>NC_092720.1:162871938-163198590 GCF_047496885.1 Scyliorhinus torazame | reverse complement strand
CTGACCCGGCAGAACTCCTCGAACCACCCAACCTGGAAATTGAAGAAGCCCAAACTGGAAGTCCGACCCTGGCCTGGATTTGGACTTGACCTGCCCGTCGGAGCGCCCGACCCGGCCGAGGAACCGACACCAGCCCCTGGGAACGCCTGATCCAGCCGCGGGAGCACCTGACCAAGAGACCCGACCCATGAGAGGCCCACCTAGCGACCTGACCCGGAGAGGCTCGCCCAGCTATCCAACTTACCGAAGGATGGAAGGAAGAATCCAAGGCTCCACTCCGGGGGCGCCTGACCAGACCACTAATGTTGGAACAGAACATGGGACTTGGCCTAACCTGACCCCGGAAGACCCTGCCTGCGACCTAAACTCGGATTAAAGACCCCCGGAATGGCGGAGACATCGCGAGAGGACCTGAACTCGCCGGAAGGTCGGCACGTACCCGCGGAACCCTGGGCCCGACTAGATTGCAAACATGCTCCCCAGGCAACCCCAAAAACCGTCGCAAGGTAGGCCCGAGACCCTGCCGACGCGAGCCCGAAAACGAAACCAGCGGCCCGGCCCCCGCCAGATGCAACCACCGACCTTCCACAAGGTGAGACTTCTCTCATCAGATCCCAGGACCATCCAGATGCAGCCGCCGACCGAGGAAGTGAGGGAAACCTGGCAGGTGAGACTAAAGCAACACAGTTTCAAGTCTCCTCTCCCCAGTATACTCCTGGCAAACCTCCAAGCGATCGAAAACAAGCTGGACGAACTTAACACTAGACTTACCTCTCAGGGAAGTAAAAGACTGCTGTGTGCTCTGTTTCACAGAGACATGGCTCACCCCTGCCTCACCAGACTGTGCCATACAACCTGAAGGCTTCTAGATAAGCTGAACGGACCGCACGGCGTCATCAGGCAAAGCAAAGGGTGGAGGGGTTTGCCTCCTCATCAACTCCTCCTGGTGCTCGGATGTGGCGACCCTGACGACCTACTACTCCTCGGACCTGGAATACCTGACCGTGAAGTGCCGCTTGTACTACCTTCCACGTGACAACTTCAGCCATTATCACATCCCACCCCAGGCAGAAGTGAAGAAAGTGCTGGACAAATTGTACACAGTTATAAATAACAATGAAACAGAACACCCGGAGACCTTGTTTATCGTGGCCGGGGACCTCAACAAGGCCACCTCAAGAGTGCACTGCTAAAATTTCACCAACCGATCTCCTGTCCCACCAGTGGCGACAACACTCTTGACCACTGCTTCACAAAAATCAAGGGCGCCGACCGATCCTTCCTCCGACCGCTCTTTCCTCCGACCGCTCTTCGGAGAATTGGGCCATATGACGGTGCTCCCCCCGGCATACAAGAAACTGAAGTGGGAGCATCTGGTTAAGAAGGTTGTGCAGTGCTTGTCCGAGGCAGCAGAAGAGCTCCTACGTGTCTGCTTGGAGTCAGTGGACTGGTCCATATTTAAGAACTCAACGACCAACCTAAACGAGTATGCCACCGCCATTACAGACTTTTATCAGCAAATGTGTAGACAATTACGTGCCAAAGAAAGTAGTACGTATATTCCCCAACCGGAAACCATGGCTTAAATTGGGGGATTTACGCCCTATTGAAGGCCAGGTCTGAGGCAAGTCAGGCGACCCTGACCTATACATGAAATCCAGGTACGACCTCCACAAAGTCATCAGGGATTCCAATATCAAACCAAGCTAGAGTCACAGACTAGCGTTCCAGACTCTTGATGGTTGTGGAAAGGCTTAAGCAACATAATGGGCTACAAAGCGAAGCTGAGCATAATCGGCAGCAGCGCACCCCTCCCTGATGAACTGAACGCATTCTACGCTCGGTTCAAGCAGGAAACCATCAAACCGCTGTCGACTGCCCCAGCAGCACTGGACACACCTACACCCACCATCACAGCTTCCGAAGTCAGATTGGCCTTCTTGAAAGTGAACCCTCGGAAGGCGACGGGCCCGGACGGATCCCTGGCCGAGCACACAGATCCTGCGCGGACCAGCAGATAGATGTGTTCATGGACATCTTCAACCTCTCCATTCTCTGTTTCGAGGTCCCCACCTGACTCAAGAAGACCACCATCATACCGGTGATAAAGAAGAACAAGGCAACGTGCCTCAATGACTACCGACCAGTGGCCTTGACATCGACCATAATGAAGTGCTTCGAGAGGTTGGTCATGAGGCACATCAACTCCATACTTCCAGAATGCCTAGATCCATTGCAATTCTCATATCGCCGCAACCGGTCCACAGCAGATGTCATCTCCCAGGCCTTGCACTCATCCCTGGAGCATCTCGACAACAAGGACTCCTACATCAGACTCCTACTTATTGACAACAGCTCCACCTTCAACACCATAATCCCAGCCAAGCTCATATCAAAGCTCAAAAATTTAGGACTTGGCTCCTCACTCTGCAACTGGATCCTCGACTTCCTGACCCATAGACCACAATCAGTAAGAATAAACAACACCTCCTCCATGATGGTCCTCAATACCGCAAGACCCTGCAAGACTGCATACTTAGCACCCTATATATTCCCTGTACACACACGACTGCGTGGCAAAATTTGGCTCCAACTCCATCTACTAACAGATTCAAAAATAACTTCCCCGCTGTTACCAAACTCCTAAACGACCCTCTCATGGACTGATGAACTTAGAACCCCCCACCCCCCATCTTCGCCCTCTGTTTCCACCGAAGCTCTGTTTTTCCATTCCTCTCTGCCAGGTGCTCCCTCCCTCCTGGGAGGCGCGCTATATCCTCCTCCTTTGCTGCACTCCCGTACACCAGACTGCTCGCTATGGTAGTGGCTCTGCTAACAGTCAGTTTCCCCTTTTAACCCCCGACTATCTCTCTTCCCTCTTTCCCCCCCCCCCCCCCCCCCCACCTTCTCTCCACGCCTCAGCTTGTGTTCGCCCCTGCTCTTTTCGACCTCCTGCAGCCTGCGTTCTGGCCCCCACCCATTATCGCTGTTTGCCAACTCCAATTTTCTGGACAAACTTGTTGGCCTCCCCTCCATTCCCTCTGGCAGTCCTACGATTCTCAGGTTCAGCCGACGCAATCGGTTCTCCTGGTCTTCAATTTTGTCCTTTAGCACCTTCTGGGTCCTGACTGGTTCGCTACCTTGGCCTCCGATTGCTTCAATCTGGTCCCCTTGGTCCCTGGCGGCGTTTTCAAGGTCCCTAGTTGTCGTCTCCTGGGCCTCTAGTCTCCGCTCCATATTGTCCATTACCTCCTTTTATGGAGGCCATCACGGCTTCCACTGTCGTCTCGACGGCTGCCAGGATGTCTCTTTTGCCTATGTCTCAGGAACTCAAAGGATGAAGTTTGTCAAATTGTCCATCAGTGCCTGGGTCTGCGCTGGGAGCTCTGCTGGTACGACTCTCACCGTCTTCATGCCTCCACGTGTGGTTCTCTGCTCTGAAGCTGAGGTTTCCTTCCCCTCGTCTCTGCTGGTTTTTCAGCTAGGTGGTTGGCTCATTCCCATCATGTTTGGCAGTGTGGTTGACGGGGGTTAAATGTACTTTTGGTGCCCATTTGTCAGGGTTAAAAGGCCATAGCCATAGTTCTTAGACAAGAGCCACCTTTTGTGCCACCGCTCAGCTCATGGCCGCCATCGGAAGTCAGACATCATTGAATTTTGGCACAATTGTAGACCCGTGCGTCTGCAGATACATATTGGCGACCATCTTGTTTTGGCAAGAGACATAGTGTGAGAGAAAATAGGCAGAGAAAAAGCTCACACGCAGCATAGAAAAGTAGAAAGCAGATGGGCCGAATGGTTTGTTTACGTGCTTTAAAATCTAGAATCAGGTTAATTGCCCGCCTCCTCTTTCACCAGTTTACGGACCGCTGCCACAAACACCCCCCCCCCCACCCTTCACCGTGCCTGCCGAGATCCCATGATCAAATATCCCTTTATTTTCTCAGAGTTCGGCACTTTGGAGTCAACCTCCGAGTCATTGTCACTTCCCAAGCAAGAGAAACTCACCAAACACAGTTTCTACCCTGGGTACAGGGTCACTCCCCGAATCACAGTTACTCCTTGAGTCACAGTGTAACTGCACTTTTAGAGTCCTTGAGTTCATTCTCCTCTTCCCAATATCTGCTCCGCACTCCTATCGTCCTTTCTCCTGTGATCCCCTCTCTCCTGTGCATGTGAAGATCCCATGCCATCGCTGCCTTGGATGCTGTGGGTCTTCCTCTTCTGATCGGCTGTCAAACACATCCAAGGCTACACATCACACACTGATGTTATCAGTTTGAAAGCCTCCAAGGGTGAAGACTCCTATTCCCACACTAGAAATCTCTTGAACATTTACCAGGAAAGGAGCAGTTTTTCGAGATGGCATTCTGTAATATCCACTCATTCAGGAATGAATATTCAGTGAATGATGGATCAGCATTCCTACGAATTACATTGCATAATATTCACACTAATGTTCAGGCAGTCTGACTATCCTGTGGGCAATCAGGTGTGGAAATGCCCCTTATGCTGTGTGAGAAGATCCAGCTGAGAGACCTGTTTACTCAATGCTTTGTGCTGTACTGTTAGAAGCTGGAAGTTGGGATTTTTGTTCCAAGGTGGTGGAGTTCCCTGGAATGAGTGAGGAGAACGCTGGGTGAGGAAGTGGGCTGGGTGGAAGGCCGGTCTTGGAGCACCGGCGCTTATCGAAGTTTAAAGAAGAGAAACATGAAACAGCCATCATACCTCACACACTCCCCACATCCCATCTATGCCATCCAACGCCCCAGCTCTGCCCACGCACGGCCCCTCATGCCCTCTATGTCATCCTATGCATCCTGACCATGCCCCTGCATGTTAACCTCTATCCCCACCCAGTCCACATGGCCCTTTATATCCTCTATGCCAGTTCTGAACTAATTCAAACCAGGCCATGCCTCCCAAATTGCCCTTACATAACCCAGACGATCTCACCTATTATTCACAATGGACAGACCTCAGGATCCATGCTGAGGTTAAATAAAATGCCTTTCCAAGAGTCTGTTAGACTTTATTTCTTTTAAACCATTCATTTGTTTAAAAAACACAATTAGTATATTTACATTCCTTATGACAAACATATCATTCAATTGCATGTTCCTGCCGAAAACAAAAACAAGCATTAAAGTTTGTAGTCTCACTTGAAGTGTCCATAACCACTTGCAACTGTCAATTAAAATGATGTGACAATGGACGATTGTGAAACGTGTCATGCAACATTAATCCAGTCAATCCCGGAGGCTTATATCAACAGATGGCATGAAAGGCAATCATTTTTAACACTCCAGTTTCTTCAGAGTTCAAGACAGGCGGTTTAAATGACCGGGGTGCTTGACAGCTTCCTTTGACAATTCATCTTGACAATTCTGAAAATTATTTTTGACAGTTCCTTTAGCTCTCAGTTCCAATGAGTTTATGCAATTTCAAAAATTTCAGATCTGCTCCTATTGGGTCTCATCTGCACATGTCGGGTTTCAGATACATCTCACCCAAACCCACACAGTGGACACAGCTGTTGATTTCTATGGACAATTGTATCTGTGAAACATGGTCCAGTCCTGATCCCAGGAAAATAGAAGGTGCAGTAATCGGGGGAGTGGTGCGGTCAGGACATGGGAGGGATGGAACGGGACACACGGGTTTGTGATTCTTCTGCCATTGTCCTCACAATGTAAAGGCTTTCTGTCATAGAATTTACAGTGCAGAAGGAGGCCATTCGGCCCATTGAGTCTGCACCGGCCCTTGGAAAAAGCACCCTCCACCCTATCCCAGCAACCCCACCTAACCTTTTTGAACACTAAGGAGAATTTAGCATGGCCAATCCACCTAACCTGCACCTCTTTGGACCGTGGGAGAAAACCGGAGCACCTGGAGGAAGCCCACGCAGACACGGAGAACGTGCAGACTCTACACAGATAGTGACCCAAGCCGGGAATCAAACCTGGGACCCTGGAGCCGTGAAGTAACTGTGATACCATGCTGCCCAAGAATCCAGACAGAAAAATATCCCTCAGAAACGTGAGATAATGGGGTTGAGGAGGCAGTGTTGGATGGAGGCACCTTAATGCCTTCTGTGTCTCCCCCATCGCTGTGACATGACCTCTCCTGTACCAGAGGCATGTCCAGCAGCAGTTGACTCTGCACTGGGCTGCTGCTGGCCAGGAGATGCAGGTGCTACAATCTGAGATAGAATCTGCCTCATTTCATTCAAAGTTTCATTGCTTCTTTGCAGAAACTGATAGAGAACCTCATTCTGCTGCTGAAGAATCTCATTGTTTCTTCGTAGATGCTGGTTTTGAATCTCATTCTGCTGTCTTAGAACCTCATTCTGCTGCTGAAGAAACTCATTGTTTCTTTGTAGATGATACTGAAGAATCTCATTAGTTCTTTGCAAATTCTGGCTAACATCTGTCTTAAATTCAGTCAACGTTTGCTGAGGCATGTTAGAAGTGGCCTGAGAACTGTCTGTACTTTGAACCTGTTCCTGATGTAAGTGCTCAAGAGGTTTCAGATCATCTCTATTTTCTTCACCAGCAGCGTGGGCCTGGCGTCGTCCGTGTGCCTGTGGAGACGGTAGAGCTTCTGATCCCGAAGACGTAGGTTTCTCACCTCCGGAAGGTTCCAAGTGCTCTCCCTCCATCACAGCAGCCGGATCATCACAGACTTCCTCCTTCACACAAGCCACAATACTTAACTTGAACTCACCAACACTACCCTCCCAATTAGACATCTTATCCTCCTGACACTCCTCTCCCTCCTCCACTGCAGCTGCCATGCCACATTGCTGTGAGGTATTCACCTCTGTCCCTTCCTCACCAGCCCTTTCAGGAATCTCGGTCGCTGCTGTCAACTCTCCTCCATCACCATCTGATGTGCCCATGGACACCCGTGTATCTGTCAGAGGAAGAAAATCTTAATTATTATCTTTTGTCACATAAATTAACTCTCCATCTGAAGGTTTAATCACTTGGCTGCTGACATCACCTTCACTCATCCCCATATCTGATCCACCAATGGTTATCGGGTTGGAGAGGACGAACACTTTCCTCGTGAACTCTTCCTGTCCAGTCTGCTCCTTGATGTACGGAACCCACCCTCCAGTCAATGAGCGCTCCTGGGTGTTATGGGTCAGCTTTACCTGAAGGAAGAAATGAAAATTAAAAATGAATCATGGACCAGACTTTGCTGTGCTGTCTTGTGACACATTTTCCGAGTGTTGGAGACAGTTTTCAGCCTGCACCCAGGGGAACTTCTGATTAGAAATCAATCTTATGACAAAATCAGAGCCATCTCCAAAACAACTGCATTTTTACAAAAGCTCAAAAAATTAGTAAAGAAACATAGTGATCTTTCTGTATTTTCAACTCAAAAACTACGATTCAAAGCTTCAAAGATTAACATATATATATATTTAATATTCAGATATTACCCTCTTGTGCATTGTACAGAAACTTGTGCATAAACAGCAGCTTCTATACAGATTGATATCTTTTGCTGATGTTTGGCGAACTGGTCAAAGGTTAATTTGACCATCATGAAATGATTGGACTGATGGTGGGAGAGGTTGGAGACAGACACTGCTTTGGAAGGACAGCTCCCCTGTGTGTGCACTGGAGGGTAAACAACACAGACAACTCTCAGTGTAACAGAAGCAGGTGAGCCGCAGTGTGAATATGCTGGTGTCTGGAGATCTGATGACCATGAGAATGATTTGTCACACACAAATGGATTATCACCAGTGTGAGCAACAGGCCGATTAGTCTGACAGTGATTTGTCACATCCAATACATGTGAATGCGATATCTCCTGTGTGAATGTATTGCTGTGCGCAGAGGGAAGATGACTCGGAATGATTTGTCACATACCGTACATGTGAATATGACGGTGTACGCAAGAAGCCAATGAGTTCAAGAATACTTTTGTCACCTACCTTGCACGTGAAATGTTTCTCCCCTGTGTGAATACGTCGATGTTTACGAAGGGTCGATGACCATGAAAATGATTTGTCACACATTTTGCACGTGAAAGGTTTCTCCCCTGTGTGAAGACATCGATGCTGACGGAGGGTCGATAACTGTGAGAATGATTTGTCACAAATCTCGCATGTGAGTGGTTTCTCCCCTGTGTGAACACGTTGGTGTTTACGGAGGGTCGATGACTGTGAGAATGATTTGTCACACACCTCACATGTGAAGGGTTTCTCTCCTGTGTGAATGCGATGGTGTCTGTGGAGATTCGCTAACTGCGAGAATGATTTGTCACAGATTTTACATGTGAAGGGTTTCTCTCCTGTGTGAACGCGATGGTGTTTACGGAGGATTTTTGATAGTGTGAATGATTTGTCACACACCTCGCATGTGAAGGGCTTCTCCCCTGTGTGAATCCTCTGGTGTGATACAAGGTTATTATTTTCATTGAAAGTCATCTGACAAACATCACACCTGAAGGGTTTCTCCCCTGTGTGAAGACGTTTGTGTTTACGCAGGTATGACGACCGTGTGAATGATTTGTCACACACCTCACACGTGAAGGGTTTCTCCCCTGTGTGAGTACGCTGGTGATTACGGAGAGTCGATGAGTCTGAGAATGATTTGTCACACAGTTTGCACTTGAAGGGTTTCTCCCCTGTGTGAATATTTTTGTGTTCTATGAGGCTTGATGACCGTGTGAATGATTTGTCACACACCTCACACGTGAATGGTTTCTCCCCTGTGTGAATGCGTTGGTGTCTGTGGAGGTTCGCTAACTGTGAGAATGATTTGTCACACATTTTGCACGTGAAGGGCTTCTCCCCTGCATGAAGAAGTTTATGTTTACGGAGGCTTTTTGACAGTGTGAATGATTTGTCACACACCTCGCACGTGTAGGGTTTCTCCCCTGTGTGAATTCTCTGGTGTGATACAAGGTTGTTATTTTCGTTGAAAGTCATCTGACAAACATCACATCTGAAGGGTTTCTCCCCTGTGTGAAGACGTTTGTGTTTATGGAGGTAGGTTGACCGTGTGAATGATTTGTCACACAACTCACACGTAAAGGGTTTCTCCCCTGTGTGAGTACGCTGGTGATTACGGAGGGTCGATGATTCCGAGAATGATTTGTCACACATTTTGCACGTGAAGGGCTTCTCTCCTGTGTGAAGACGTTTATGTTTACGGAGGCTTGATGACCGTGTGAATGATTTGTCACACATCTCACACAGGAAGGGTTTCTCCCCTGTGTGAATACGCTGGTGTGATACAAGGTTGTTATTTTCATTGAAAGTCATCTGACAAATATCACACCTGAAAGGTTTCTTCCCTGTGTGAAGATGTTTGTGTTTACGCAGGTATGATGACCGTGTGAATGATTTGTCACACACCTCACACGTGAAGGGTTTCTCCCCTGTGTGAGTACGCTGGTGATTACGTAGGGTCGATGATTCCGAGAATGATTTATCACACATTTTGCACTTGAAGGGTTTCTCCCCTGTGTGAATATTTTTGTGTTCCATGAGGCTTGATGACCGTGTGAATGATTTGTCACACACCTCACAAGTGAATGGTTTCTCCCCTGTATGAATGCGTTGGTGCTGATGAAGGGTCGATGATTGTGAGAAGGACTTGTCACACACATCACACCCAAATGGTTTCTCCCCTGTGTGAATAATCTGGTGCCTCAGGAGATTTGTAGAATTCACAAAACCTTTATTACAAACATCACACCTGAATGGTTTCTCCCTTCTGTGAATCATCTGGTGCCTCAGGAGATTCGTAGAATTCACAAAACCTTTATCACAGACATCACAAGTGAATTGTTTCCCTTCCATCTGGCGGTGCTTGGAGTAACAGTACTTGTGGCAAATGCACATAGGAAGACCTTGTGAACCTGTGGAGTCCCTGACCCACACTTGAACAGCCTCACATTTGGAGGAATGAGCCAGTGGTTCATGAGGGTCGATGAATGATTAAAGCTCTCACCACACTTGGGAGTCCACTCACACTTCTTCCCAGCCTCATCCTGACCGATCACCACAGCCGAACCTTTGGAAAGGTTGGTTCTGAAGGAAGGTTCTACACCACTGGCCAGTTTCAAATCTGGTGATATCTCGGCTCCACCGACCTGAGTGATTTCCAGACGATGGTTTCACTGCCCAATCTTCTGCATTGACCAATGTTGTGAAGGGACTGGATGTCTTTCCATATTGTGCAGATGCTCCTTGGGTGATGGTCAGGATCTATCTGTGGTGTCTATCCTCTCTGTATTCTCTGATGTAGTTCGGTGTAATCCTTCTGTAAAACAGGAAAAAGAAACATGATTTCCTTCAATTCCCTCTCCTCCTTTGCTGAAGGAGCTGACTCCGCAGTTAGAGATCGTTCCACAGTGAGTATCAGTCTGCTATTCCACTGTGTCGGGGATCAGATACAAGTTTTTTCTTTTTCCTCACTTGACTGTCACACACCCTCTGTTTCCAGCAGGGACACTGAACAGTGACTAGGAGCAGACAATATGGCTAGTTTCTTTCCTCCACCCAAACCCCATCTTCCCAGTCACTGTGCTGTGTCAGTGTTGTGCTGAAAAAGACTAGTTTTACCCTTTGAGTGTGTGTTCAATGTAAAACCATTCAAGAGAAATGTTAATTAAATTGAGATTGACATTTCCCCACTTGCCTTCCCAAATTATTTAAAGAAGACACTGGGCAGGAAGTGCTGTAAGGTAAGAAAAATATTGCCTCCGTGTAGCTGATTGAAGTGTTCTGGTTTATCCTGGGAAATTAGATACACTGCACTCACTCAGACTGCACATCCCAAATACAGCTCTCAGACACAGCACTGGGCTCAACTCGAATTCAAGCCCAGGCTTTTGGGAAAGACCGAGGCCTTCAGGTAAAATCTTTAAAGCAGACATTTGAATAAATGTTATTTGCCTCTCCCAGATAATTACACCTCACCTCATATTCAGCAATGACCCATCAACAAAACTCAGCCTGGAAATCAGAAGGGGAATGCTTCCAATAAACACACTCAATATCCAACACACAGCCAATCAAACAGCTCAGCACAAAGCACCGAGTAAACAGGTCTCCGAGCTGGAGCTTCTCACACAGCATAAGGGGCATTTCAACACCTGATTGCCCACAGGATAGTCAGACTGCCTGAACATTAGTGTGGATATTGAATTCTTCTAAATTCTGCTCCTTCACTCACCATCTCCTGACTTGGTTTGGAGTCCCTACAGGAAGTGAAGCAGCTGTGGTAGAGGAAGAGGAGAGAATGGGCAGAGTGGGTGGGCTCTCTGATTGACGTCTCTCACAGACAATCCAAATATTTCTGCAGTAACAGGAATTTCCTGATGCCGGGAAACTGACCAGTGAAACGGAGGTGACTGTGAGCAGCAGGTCAGGTGAGGATTTAAACTTGTGTTGCCCTATGTGAATAAAACTTAACTTATTACAGCTGCTGTCTCCGTTCCCCTGGTGAATATTTGGCAAGAGATTTCTCGTATGGAAATAGCATTCTTCATCCTCGGAGGCTTTTAAACTGACACCGTCAGTGAGGGATGTGTTTACAGAAGAGGAAGATCCACAGCTTCCAACGTAATAATTACATGTAGTGGTGGGATCAGCACATGTACGGGGGGGGGGGGGGGGGAGCATAGGGGAGAGATGTCCAAAGGGGAGATTGACCCAGTGATCAGAATTGTCTCGATTCGTAGGAGAGTGACTTGGAGAAAAGTCTACCCACTTTTCTCCCATCAATTTCATTTCTGACACCAGGAACTTTACCACCTTTCACAGCATCAGGAACCCAGACACAGACAACACTGGCACGTGCAGCTCCAATTAGTTACCACTTTAAATCAAATCAAACTTTCAGGCTGCCAGTTTACAGGGGATTATGTACACAGCCTTGAGACTTATCCCTTTGAAATAAATCTAATACAACAGAAATATAAGTTATTGTTGGCCATGGCTTGGTTAGCACTCTCTTCTCGTAGTCAAATTGTTGTGGGTTGATGTCTCACTCCAGAGACTTGAGCACTGAAGCTGATTCCAGTGGATTTGAGAGAGTGCTGCACTGTCGGAGGTACCATTTCTCAGATCAGTTAAACCTATCTGTCATCTCAGGTCGAATATGAAAGATCCCATGACACCACGTTGGATCAGTACGGTGGCGCAGTGGGTTAGCACTTTTGCCTCACGGCGCCGAGGACCCGAGTTCGATCCCGGCCTCGTGTCACTGTCCGTGTGGAGTTTCCACATTGTTGCTATCACAGTTTGTCTTTAACCCGGATGTGGTGGTCAAATGACTGAGAGTCAACTTTGTTTAATCAAATAGTGTTTATTCACACTCACACAATGTTACAGTTAATCAACCACTCCATCAACGCAAGTTATTCTACAGTCTTTTTAAAAGTTCATACTAGACTTTAACTTAACTTTTGAGTGACTAGCAAGAACCCAGACAGATATTGTCCTTTATCTGTGTGCTGACTTCTGTAGTCCTCGATGCTTGGTCCTTGCCCTGGTCTGATGCTCTGGTCTTCTGTTGGTGGCATGATGGTCCTCCGTGTGGTCGCTGGTGAAGACCACAGTTGTTCTATTGCTGTTGTTGGCTGCATTAAGTCCAATCAGGGGCTGCCAAATCGATTTCAGGGTGTGCACTCACCGGCCGTACCTGCAAGTGTTAGGGGCATGTAGGCCCTTCCAAATATGGAATATAGGTGCCATTGTGTCTGGTAGACAGTCGTGATTGATAGTGTGTTTCTATTGTCCCTGGGATGACCTGGAGATGGTCTTCTGTGTATTGCGATGTCTAGGCTGCAGCTTGCTCACCAATGTTTATTTAAACTGCAGCCTGCTTGTCCTTATACTTGGCCAATTCTCCCAGCATCGTTTGTAGGACACCATCCTAGATGGCCGTTTGGCCTCAACATTCTCCCTATGTCTGCGTGGGTCTCCCCCCAACAAGCCAAAGATGTGCAAGGTAGGTGGATTGGCCACGCTAAATTGCCCCTTAATTGGAAAAAAGCATTGGATACTCTAAATTTATTTTTTTTAAAGACAAAGTTGTATCAGAATTTTTTTTTAGAGTACCCAATTCTTTTTTTTCCAATTAAGGGGCAATTTATCGTGGCCAAGCCACCTACCAGGCACATCTTTGGGTTGTGGGGGTGAGACCCACGCAGACACGGGGAGAATGTGCAAACTCCACAATGATCCGGGGCCAGGATTGGACCCGGGTCCTCAGCGACGTGAGGCAGAGTGCTAACCACTGTGCCACCATGCCACCCTGCAGGTGACTTATTCCTGATGTGCTGGTCAATATGGATTCTGCCATCAAAATCACAAAAAACGATTATCTGGTCATTATCACATTGCTGTGTGTTGGATCTTGCTGAGCACTGATTTACTTGTCATGTTTGTTCCATTTTGGGGGCAGCATGTGGTGCAGTGGTTAGCACTGGCACTGCGACGCTGAGAACCCGGGTTCGAATCCCGGCCCTGGGTCACTGTCCGTATGGAGTTTGTACATTCTACCCATGTCTGGGTGGGTTTCACCCGCGCAACCCAAAAATGTGCAGGTTAGGTGGATTGGCCACGCTAAATTGCCCCTAAAATTGAGGGGAAAAAAATAATTGGGTACTCTAAAATTATAAGAAAAAAGAAAAAAAAAATGTTTGAACAGTGACTACACTTCAAAACATATTTCTTTGGCTCCAAAGTGCTTTTGGATGTCCTCAATTTATGAGAGATAATTTAAAAATGCAAGTATTTCTTTCTTGGGGAAATGTTCTGCTTCCTGTGAACTGGAAATTCTAAACCCATTGATGGCGAAAGTATACCAGCCACAGTGACATTGATGGCGAAAGTATACCAGTAACAGTGACGTTGATGGCGAAATATATATTGTGTACAGGACTCTTACTGTAGGCTCCCGATTGTTTTGGTGCGGAGGAACACAAAATGCTGGCAAATCAAGTAGTTTGGGTTAAGTTGATTTGTTCCGAGTTGCAAATCTATACAGAAGATTGATAAAACAGCTGTGGAAACCTGACAGGGCTGAGTTTTGAGCCCGATTAAAATTGAGAATCCTAAATTAAACAATTGCACACTTTAAATTAAACTACAGTCAGCTCCAGTGAATGGCCTGATGGGAATTCGGACTTGGCCAAGTTCGAATACACAAACTCAGACAGGCTGCCTGGGCATGTCTGGATCTGCTTTATCAATAGCCCATCAAGAGATCATCACACCCTATTGATATGCACCGGTCCATTGTCTGTAGCCCATATTGTGCCAGACACTTAGAGATGGACATCTGGGGCAATATCTACCAATGGAGTTCCAGCATTACCAGGTACCCCATTCACCCCCTGTGAAAAAAGAGTCCGGCGGGGGTGGTGGCCTGATATTACAACATGGCAATGTGGTAGAAATTATATTATGGATTTACCATAATACCTCCGTACAGCGTTTTGTAACTATTTACAATTCTATTTACTATTTACAATTTATGGTTCAGAATTAACTGACACTTTAAAATGAAGCAATTAGTCGATCGGGGGCCGTGGTAGTCCTCTGTGATCGTCGAAGCTTCGGTGGTGACTCCGGTGGAGTCTCGGGCGTCTGTGACTCCGGGGCGTGGCCTCGATCTCTGTGGCAGCTTCGACACCCCTAGATGGCGCTGTCGGGAAAACGGTTGACCTGGGAAGGGGTACATCGGTGGATGGGGGGGCCTAGATGGGGCCGGCGGAAGGACCGATCCTCCTGTAAGGTGCACTGGTGGGAGGGAGGGTGGAACTGGTGGCTGGGGTGTACGTGCAGCTCCGGCGGGCCAGAGTCTCGTATGGAGACTATCTTGTCGGCCGTCGGGGTACGCCACGGCGTACTGGGGGTCAGCGTGGAGAAGGTGGACCCTCGACCAACGGGTCCGACTTGTGCGCCCGCACGTGTTTTCGGAGCAGGATGGGTCCTGGAGCTGCCAGCCAGGTCGGGAGTGAGGTCCCAGAGGAGGACTTCCTGGGGAAGACAAGGAGACGTTCGTGAGGTGTTTGGTTGGTTGTGGTACAAAGCAATGACCGGATGGAGTGGAGGGCATCCGGGAGGACTTCCTGCCAGCGGGAGACTGGGAGATTCCTGGACCGTAGGGCCAGTAGGATGGTCTTCCAGATCGTTCTGTTCTCCCTCTCTACCTGTCCGTTACCCCGGGGGTTGTAACTGGTCATCTTGCTGGAGGCGATGCCCTTGCTGAGCAGGAATTGACTCCGTTCGTTGCTCATAAAGGAGGACCCCCTATCACTATGTATGTAAGCGGAGAACCCGAACAGCATAAAGATGCTATGGAGGGCCTTGATGACCGCAACCACCGTCATGTCGGGGCAGGGGATGGCGAATGGGAACCGGGAGTACTCGTCAATCACGTTCAGGAAGTACGTGTTGCGGTCGGTGGAGGGGAAGGGGCCTTTGAAGCCCATGCTGAGGCGTTCAAAGGGACGGGAAGCCTTTATCGGGTGTGCTTTCTCTGGCCGGTAGAAGTGCGGTTTGCACTCCGCGCAGATTTGGCAGTCCCTGGTGGCTGTCCTGACCTTCTTGATGGAGTAGGGCAGGTTGCGGGTCTTGATAAAGTGGAAAAAGCGAGTGACCCCTGGGTGGCAGAGGTCCTTGTGGAGGGCTCGGAGGCGGTCCACTTGTGCGTTGGCACATATGCCGCGGGACAGGGCATCAGGAGGCTCGTTTAGCTTCCTGGGACGATTCAAGATCTTGAGTTGTAGGTGGAGAGTTCGATCTTCCACCGCAAGATCTTATCATTTTTTATCTTGCCCCGCTGTGCATTATCGAACATGAAAGCAACCGACCGTTGGTCAGTGAGGAGAGTTAATCTCCTGCCGGCCAGGTAATGCCTCCAATGTCGCACAGCTTCTACTATGGCCTGGGCCTCCTTTTCGACTGAGGAGTGGCGGATTTCGGAAGTATGGAGGGTATGTGAGAAGAAGGCCACAGGTCTGCCCGCTTGATGACCGCCAGAGATACGTTAGACACGTCGCTCTCGACCTGGAAGGGGAGGGACTTGTCAATGGCGTGCATCGTGGCCTTTGCAATATCTGCTTTGATGAGGCTGAAGGCCTGACGGGCCTCTATCGACAAGGGAAAAGCTGTGGCTTGGATCAGGGGACGGGCCTTGTCCTCATAGTTGGGGACCCACTGGGCAGAGTAAGAGAAAAACCTTGGGCAGCGCTTCAGGGCCTTGGAGCAGTGAGGGAGGGGAACTCCATAAGGGGGCGTATGCGTTCAGGATCGGGGCCTATAACTCCATTTCGCACTACGTAGCCGAGGATGGCTAGGCGGTCGGTGCTAAACACTCATTTATCCTTGTTATATGTAAGGTTAAGGATCTTTGCGGAGCTGGGGTCCTGGGAATCCATCCAAGATGGCGGCTACCATTGGTCGCACATGGCTGGGGGTGTACAAAATGGCGGCGCCCACGGGACAAGATGGCGGGATCCCGAGGGCTGCACGTGGCCCTGGAGTAGGAAGGTGGCGGCGCCCGCTGGCCGCACAGGGACCGTGGAGAGGTTTGTGGTGGCGGTCCGCATTCGCCGCCGGAGACCGCGGCGACCGAAGTGGCCCTTTTTACCGCATCCCATGCAGGTGGATGCGCGGGCTGGGCAGCGCTGCCGGGGGTGCTTGGCCTGCCCGCAAATGTAGCAGCGGGGTTGCCAGGCTGCCTTGCAGCACAAGCTTGTGGGGGGATGGGGGAATGTCTCGGGGTCGGCTGCGGAGGGGTTCCACGCTGCCCAGGGGGCTGCCGCGCGGTCGGGAACGTAAGCACGGGCGTTTTTGGAGGCCTCATCCACGGAGCCTGCAAGGGCCCGTGCCTCCTTGAGGCCTAGGGTGTCTTTTTCCTGCAGTCGCTGGCGGATTTGGGAGGACAGCATACCTGCCACGAAAGCGTCCCGGATCAAGAGTTCTGTGTGGTCGCTCGCCGAAGCTTGCGGGCAGCTGCTGTTTTTCCCTAACACCAGGAGCGCATGGTAAAATTCTTCCAGCGATTCCGCAGGGATTTGTCGCCTCATTGATAGCAGATGTCGGGCGTAGACCTGGTTTACCGGGCGAATATAATGCCCTTTTAGCAGCTTGATTGCTGCATCGAAGTCTTCCGCGTCCTCGATCAGTGTGTAAATTTCCGGGCTCACCCTCGAGTGCAGGACTTGCATTTTCTGTTCTCCCGTGGGTGTGTTTTCGGCCGTTCCGAGATACCCTTTAAAACACGCCAGCCAGTGCTTGAAGATTGCCGCTAAGTTGCAGGCACTCCGCGGAGCTTGATTCGGTGCTCCATCCTTTTAAATCTAGCTTATTAAATTGATGCATGATCAATGACCACTAAAGCGAGGTTGTAGTCCAACTGAAGGCTTTAATAAGCTAGATGTTTCCCCCCAGCAGCTCAGGTACAGAATGAAGGCTGCTGGGGCGGCACGGGCTCTTATACCCCGCCTTGCAGGGCGGAGCTACCATACAGCTTGACCAATAGGAAACATACAGTATCTACCAATGGTGTTACAGCATTACCAGGTGCCACCGACGGAGAGCGGAATGCATGCAAGAGTTATGATCCCGATGATAATACCGATAACAAAGTCTGGGCTTTCTGAAAAATGACTTGCAGCTAGGAACAGGAGGTGAAACAAATAACCATATCTAAACTCCCAAAACTAGGAAAGATGAATCCCATCCACCTGAGCCTGCAGCCTGGCCTGGTGTGGCATAACAAAGGGGGTAGAAGGGACCTGTAAACACCGGACACCAGCCCCATGTACCCCTGCCGATTGCCAAAACATAAAAGCGCATATCCCAGGCCAGATGCTGGGGGGGTGAATGTAATGCAACATGAATCCAAGGCCCCAGCTGAGGCCATACTCATGTGTGTGGAACTTGGCTATCAGTTTCTGCTTGGCCTGGGCTTACGAAATCCTACAAACTGTCCTGGCTTGAGACAATTCACACCTCTTTAACCTGTGATTATCCCTCTCTCCAGTCCCACTGTCTGGACCTGTAAAGACTTAATTACCTGCAAAGACTTGCCTTCAAAGTATCGTCTTGCACTATTCACTTTGAATTGTATGTGTTCCTGGAACCCACCTCTTCGTTCACCTGAGGAAGGAACCTGCACTCCGAAAGCTAGTGATTCAAAACAAACTTGTTGGACGTGAGCCTGGTATTGTAAGACTTCTTACTGGGCTCAATATCGTTGTTATCAGTGTTTTTTTGCACCTTCTTCAGTTCCTTTCTGTCCTTTTTCAGTATGTTGATCTGAACGGTGCACACTCTCCAAGTGTGGTCTAAACCAAAGTTTACCAACTGGGCAGAGCACTGATCAGTGAAATCCACCTCCTATGTGACTGGCTGTGTTGATTGATTGTCATATCCATTGGGCCTACCCTTTTCTCTCTCCCTGGTTGGCTGTGATAGCCGTCAATAACAGAACTGAACTATTTGATTGGCTGTATGTTGGATATTGAATGTTTATTGGATGCATTTCAATTTTGATTTAACATTTCTCTTAAGTGATTTTGTATTAAACAAATTTTCTGAGGGTAAAACTGTTCTTTGCCAGCATGAATTAAGCTCTCAGTGAATTAATAGTCCATTTTACACTCAGCACGACAGTCTTTTCCGTTGTCCTCACGGTGCCTGAGAAGACGGGGGTCTTGGTGGAATAAAGAAAGTAGCCACGTTGTGTGTTCCTGGTCACTATCCAGTGTCCCTGCTGGAAACAGGATGTGTGACAGTCAAATGAGAAAAACAAAAAACGGGGGAATAGCAGACTGGCACTCACTGTAGAACAGTCTCTAACTGAGGAGTCAGCCCCTTCAGCAAAGGGGGAGAAGGAGTAGGAGGAAATTATGTTTCCTTTTACTGTTTTACAGAAGGATTGCACCAATATTCACCAGAGAATACAGAGAGGACAGACACCGCAGATAGATCCTGACTACTACCATAATAATAATTTTTGTTTGTGTCACAAGTAGGCTTATATTAACACTGCAATGAAGTTACTGTGAAAATGCCCTAGTCGCCACACCCCAGCACCTGTTTGGGTACACTGTGCGAGAATTCAGGGATGTCCTATTCACCTAACAAGCAAGTCTTTCGGGACTTGTGGAAGGAAACCGGAGCACACAGAATAAACCCAAGCAGACACAGGGAGAACATTCAGACTCCACACAGACATTGACCCAAACCAGGAATTGAACCCAGGTCCCTGGCGCTGTGAAGTGACAGTGCTAACCACTATGCTATCGTGCCGCCCCAAAGAATAACTGCAGCATTGTTTAACATATCGAAGGTTGGGCCGTGAAACCATCATAGAACATTGAAAAATACAGCACAGAAGAGGCCCTTCGGCCCATGATGTTGTGCCGAACTTTTGTCCTAGATTAAGAACAAATTAATCTACACCCCTCATTCTACCGTAATCCATGGACCTATCCAATATCCGCTTGAAGGTCCCGAATGTTACCGACTCAACTACTTCCACAGTCAGTGCATTCCATGCCTCCAAGTGGCAAAACTTGGTTCCAACTCCATCTACAAGTTTGCTGACGATATGACCATAGTGGACCGGATCTCGAATAACGATGAGTCCGAATACAGGAGGGAGATAGAGAACCTAGTGGAGTGGTGTAGCGACAACAATCTCTCCCTCAATGCCAGCAAAACTAAAGAGCTGGTAATTGACTTCAGGAAGCAAAGTACTGTACACACCCCTGTCAGCATCAACAGGGCCGAGGTGGAGATGGTTAGCAGTTTCAAATTCCTAGGGGTGCACATCTCCAAAAATCTGTCCTGGTCCACCCACGTCGACGCTACCACCAAGAAAGCACAACAGCGCCTATACTTCCTCAGGAAACTAAGGAAATTTGGCATGTCCACATTGACTCTTACGAACTTTTACAGATGCACCGTAGAAAGCATCCTATCTTGCTGCATCACAGCCTGGTATGGTAACTGCTCGGCCCAGGACCGTAAGAAACTTCAGAGAGTCGTGAACACCGCCCAGTCCATCACACAAACCTGCCTCCCATCCATTGACTCCAACTACACCTCCCGCTGCCTGGGGAAAGTGGGCAGTATAATCAAAGATCCCTCCCACCCGGCTTACTCTTCCAACTTCTTCCATCGGGCAGGAGATACAGAAGTCTGAGAACACGCACGGACAGATTCAAAAACGGCTTCTTCCCCACTGTCACCAGACTCCTAAATGACCCTCTTATGGACTGACTTCATTAACACTACACCCTGTATGCTTCATCCGATGCCAGTGCTTATGTTGTTACATTGTATATGTTGTGTTGCCCTATTATGTACTTTTATTCCCTTTTCTTCTCATGTACTTAATGATCTGTTGAGCTGCTCGCAGAAAAATACTTTTCACTGTACCTCGGTACACGTGACAATAGACAAATCCAATCCACTACTCTCTGGGTAAAGAACCTACCTCTGACATCCCCCCCCTATATCTTCCACCATTCACCTTAACTATGTTCCCTTGTAATGGTTTGTTCCACCTGGGGAAAAAGTCTCTGACTGTCTACTCTATCTATTCCCCATATCATCTTATATACCTCCTATCAAGTCGCCCCTCATACTTCCCCGTTCCAATGAGAAAAGGCCTAGCACCCTCAACCTTTCCTCGTAAGACCTACTCTCCATTCCAGGCACCATTCTGGTAAATCCCCTTTGCACCTTTTCCAAAGCTTCCACATCCTTCCTAAAATGAGGCGACCAGAACTGCACACAGTTCTCCAAACGTGGCCTTACCAAGGTTTTGTACAGCTGCATCATCACCTCACGGCTCTTAAATTCAATCCCTCTGCTAATGAACGCGAGCACACCATAGGCCTTCTTCACAGCTCTATCCACTTGAGTGGCAACTTTCAAAGAGCTATGAACATAAGACCCCAAGATCTCTCTGCTCCTCCACATTGCCAAGAACCCGACCATTAACCCTGTATTCCGCATTCATATTTGTCCTTCCAAAATGGACAACCTCACACTTTTCAGGGTTAAACTCCATCTGCCACTTCTCAGCCCAGCTCTGCATCCTATCTATGTCTTTTTGCAGCCGACAACAGCCCTTCTCACTATCCACAACTCCACCAATCTTCGTATCGTACTGACCCACCCTTCAACTCCCTCATCCAAGTCATTAATGAAAATCACAAACAGCAGAGGACCCAGAACTGATCCCTGCGGTACTCCACTGGTAACTGGGCTCCAGGCTGAATATTTGCCATCCACCACCACTCTCTGACTTCTATCGGTTAGCCAGTTCGTTATCCAACTGGCCAAATTTCCCACTATCCCATGCCTCCTTACTTTCTGCATAAGCTTACCTTCGGGAACCTTATCAAATGCCTTACTAAAATCCACTGCTTTACCTTCATCCATGTGCTTGGTCACCTCAAAGAGTTCAAGAAGACTTGTGAGGCAAGACCTACCCCTCACAAATCCGTGCTGACTATCCCTAATCAAGCAGTGTCTTTCCAGATGCTCAGAAATCCTATCCCTCAGTACACTTTACTTTGCCTACCACCGAAGTAAGACTAACTGGCCTGTAATTCCCAGGGTTATCCCTATTCCCTTTTTTGAACAGGGGCATGACATTCGCCACTCTCCAATCCCCTGGTACCACCCCTGTTGACAGTGAGGATGAAAAGATCATTGCCAACGGCTCTGCAATTTCATCTCTTGCTTCCCATAGAATCCTTGGATATATCCCGTCAGGCCCGGGGGACTTGTCTGTTCTCAAGTTTTTCAAAATGCCCAACACATCTTCCTTCCTAACAAGTATCTCCTCGAGCTTACCAGTCTGTTTCACACTGTCCTCTCCAACAATATGGCCCCTCTCGTTCGTAAATACTGAAGAAAAATACTCGTTCAATACCTCTCCTATCTCTTCAGACTCAATACACAATCTCCCGCTACTGTCCTTGATCGGACCTACCCTCGCTCTAGTCATTCTCATATTTCTCACATATGTGTAAAAGATCAATCCACCTAGCCTGCACATCTTTTGGGTTGTGGGTGCGAAACCCACGTAAACACTGGGTGAATGTGCAAACTCCACATGGATAGTGACCCAGAGCCGGGATCAAACCTGGGACCTGAGTGCTGTGAGGCAGCAGTGCTATCCATTGCGTCCCCATGCTGCCCCCTGACCCCATAATATAACCTTTTTAACCCAGGAACATTCTGGTGAATCTACACTACACGGCCTCCAAGGACAATGTATCCTTCCTGAGGTGAGGTGTCCAGAACTGAACAGAGTTCTCCAGATGGGGTCTAAACAGACCTCTGTACATAGCTGTAACAGAACTTCCAGAAGGACTCAGTTGTTTTGTGGAGAAGAGGTTGTGGGTTATCCTTTCTCTTCAGGGTGGTCCTGGAGTAATGAGCAGTTTTGACAGAGGAAAGCAGGACCACTGGTGCTTGATGTGGTCCAGTCAGACACCTCTCAATCAAGCGAGATGCAGTTGATATCAAAGCAAAACTGCAATTGCCTTCATTGAGCAAACGGCCAGCTAAATTGAGCAAAAACCACTTCTACCCACCCTTTCATTACATAAACTACATGCTTACTTAACATCACTGGATGTGATTGTCCTCCTTCTACTCACTGTGTTGATGAAGAAATCCCCTTGTTCACTCTATTGTGTTGTCTGTAAAACAAAGACACTTCGACCAGTTTATTACTAAACGTTTTACCCAGGTGCTCTTATTTGTGAGACGAACAAAGGAAAAACACAAGTTTACAATACAACCCAAGTTTAGTTTCAAACACAACAAAACAGTTCATCCCCAAATTATCCCAACTGTAATATGCCTAGGATTCTTAATACTACCCATGCTGATGAACTGCATTGAGCTGCGGGTCCAATCCTCTGAGTCTCAGGGCCTTCGCCTGCGAAGGTGGTTATCACACACTGTTTCCTTTTTCCCCATGGTCCGCCGTTAAGTCTTCTCCGATGCTTCTGCGTCGAGTCTTCGCTGGGGATGGTCTCTGGATGCCTCTTCCTTATACCCCTCATCATGCCCTTCCAGAAGCTTCTCTGGCCCTCAGCCAATGGTGTCTCGGGGCGGGGTCACAACACCCAATGGAGTAGCCAATTGCAATTCTGCAGGACATGAGGAACCCACCCCCAGGGGTCCATCTTACGGTGCATGATCTGCACGTAACCTTATCCCATACATGGTAGTCGCGGGAAATCTAGGTGCCAGAAAGTCTGACTTCACCTGACAACAATTGATTCATTTGAATGGGACCAATTGTCTTCCGATCTTTTGTTTACAGGGAAGCCCAGACTTGCTTGGCAGTCTGTCCCTGTCCAGTGTATTTGAACTTTTCTATCAGAATTTCCAACAGGACTGACTGTGGTTTAATTTAAATCGTCCAATTCTGTATCGAGCCTAAAATTTAGGCTGCTGGCCGTTTTACCAGTTGTTTTCAGCTTCTTTCCATCTGGGGACTGCATCCACAATTTCTTTATTGAAGTAAAGGTTGACGTTTTGGCTCCATTACCATCTTAAAGATGACCCTCTTTGGAGGGTCAGAGAGATCAAAGAATGGGAACAGAGAGGCGGGACTTCATTAAAGAGCAGAGAGAGAAGTGGGTCATCATTAAAGAGCAGAGAGAGAGGCGGGTCGTCATTAAACCGTGGAGAGAGAGGAGGGACTTCATTAATGAGTGCAGACAGGCGAGACTAAGAGGAGCGGCACGGTGGCGCAGTGGTTTGCATGGGTCATTGTGTGGAGTTTCCACATTCTCCCCATGTCTGTGTGGGTCTCACCCCCACAACTCAAAGATGTGCAGGGTAGGTGGATTCGCCACGCTAAATTGCCCTTTAAATGGGAAAAAAAATAATTGGGTTCTAAATTTATTTTGAAAAAAGTGCGGAGATAGAGGCGCGACTTCATTCAAGAGCACGGCGAGGCAGGACTTCATTAAAGAGAGGAGAGGGAGGCGAGACTTCAGTAAAGAGCATGGAGAGAGAGGCTGAATGCAGCTCTCCTCATCGATCAGGAATTCAACACTAAAATATTAACAATTATGTATCCTGCAACCAGAATGGGGAGATCTCACCCTCCACCTTCTGGAGGCACTGAAGGTGGTGATCAGGGACAAAATGATGGCTTACAGGGCCCTTATGGACAGGAAGGAACGGGAAACCAAGCAGCGGCTGATTGACTCCATACTGGAGGTGGATCGGCGGTACTCCACAGCCCCAACCGTGGAACTGCTGGGGAAAGGAAAAAGCCGCTGATGGAATTTAACCTGCCCTCCACATGGAAAGCAGTTCACCAGCTCCACCAGGCATTGGGGAACATGGAGACAAAGCCAGCAACATGCTGGCACACCAGGTAAGTAAACGTGCTGCCGCGAGATAGCTCAGATCAGGGACAGTAACAGTAGGGTGGTAGTGGACCCAAACGAGGTCAATAAGGCCGTTACAAATTTTTACCGAGCACTATACACCTCTGAGCCCCTGGAGGGGGACTTGGGGATGGAACAGTTCCTCAATAGGCTGGACATGCTGGCAGTGGGGGAGGTCAAGAAACAGGCGCTGGAAGCACCCCCAGGGCTGGGCGAAATCATGGAGTGCATCAACTCCATGCAGTCGGGGAAAGCGCTGGGACTAGATGGTACCCTGACAGAATTTACAGACAATTCTCAGCAGGCTGGCCCCGCACCTGGGGGAGATGTTTAATGACTCACCATCCAAGGGGCCCTGCCACCATTGCCCATGCCTCCATTTTATTCAACCCAAAAAAAGACAAAGACCTGACAGTGCGGATCATACAGGCCCATCTCTGTCCTAAATAATGACGCAAAAATCCTGGCGAAAGCTCTGGCGAGGTGACTGGAGAACTTCCTGCCAGATGTGATCGCGGAATCTTGCACCAGGTTTGTCAAAGAAAGACAACTAACTGTAAACATCAGTCACCTACGTTACGTAGTAATGATCCCACCCAGGGAAAGGACACCAGAGGTAACTGTCTCCCTGGACACTGAGAAAGCCTTTGGTCGAGTCGAATGGAGGTGCCTCATGGAGGTGCTTGAACAGTTTGGGTTCGGTGAGGGAGTTGCCAAGTGGGTGAAGCTCCTGTACAGCGCTCCTATGGCGGATGTAAGGACAAACACCACCAGCTTCGAATACTTTTGGCTGGGCATGGGAATGAGGCAAGGGTGCCCACTATCCCCGCTCCTGTTCGCACTAGCAATAGAGATACTAGCTACCCCCCTTAGATTGGCAGATTGGTGGACGGCATCATGAGGGGGCAGAAAGCAGAGTTTCACTCTGTGGATGACTGGCTGCTCTACGTGTCGAATCCCCTACCCAGCTTGGGAAAGATAACCGGACTCCTCAGGGAGTTCGGAACCTTCTCAGGTTACAAATGCAACCTGAGTAAGCGAGCAAACCTTCCAGTAAATTCCCAAGAGGAGTGGAGCTGGAGAAACTCGTTGAAAGTAACCCAGACCAAATTCAGGGAGCTGGGGATCCACTGGCCCACACCTGGAGGAGGCTCCACCAGCCTGGTGGAGGGGTGAAGATGGACCTGCGAAGGTGGGACTCTCTCCCTCTTTTGCTAGCTGACAGGGTACAAGCGAGCAAAATGAACGTGCTGCCAAGGTCCCTCTTCACTCCCTATATTTATCCCCAAATCCTTTTTCACCAAGGTTGACAAGCTAATAATGGTCTTTGTCTGGGGGGGAAAGGCTACCTAGAACCTAAAATACGCAAGTCAGTTTTACAACAAGGGTAGCACGGCTGGGGAGAGAGTGGGGGTGGTTGGCTGGTCCTATCACTGGGCTCAGGGAGACAGATGTGGATTAGGTCCGAATGGAGGAGGCCTCCTATATGGGGACCTCTCTCCAAGCACTGGCCACCGCGCCACTCCCGGCACCTCCCCCCTTCCCCCCACCCCCACACTCCAGGAGCCTGGTGGTAGTGGCCATCCCTAGGACGTGGAATCAGTTTAGATGTAATTTTTAACTGACCGAGATGTCCCCATCTGCAATCACCACAAGTTTGCACTGGCGGGGATGAATGCTACCTTTGGGACGTGGGGAGGTGACAGAGGACCGCTGACAGTGGAGGACAAAGAACATAGGACATTACAGTGCAGTACAGGCCCTTCGGACCTCGATGTTGCGCCGACCTGTGAAACCACTCTAAAGCCCATCTACACTATTCTCTTATCGTCCGTATGTCTATCCAATTACCATTTGAATGCCCTTAGTGTTGGCGAGTCCACTACTGTTGCAGGCAGGGCCTTCCACGCCCTTACTACTCTCTGAGTAAAGAACCTACCTCTGACATCTGTCCTATATCTATCTCCCTCAATTTAAAGCTATGTCCCCTTGTGCTAGACATCACCATCTGAGGAAAAAGGCTCTCACTGTCCACCCTATCTAATCCTCTGATCATCTTGTATGCCTCAATTAAGCTTAACCTTCTTCTCTCCAAGGAAAACAGCCTCAAGTCCCTCAGCCTTCTCTCATAAGATCTTCCCTCCATACCAGACAATATTCTGGTAAATGTCCTCTGCACCCTTTCCAATGCTTCCACATCCTTCCTATAATCCGGCGACCAGAATTGCACGCTATACTCCAAATGCGGCCGTACCAGAGTTATGTACAGCTGCATCAGGACTCCGAAACTCAATCCCTCTCCAATAAAAGCTAACACACCGTACGCCTTCTTAACAACCCTCTCAACCTGGGTGGCAACTTTCAGGGATCTATGTACATGGACACCAAGATCTCTGCTCAGCCAGACTACCAAGAATCTTACCATTAGCCCAGTACTCTGTCTTCCTGTTATTCCTTCCAAAATGAATCACCTCACACTTTTCTGCATTAAACTCCATTTGCCACCTCCCAGCCCAGCGCTGCAGCTTATCTATGTCCCTCTGTAACTTGTAACATCCTTCCGCACTGTCCACAACTCCACCGACTTTCGTGTCATCTGCAAATTTACTCACCCATCCTTCTACGCCCTCGTCCAGGTCATTTATAAAAATGACAAACAGCAGTGGCCCCAAAACAGATCCTTGTGGTACACCAGTAGTAACTGGACTCCAGTCTGAACATTTCCCATCAACCACCACCCTTTGTCTTCTTCCAGCTAGCCAATTTCTGATCCAAACTGCTAAATCACCCTGAATCCCATGCCTCTGTATTTTCTGCAATAGCCTACCGTGGGGAACCTTATCAAACGCTTTACTGAAATCTGTATACACCACGTCAACTGCTTTACCCTCATCCACCTGTTTGGTCACCTTCTCAAAGAACTCAATAAGGTTTGTGAGGCACGACCTACCCTTCACAAAACCGTGTTGACTATCTCTAATCAAATTATTCCTTTCCAGATGATTATACATCCTATCTCTTAGAAACCTTTCCAAGACCTTGCCCACAACAGAAGCAAGGCTCACTGGTCTATAGTTACCGGGGTTGTCTCTACTCCCCTTCTTGAACAAGGGGAAACCTTTCCAAGACCTTGCCCACAACAGAAGCAAGGTTCACTTGTCTATAGTTACCGGGATTGTCTCTACTCCCCTTCTTGAACAAGGGGACAACATTTGCTATCCTCCAGTGTTCTGACACTATTCCTGTAGACAAAGCTGACTTAAAGATCAAAGACTTAAAGATTAAAGGTCCAGCAATCTCCTCCCTAGCTTCCCAGAGAATCCTAGGATAAATTCCATCCGGTCTAGGAGACTTATCAATTTTCACATTTTCCAGAAATGCTAACACCTCCTTATGAACCTCAAGCCCCTGTAGTCTAGTAGCCTGAATCTCAGTATTCTCCTCGACAACATTGTCTTTTTCCTGTGTGAATACTGACGAAAAATATTCATTTAGCACCTCTCCTATTTCCTCGGACTCCATGCACAACTTCCCACTACTGTCGTTGACTGGCCCTACTCTTACCCTAGTCATTCTTTTATTCCTGACATATCTATAGAAAGCTTCAGGGTTATACTTGATCCTACCTGCCAAAGACTTCTCATGTCCCCTCCTGGCTCTTCTTAGCTCTCTCTATAGGTCCTTCCTAGCTAACTTGTAACTCTCGAGCGCCCTAACTGAACCTTCATGTCTCATCTTTACATACGCCTCCTTCTTCCTCTTGACAAGTGTTTTGACTGCTTTAGTAAACTACGGTTCCCTCGCTCAACCACTTCCTCCCTGCCTGACAGGTACATACTTATCAAGGACATGCAGTAGCTGTTCCTTGAACAAGTTCCACATTTCCATTGTGCCCATCCCCTGCAGTTTTCCTCTCCATTTGATGCATCCGAAGCCTTGCCTCATCACATCATAATTGCCTTCCCCCCCAGATATAACTCTAGCCCTGCGGTATATAGCTATCCCTTTCCATCACTAAAGTAAACGTAATCGAATTGTGATCACTATCACCAAAGTGCTCACCTACCTCCAAATCTAACACCTGTCCTGGTTCATTAGCCAGTACCAAATTCAATATGGCCTCGCCTCTCGTTGGCCTATCTACATACTGTGTCAGGAAACCCTCCTGCACACATTGGACAAAAACGGACCCATCTAAAGTACTCGAACTATAGCGTTTCCAGTCAATATTTGGAAAGTTAAAGTCCCCCATAACAACTGCCCTGTTGCTTTTGCTTCCATCCAGAATCATCTTTGCAATCCTTTCCTCTACATCTCTGGATCTTTTCGGAGGCCTATAGAACACCCCCAACAGGGTGACCTCTCCTTTCCTGTTTCTAACCTCAGCCCATACTACCTCAGTAGACGAGTCCTCATCAAACGTCCTTTCTGCCACCGTAATACTGTCCTTGACGAATAATGCCACCCCTCCCCCTCTTTTACCACCTTCCCTGAGCTTACTGAAATATCTAAACCCCGGCACCTGCAACAACCATCCCTGTCCCTGCTCTATCCATATCTCCGAAATGGCCACAACATCGAAGTTCCAGGTACCAACCCATGCCGCAAGTTCACCCACCTTATTCCAGATGCTCCTGGCATTGAAGAAGACACACTTTAAACCACCTTCCTGCCTGCCGGTGCACTCCTGCACCTTTGAAACCTTACTCATGACCTCACTACTCTCAACCTCCTGTATACTGGAGCTACAATTCAGGTTCCCAATCCCCTGCTGAACTAGTTTAAACCCTCCCGAAGAGCATTAGCAAATTTCCCCCCCAGGATTTGGATCCAGGTGTAGACCATCCCGTTTGTAGAGGTCACACCTACCCCAGAATGAGCTCCAATTATCCAGGAATCTGAAACCCTCCCTCCTGCACCATCCCTGTAGCCACGTGTTCAACTCCTCTCTCTCCCTATTCCTCGTCTCGCTAGCACGTGGCACGGGTAACAACACAGAGATAATAACTCTGTTTGTCCTAGATCTAAGTTTCCACCCTAGCTCTCTGAATTCCTGCCTTACATCCCTATCCCTACCTATGTCGTTGGTACCTATGTGGACCACGACTTGGGGCTGCTCCCCCTCCCGCTTAAGGATCCCGAAAACACGATCCGAGACATCATGGACCCTGGCACCTGGGAGGCAACACACCAACCGCGAGTCTCTCTCGTTCCCACAGAATCTCCTATCTATCCCCCTAACTATGGAGTCTCCAATGACTAATGCTCTATTCATCTCCCCCCTTCCCTTCTGAGCAACAGGGGCAGACTCTGTGCCAGAGACCGGTACCATGGCTTACCCCTGGTAAGTCCCCGTCCTCCCCCCAACAGCATCCAAAGCGGTATACTTGTTACTAAGGCGAACGACCACATGGGATCCCTGTACTGACTGCTTCCTCCCAGCCCCTCTCACCGTCACCCATCTATCTTTATTCTTCGGAGTAACTATATCCCTGAAGCTTCTATCTATGACCACCTCTGCCTCCTGTCCAAAGATGTGCGGGTTAGGTGAATTGGCCAATGATAAATTGCCCTTAATGTCCAAATTGCCCTTGGTGTTGGGTGGAGGTGTTGAGTTTGGGTAGGGTGCTCTTTCCAAGAGCCGGTGCAGACTCAAAGGGCCGAATGGCCTCCTTCTGCACTGTAAATTCAATGATAATCTATGATTAATCTAGGACAAAGGTTCGGCACAACATCGTGGGCCGAAGGGCCTGTTCTGTGCTGTATTTTCTATGTTCTATGTTCTATGTCCTGAATGATCCGAAGTTCATCCAGCTCCAGCTCCAGTTCCCTAAGGAGTTCTCTGAGGAGCTGGAGATGGGTGCACTTCCCACAGATGAAATCAGCAGGGACACTGACGGCGTCCCTCACCTCAAACACTCTGCAGGGAGAACATTGTACTACCTTCCCTGCCATCCCTTCTAGATTTAAAAAAAAAAAGAGCTTACCTGTTATTCTCTTTACCCCTTGGGTTAAAGTAGGTGGAAGGGTGGGGGACACTACAAGTGTAGTGTCTAGGGTTTAGAAACTGCCCAACTTAAATACAGGTAAAAATAAAACACTTAACCAGCAACCACTGCGCCCCACACAAAAACAGCAATCGGCTGTTATGGGCCTGCGCAAACAATTTAAATCTTTACTATTTACCCAGCAGTCACTCTGTCCCTCTGTCCTCACTCTGACCGGATTCAGCTGGAAACTCCCTACAGTAAGTTTTTTTTAAAATGTACTCCCCTTCTCAGCAAGCACTCACTCAGCAACCTCTGCGCCCCCGCACGATAACACCTGAGGGAATTGCACGTATGCAAATGTCCCCACAACAGCCAATCAGCAGCTCCGCTCTACTGCCCTCTGCTGGATGTATTAACACTGATGTGTTAAGTAATTTGGTTCAACTTTGACTGCAATTGGATGCAGTGAAACTAGAAACAGGCTTCTGACACAGGAGATGGTCCAACACTGTTTTATTGAACTTCCTGATTGCTGTACATAGTCTGCTGTGAGTTGACACTATATCAATCTAATTGATAACCTCCTACTGGCTTGACCAGACTAACTCTCTACCTTATGGTGATTGTGCTCACTGGCTTGTGCACTCTTACTATCTCAGTAGCTGTGTCCTGTAGAGAGAGGGAGAGTCTTAACGCCCTGTGTGCTTTATAGTGGTGGTGTCCTGTCTGGTGATTGGTTGTTATGTGTCGTGTGTGTTCATTGGTTATCCTGTGTGTCAATCCTGCCTGTCCGCATCTCATTATGTACATGAGTGGAAATTATGACATGTACGTGGATGACAGACTGGCAACCCTGGGGGAATCACAGAGAAGCTCCAACTCACAAAAGAGAACAAGCTCAGATATCTACAGTTCAGCAAATCTTTCCTCATAGAGACAAAAGATTTCCCCCATGCAAACACTCCTGATCACGATGGTGGGGCTGGACTGGTTAGGGTACGACAAGTGCGGTGACATAGGCAAGGGGCTCAAAGAAAAGGTTAGGACTCCACTGGATGAGGCCAGACGAAAGTGGGGAGAGGAATTGGGCATGAAGATAGGGAGGAGGCACTGCACAGAGTCAACTTCACCTCGTCCTAAGCCTGATGCAGCTTAAGGTGGTGCACAGAGCACACCTCATCAAGACACGCAAGATTGGGTTCTTCCCGGAGGTGGAGGACAAGTACAAAAGATGCCAGGGGGTTCTGGCCAACCACACCCACATGTTCAGATCATGCCCCAGACTCAGGGAATTCTGGACCCTTCTTCAACGCTATGTCCAAGGTGGTGGGGTTAAGATGGAGCTGTGTATGTCTGTGGTGGTCTTCGGGTATCAGAGCACCCAGAGCTCTGGACAGGACAAGAGGCAGATGCCCTGGCCTTCCCCTCACTGATTGCCAGGTGGAGAATTCTGCTAGGATGGAAGTCAGCAATACTGCCCGTGCCTTGGAATGGCTCGCAGACCTGGCCGAATTCTTGAGGCTGGAAAAAAAAAAAAAAAATTACATTTGAAATAAGAGGGTTCAAATAGAGGTTCCACACCACGTTGAGCAAAATCACAAACTTATCCACGCACCCGTTTGCAACCAGCAACCAGTCGGGGAGAGGAGTGGCTGGATAGGGATAGCCACCCAGAGAGAGGAGAGCTAGAGAAAAATAAGGAAGGAAGGAGGAGGAAGGCCATCTATTGGAGGGAGCACAGGCTGACTCTGTATGGGGTAAGAAACAGACCCACCCCCTCTCGAAGGCCTAAAGACCAAGGTGGAGGGGTAGGGGAACCCCCCCAAACCACCAACGGAATGAAGGCTACAGACAAACGAGGGGGAGAACACAAATATACCAGGATACAGAAGGGGGAAACGATAAACGACTCCTACCGCTAAGCGACAGGGACCCTAGTGAAACCCGACGGACTGTTCTAAAAATCAACATTGTACAAATGTAAATACTATCCAGTGTTAGAGCCCGCCACAGATATGGTGACAAGGAGGGACCCGAGGCTGGCTGTTCAAACCCATGTCATTGAACAATACTTTTTTTACTTCTTTTCTTGTTTACTCCGTAAGTCATTTGAAACATCAATAAAGATATTTTCAAAAAGGGAGAGAGGTAAAAGGTAGGGAACTATAGACTGGTTAGCTTGACCTCTGGTGGGGAAATTGCTGGAATCAATCATCAAGGAGATGACTGAATATCATAGATTATCATAGAATTTACAGTGCAGAAGGAGGCCATTCGGCCCATTGAGTCTGCACTGGCTCTTGGAAAGTCAACACCGCCACCCTATCCCCATAACCCAGTAACCCCACCCAACACTAAGGGCAATTTTGGACACTAAGGGCAATTTAGCATGGCCAATCCACCTAAGCACATCTTTGGACTGTGGGAAGAAACCGGAGCACCCGGAGGAAACCCACGCACTCACAGGGAGGATGTGCAGACTCCGCACATACAGTGACCCATGCCGGAATCGAACCTGGGACCCTGGAGCTGTAAAGCAATTGTGCTATCCACAATGACGTTTTATCCACATATTTGAAAAGACAAAGCTCAATCCACCATTGTCAACATGGTTTCATGATGTAAGTCCTGATTGACAAATTGCTTGATTTCTTTGAGGACGTAACCAACAAGGTTGATAGTGGGGAATCTGTGGATGTGGTTTTCTGGACTTCCAGAAGGCGTTTGACAAGGTGCCAAATGAAAGACTGATCCAGAAGGTGAGATTACAGGGGATTGGGGGTAGAGTACTAGATTGGATAGGGGATTAGCTGACTGACAGAAAGCAGAGTGTCGGGATGAATGGGTCCTCCTCTGGCTGGCAAACTGTAAGTAGTGGGATGCCACAGGGGTCAGTGCTCGGACTTCAATTATTCACAATCTATATAAATGATCTGCCAGGAAGGACAGAGTGTAACAGCAAAATTTGCAGATGATACTAAAATAGGTGGAAAATTAGGCAGTGGAGAGGAGATAAAGGGTGCGATATTACTAAAAGCGAACAAATTCTCATTGTGAGCACGTTTAATCATGTGTTTCCCAGTACTCACACACCAAGAAATACATGGGCATAAAACGTCACTCATGTTATATAAGAAGCCTGTGGGAAATGCACGGCTGAGGCTGCAGATAACCCTGTGGCCCCGTTTTCTACATGGAGGAGCTCCGAGGCCCCCGACACCCACCTCAAGCCGCAACATACTATGGAGGGTCCCCAGCAACCCCCGCACTCCCCCAACACTCATGCAGGACACCCCCCAACTCGTTTGCCAGTGCATAAAAAATGCCAGTTTGGCTGTGCCAAACTGGCACCTTGGCAGTGTCACCTGGGCGCCTTGGCAGTGCCAGAGTAGCACCCAGATGGCACTGCCAGGGTGCAAGGCTAGCAGTGCCAAGATGTCTGGATGGCACCAGCAGTGCACTTGGGGGGCCTCCAATCCTCTGGGAGACCCCCGACCCCCCCCCCCCCCCGGGAGACCCCCCCCCCCCCCGGGAGACCACCCCCCCCCCCCCCCGGGAGACCCCCCCCCGGGAGACCCCCCCCCAAGTGCCGTTCCATCTGGTCCCCATTTCTGGAGACCAGTTCTGAATGGTGCTTGCCCGTGGTCTCAAGGCGAAGGAGATAGATCCTGTGCCTTGGGTAACTCAGGAATCTACACATTAAAATGAGACTTGCTGTCTCGCTTTAATATGCAGATTTGCCAAAAATTGGCCCTGCAGGATTTACATTGCAACGTCTCACAAGATTTTGTTAGATCTCGCGAGGCATTGCGAGTCCGGTAGATCCCGGAGCGGGGTCTCCTGGCTTCTTTCGGCCATAAAAAGCGGCCGCTTTTCGGGTGCATTGTGGCCATAAAATTGCGCCCAAAGATTTTACAGATGGATATAGATAGGCTAGGAAATTGGGGCACAATTTGGCAAATGGTGTTTAATTTGCCCAAAAATAAAAAGGTGAATTATTATTTAAATTGAAAGCAGAGGGATCTGAGTGTCTTTGTTCATGAATTTGCAGGATGTTGGTATGCAGCATGTAATTAAAAAGGCAAATGGAATGTTAGCGTTTATTGCAAAAGGACTAGAGTATAAAAGTAGAGAAGTATTGTTGAAATTATATGGGATGTTGGTGAGACCATATCTGGAGTATTGTGTCCAGTTTTGGAGCAGTTGCACTACTTCAAGTGTTGGTGACCTGTATGTGATCCAGAACACCCAACACATCACAGTGTATCTAATTTCCCAGGATAAACCAGAACCCTTCAATCTGCTACACTAAAGCAATGTTTTCCTTCGCTTTATTACAACTCCCTGGGCAAGTGAGTGGCTAATTCCAGCCTCACTCCTCCCGGAGTCAGAACACAAGTGACTTAACCAAACACATAGCAAAAACTCCACACAATATCATTGAGTTAGTAATGTCCTGCAGTTTGCTGAAATAATTTCTGGCCACAGCATGTAGACTGGGGTCATGAATATGACTGACTGTTGGTGCCTGAACGCCCAAAAACCCTGAGTGTAATTTGAAGAACTGCCTCAAAACAGGCACAATCAGCAGAAACTCACCACTCACATTATTCCCATCTGGGGCTGTGGTCATTTCTGTGGTTTCTGGGTGATGTTTAATAAACCAATGTTTAATATTTCAAAAATTCCATCTGAAATTCCTGAACTTTTCAAATATTATCCTGATAAAATCAACTAGGAGTATTAAAAGCTTGAAGGGCTGAATTGCCTACTTCTGCTCCTAATTCCGAAGTTCCTCTATTGTTTCTTGCTTTCAACCTCTACCCCTGACACTGTAAGATAAACACAGGTTAGCTTTTTACTGTAATAACCTCCAAGCTTGTTTGAATTGCATTTACATCAGAGTCTCTGAATACTTCTCTACTTTTATACTCTAGTCCTTTTGCAATAAACGCTAACATTCCATTTGCCTTTTTAATTACATGCTGCATACCAACATCCTGCAAATTCATGAACAAAGACACTCAGATCCCTCTGCTTTCCATTTAAATAATAATTCACCTTTTTATTTTTGGGCAAATTAAACACCATTTGCCAAATTGTGCCCCAATTTCCTAGCCTATCTATATCCATCTGTAAAATCTCCTTATTTGAGGGAGGATGTGGTGGCATTGGAGGCAGTTCAGAGGAGATTCACCAGATTGAATCTAGGGATGAAAGGGTTGACATGTGAGGAGAGATTAAACCATTTGGGCTTATACTCGCTAGAGTTTAGAAGGATGAGAGGGGATCTGATCGAGATATATGATATTAAAAGGGATTGATAAAGTAAAGGTAGACCAAATGTTCCCCTTGTAGGGCAATCTAGAACAAGAGGTCACAGATATAGGTTGAGAGGCTGTAGATTTAGAACTGAGATGAGGAACTACTTCTCACAGAGGGTGGTGAATTTGTGGAACTTGCTGCCCCATAGTGCAGTGGAATCTGTCATTAAATGGTTTCAAGAAGGAGGTAGATATATTTCTGATAAAAACTGGCTAAAGGAATATGGGAACAAGTGTGGAGGTTTGAGTCAGGAAGAGATCAGCCATGATCTGATTGCATGGCGGAACAAGCTTAAAGGGCTGAATTGCCTACTTCTGCTCCTAATTCCGAAGTTCCTCTATTGTTTCTTGCTTTCAACCTCTACCCCTGACCCTGTAAGATAAACGCAGGTTCGCTTTTTACTGTAATAACCTCCAAGCCTGTTTGAATTGCATTTACATCAGAGTCTCTGAAAAGGGTGACCTCCTTTTTATACAATGAAAATTTTAATTCTGAAAACTAAAAAGTTATATATAAAACATAGAAATTATAAACTAGATTTTCAGAACAGCAGCAAGTTCCCACAAACAGCAATGTGATAATGGCCGAATAATCTGTTTTTGAGATGTTGATTGTGGAATCCATACTTGCAAGGACATCAGGAATAACTTCCTTTCTCTTCTACAATGTTATGGGATCTTTTATGACCGACTCCAGGAGGATTATTCAATCAACATGGAATAAAGTTGTTGCCACGGACACATTTCCACCCAGCTCCCCCATTACTGTTTATTGAAAGAGAAACGTGTTGCAAAATGAATTTGCACATTGCACTGATCATGAAATCAATCACGTTACAATCCTTATAAGAAATGGCTCCAATTGGTCAGCAGAATTTAAAAAATACTTGCCTCAGTAATACTCCTTGTTGATTTTATCAGGGTAATATTTGAAAGGATCAAGAATTTCAGATGGAATTTTTGAAATCTTAAACATTGGTTTATTAAACATCATCCAGAAACCACAGAAATGACCACAGCCCCAGATGGGAATAATGTGAGTGGTGAGTTTCTGCTGATTGTGCCTGTTTTGAGGCAGTTCTTCAAATTACACTCAGGGTTTTTGGGCGTTCAGGCACCAACAGTCAGTCATATTCATGACCCCAGTCTACATGCTGTGGCCAGAAATTATTTCAGCAAACTGCAGGACATTACTAACTCCATGATATTGTGTGGAGTTTTTGCTTTGTGTTTGGTTAAGTCACTTGTGTTTTGACTCTGGGAGGAATGAGGCTGGAATTAGCCACTCACTTGCCCAGGGAGTTGTAATAAAGCGAAGGAAAACATTGCTTTAGTGTAGCAGATTGAAGGGTTCTGGTTTATCCTGAGAAATTAGATACACTGTGATGTGTTGGGTGTTCTGGATCACATACAGGTCACCAACACTTGAAGAAGTGCAACACTATTTTATTAACAGGTTAACTATTTAAACATACTTGAACTGTGGGTAAATACGATACCAGCTTTAACTAAAGACCTTTGCCTTGTCCTAACCAGTTGATGCACTCAGCACATGGTGAATATCTGTGTTGCAGGCTGTGAGCTCTGTGCTCCTAGCTAGCTGCTACTCGAATGAGCAGGAACTCTGATGTCCCCTGACTTTATAGTGCGTGTGCTCTCACTGGTGATAGGCTGTGGTGTTGTGTATGTTGATTGGTCCCACTGTGTGTCCATCAGTGTGTGTATGCACCATGACATACTGGTGTATATTATGACACACTGCACTCACTCAGACTGCACATCCCAAATTCAACTCTCAGACACAGCACTGGGCAAAACTATCAAATTCAAGCCCAGGGTTTTGGGAAAGTTAAGACTTTAACAAAGGCATTAAAAGACATTTCAGTAAATGTGTCTCCATGCATGACAACTGAACACTTCTGGTGTTGGATTATCAATCCCGAGATTGAGAGTTCAAATCCAACCACAGAGGTTATATGCATTGGAATTACAGAGCAGAAACAAGACCATTCGGCTCGATTTGTCCATGCTGTTCTTTATGTTTCTCACGAGCCTCCTTTCACCCCTCTTCATTTCACCCCATCAGAAAATCCTTCTGTCCCTTTCTCCCTCGTGAGCTTATCTACTTTCTGTTGAAGAAACCCATGTTATTCACCTCAAACACACCATGTTGTGAAACCGAATTTAATAATTTTGGAATTTATGGAACAGAATTAATATTAATGACGGCATTGAATCTCATGGCTACAGGTCAAATAATTTCAAGGAAAGCTACCACCCCCCTCTCAACTGATGAACGAGCACTTCACCATGTCAATCATCACAGGGGAAGTAGACTAAGGACAGATCCAAAAACTGGGTATCCATGAGGTGCAGTGAGCCGTCAACAGCAGCAGGATTGTATCCATCACAATCTCACAGCACAGCACAGCCCTCATTCCATGACTATCACCAAACCAGTAGACAGATATGTCAGGAGCAGCATTGGGTAAACTTTAGAGTCCAGGTTTAAACACGGGGAAGGTAATGCAGAGGGCTACATGCAGACTAAACACTAGGAATCACAGGTAATAAACTGAGCTGAACAGCACCACAACCAACAGATCAGAACAATCAACATCAATGATTCTGCAGATAGCGAGACATAAAGTGGAACTGTCCAGTGGGTATTCAGCCTTATTAAAAGTTAAGGGTGGATATATTTTCTGTAGCTAAGTGTATTAGTTGTTTACTAGGCATTATTTAGTCTATATTGGTTTGTTGGAACAAAAGATTTAAAATTTCAGACCTTGTGTGATTCCTTTAAGTTGTCATGAGGAATTCAATCTCTTTTCAAACCTATCAGTCTGTCCAGAGATTGTAACAATGCCTCAAACGACATCACTAAAAAGCAGATTATCTGGTCAGTCACGTTGCTGTTTGTGGGATCTTGCTGTGCACACATTGGCAGCTGGGTTTCCTATATTACAACAAGGACCACGCTTCAAAAGTACTTAATTGGCTGTAAAGAGTTTTGGCACATCTGTTAGTCATAAATATTCCATGGAAATATGAGTCTTTTCCTGAGGAAGGAATCGTGGAGGAATTTGAATCAAAGAATCCCTACACTGCAGAAGGAGGCCATTTGGCCGATCAAGTCTGCACCAACCCTTTGAATGAGCAGTCTACCCATTTACACACCCCGCCCTCCCCGTAATCCAGGACATTAAGGAGCAATTTAGCATGGTTAATCCACCTAATCTGCAAATTTTTGGACTGTGGGAGAAATCCAGAGCATCCGGAAGGGACCCACGCAGACACAGGGAGAACGTACAAACTCCACACAGACAGAGGCCAGGATAAACCCGGGTCCCTGGCACTGTGAGGCAGCAGTGCTAACCACTGTGCCACCCAAAATACAGTAAATATTCTGCTCCCGGCACACACACACACAACTCAACAATAGGAATTCAGTGAGAATCCTCAGACACTCTGCAGCTCCCAGATATGACTCACCATTTCATATTCAGTAATGACCCATCAACAAAACTCAGCCTGGAAATCAGAAGGTAAATGCTTCCAATAAACACTCAATATTCAACACACAGCCAATCAAACAGCTCAGCACAAAGCACCGAGTAAACAGGTCTCTCAGCTGGATCTTCTCACACAGCATAAGGGGCATTTGCACACCTGGTTGCCCACAGGATAGTCAGACTGCCTGAACATTAGTATGGATATTGAATTCTTCTAAATTCTGCTCCTTCACTCACCATCTCCTGACTTGGTTTGGAGTCCCTACAGGAAGTAAAGCAGCTGTGGTAGAGGACGACGAGAGAATGGGCAGAGTGGGTGGGCTCTCTGATTGACGTCTCTCACAGACAATCCAAATATTTCTGCAGTAACAGGAGTTTCCAGAAGTTTGGGAAACTGACCGGAGAAACGGAGGCGACTTTGAGCAGCAGATCAGGTGGGGATTTAAACTCGTCATTGTCCCATCTGAATAAAACCTCACTTATTGCAGCTGCTGTCTCAGTTCTCCCTGGTAATAATAATAGCTTATTGTCACAAGTAGGCTTCAATGAAGTTACTGTGAAAAGCCCCCAGTCGCCACATTCCGGCGCCTGCTCGGGGAGGCCGGTACGGGAATTGAACCCGCGCTGCTGGTCTTCTGCATTACAAGCCAGCTGTGCTGAACCAGCCCCAGGTAAACATTTGACACAGATCTTTTGTGTGGGAATGGGATTCTTCATCCTTGGAAGCTTTGAAACTGACAACATCAGTGAGGGATGTGTAGCCTCGGATGTGATTGATCAGAAGAGGAAGACTCACAGCATCCAAGGCGGTTAGCACTGGGAATCCAGGGTTGATACCGGCTTTGGGTTGCTGATTGTGGGGAGTATGCACATTTTCCCTGGGTTTCCGGTGTGGGTTTCCTCCGGGTGCTCCAGTTTCTTCCACAGTCCAAAGATGAGCAGGTTAGGTGGATTGGTCATGCGAGATTGCCCGTTAGTTTCCAAAGATGCTCAGGTTAGGTGGGTTACGGAGATAGAGCAGGGTAGAAGGTGAAAGTAGGGTGCTCTTTCAGAGGGTCGATGCAGACTCGATGGGCTGAGAAACCTCCTTCTGCATTGTAGGAATTCTATGGTTCGAAGGCAATGATGACAAAATGCTACCGTAAATGACAACGGCCCCAGATTGGCTCCCTGACCTGCCACCGGAAACACCTCACTCTCCGACATTCAATTTATATCCCAAGAAGCCTCTGAACCTCTCCAGTATGCCCATAATTTTCCCCAAATTCTCCAGCAAAAGGTTGTCTGCGCACAGCGACATCCAGTGTTTCCTACTCCCACTCAATCCCCTGCCACTCCATTGACCCCCTAAGGGCTATCACCAAGGGCTCTATTGCCAGTGCGAACAACAGCAGTGACAGCAGACACCCCTGCCTCGTTCCCCTGTGCAACCCAAAACTCTATGAACTCAGCTCATTTGTCCGTACACTCGCCACTGCGGCCACATACAACAGACGCACTCGCGCCACAAACTTCGAGCCAAACCCGAACCTTGCCAGGATTTCAAACAAGTTCCTCCACTCCATCTGGACAAAAGTCTTCTCTGCATCCATAGAAGTGTTGCTAACTTTTGGTTGGCTCTTAATTCGTAATTTGCTCTTATTACAACCTTTGCTCTAGAGTCGCCAGGTATCTTTATGATACCGCCACGAGGTTCAAGTTCAAGGACTGATCAATAACTCAACACACCAATTAGTAAGATTCAAATCAAAACACATTTATTATACACAGTAAATCGCTACTCATGCATGAACTCTACTTTCTAGACTATTCCTATCACTAAAAGGCCTATACTTAACTTCGGACTAGCCCACCAGTCAGGGGAACAAATGGCCTTTCGTTCACGTCCTGAGTCTGCAGGATTCAATAGCTGGTGTGGACTGGCAGCTAGGAGCGCCTAACTCGTAGCGAACGTTGACTGGAGACTTACTTACTTGGTATGGCAGCTGGACAGGTCACTGTCAAGGGTTGCTTCGTGTTGCTGAGTGACCCTGCCAAGAAGGACGAATTGAACTTGGGGGCTTTACTTTATAGTCCCCACGGGCTTCCCGCCCTTTGGGTCGGACCCCGTACCTGGTTCCAAGTGATTGGACTACTTTCCGATCACTTGGATCGATTTCTCTAATGCTGGAGTGGTTCCCTGATCGCTGGGCAGTCCCTAAGTGTCTGTTGGCCTTCCACGGCTCCTGCTGGCGCCGAGGCGTCTGGCTTGGCTTTATTCACCTTAACTGTTGCAATTGTGCCTTGGGATTGCTCATTACTATGCAGATGGCTACTGGTTTCAGTGCTGTCTGGTTCCTTACAGGTTTCAATACACATGATTTCTGTATTTGCTAGTCTTTGCCTGTGTTGGCTGAATTTCCCTTCAGCCTTTGCGGTTCTCCACTTTAAGTCGGGAAGTGGCCAACTCAGGTGGCTACACTCCCTCCTTGTGATCCTAACGCGAAGCGTGAAGGATCACATAACTGCGTTGTCTTCATTCCCTGACCCGCGAGCCCATTTCTATGGCCTCTGCACTGACCATAACTATGCAAGAAAAATTTTAACTAACATTCTAACTGGCGCTATGTCAAAACATGGACATGCATTACAAAATTTAAAAAACGGTACCTCTAACTATCCTCCATACACTACACTCACTAAAACATTCAGTCATATTAACTTCCTAAACAATACAAAATGAAAGCAGCATTTACATTTTTCCTGGCTTGGCAGTCAAGCACGGGTGTACAATATTTCCATTTCTTTAATTACAGAAGAACGCAAACAAATGTCCTTTATTATAGATCGAGGGGTTCGGGGTCCTGGGGATAACTGAACATAGGGGATCTTATTCTGTATACTGGGGTGCGAGCGCAGTAGGCTCTCCTTCTCCACTTCCTCATGCGGATAGTCTGCACGATGCTGCAGAGTATCGCCAACACTGGATTTGACTACATAGGAAAGGAAGTTCCACATTATGAGCTTATCACACCATGATGGTGTATCGGAGACTATCTCGGGGTTCTGTGTGCTATGGGGAAGTGAATCATTAAATGCTGGGGGGGGGGGGGGTTGGGGTCAGGGGGTTCGTGTTCGCGCGCAACCGGGTACAAATTGCAATAACGAAAAACATGTATGCCGTCTTCATTGTTGTCTTCTTCTTTCTCTTCTCTCCCTTACCATTTCGTCTCTTTTCCTGGAGCTTCTGGAGTTCTGTGGGATCAAGCATAGTGTCTGTTACTATCTTGGTTAATATCTCGTCTGTTAGTATGTCTGTCCTTCAGTGCCAATTCTCCCTTTACAATTTGTCACCATGTCTGACTCCCTCATTTAAAAAAAAAACCCAGAATATTCAGGACAAGACACACTTAAAAATACTGAAACAGTGTGAGCCGTCTCGCAGACTGTGCAATTTACCATCCAAATGTTTGAGGATGTAAATAGCATAGGGATGGCAACCTAAGGGTCGCCTGAAAACAAAACAAAACTTTTTGAACCAAAAGTGCCGAAATGAGGTGCGTATGGGCCGCGACGGGTAAGAATTGGATGGAATCCCCGGGTAGGACGGCGACCAATGCCGTGTATGCTCTACCCGAGCGTAGTTGACCAGAGGGGGATCCTCAGGCAGGGCAAGATGCCGTTTCTCCACTGCCTGAGCAACCGGTAAGAACGGGCAAGAAATGTAGTCATCGTGGGGGTTGCTGTATTGGTTCTACCTTCGAACCAGAAGAGCAGTTACGAACGGGGGTCCGGAAAGCTCTCAGCTAATAAAGCGTGGGGCCGTGGAAAAAAAAATTCCGATCTTACAAACAACATTTAACAATAACACTACAAACAACATTAAACATGCTGCAGGTTCCATCAGAAAGGACACCGTTTCTCCCAAGCGGTTCCTTTTTTTAAAACATCATCTGGACACCTCAGTTATCGGTTGCGAACAGGGTCGCAAAGGGGTTTTCGCTTTGGGAGTCAGACTCAAAGTCGTCAGCTTCTCCCGGATGCCATACTCTCGAATGTATAAGGGCTGATAGGGCTGCATGGTGCGATTTGGGGTCCATCTCATCATTCTGGACGAGCCTGTATGAGTAATCACGGTGCCAAAAGGTGGTGTCTAGTTCTGTGCGGAAGGAATCGTCATCGTAGGGCGGTGGTCTTTGGTGGGGTTTGTTGAGGAATGTGATGAGGAAGGGATCACTCAAATCGTGGTCAGATTCGCTGGGTTTGGGTCCTGTTGCATGGAGATAGTAGGGAGGCGTGCAGTGGCTATTGTCCGTGTCACAGTCGCTGCCGCTGCTGTATGTGGCCGTTCCGGGGCGGTGTCTAGAGGTCGGGGGTGGAGTTGAGGGCGAGTCCGTGGATGTGGTGGGCATGTTGGGGGAGGGTAGGGATACGTTGGGTGTGGGTGGGGTGTGGTCTGCTGCGTCGAGCATGACGTGGTGTGCGTGGTTGGATTGTGGGCCATATGCCTTAAGCTGGTTAATATGGAACCACGCAGTCTTTTCGTTGGGGTACTTGATTTTGTAGACGGAGGGGCTTACTTTGTCCGCAGTGGAGTACGGACCCGAATATTTAGGTGACAGAAATGTGCTGGGGTTGTAAATTGAGAGCATGACCTGCTGTCCTACCTCAAACTCAGTCGCATGCACTGTCTTGTCGAAACAGGCCTTGCTCTGTTTTTTCCTTGTGCCTATTCTTACTGCGGCTGCCAGCTGAGCCGTTTTTACATTTTCCACTAGCTGCTTTACTGCGGTCTCGTGTGTGAGGGCCGTCACTTCGGGGCTGATCAAGTCCAATCCTAATAAAAATTCTGTGCCTTTCATGGGGCATCCGGTCATGAGGTGGGGTGTATCCTGTGGATGTTGAAATAGTATTTCTCAGAAACATCAGCGCAAAAGGGAGGACTGAATACGTATTTGTAACCATTCCTGCAAGGGGGCAATGGTCCTATAAAATCAATCTGGAGGTTAGTCCAGGGGCCATTAACGGGGCGGGTGTGGCTAAGTTGAGCTTTCTTTGCGTATCTGTCCGGAATGTTCTGGGCACAGATAAGGCAATTCTCAACGTAGTGCGTTATGTTCTCTTTTAAACTTGGCCCCAACAGAGCTGCCTGAGGTGGGCTGTAGTGGGATCAATTCCCTGATGTCCATGACTGTCATGGAATAAACAAATGAGTTGATTCCTGTCCTGTTCAGGAACCACATAAAGGGTGTCTTTTAACACCACACCGTTATGTGTGGTCAGTGCATTTTTAAGTCTATCATAGGGTGCTGGAAATTGTCCTTCCTGAGATTGCTATCCTGCTTCTGGGCCTGCACTAAATCCTCAATATTAGTCTGCGAGACCTGAACTGCATTCACTGGTGCGCTTTCGGGGGGTGTCCAAAAATATCCATGCCTGGAACCTGCTTTGGCCAGTGCGTCGGCTTTTTCCAGGGGGGGGGGAACGGTGGTGGCTGCAAACTTTGACAATTCCGAATGTCCTGTTCTGTGCTTTTTCTAAAATGTGGCAGAGCAATGGGGCTGAGGGGAGGGGTTTTCCGTCTGCGGAAACAAATCCTCTTGCTTTCCACAGGGGTAGGAATTCTGTAAGGCTATTGAAGGCATAGAGGCTGTCCGAGTATATGTCTGCCGGGCTGGGGAAGGAATCTGGGTGATCCACAATGTACGCAACGGCTGCTAGTTCTGCCGCCTGTGTGCATAAGTGGCCTGGTAGCTTTAAGGAGATCTCTTCTAGGGCCCGTCCCTGCGCATCCTCGACATAAATGCCGCATCCTGTAATGCACTTCCCTTCTAATATAGTGGAAGATCCATCCACATATATTCGCAAAGGTGCGCACGTGTCTGTGGGCTGGCGGCTCTGGGGTGAACTACCTATTTTTCTGGGGGATGTTTCCGCAATAAAGGGGCCTGTGTTATGGTGCGGTGAGATGATTTCACATTTGTGGGGGGTGCTTGGGTACTGAAGGTTATCAGCTAAGAAAGTGTGGGTCTTGGTCCTTTTAACAGTGATGTCCTGTCCCTGCAAAAGAAGGGTCCATCTTGCTGCTCTAATTTGGCTGACTGTACCGTCCTTAAGTCGTCCGTCAAGTAAAAGTTGGGTGGAGGTGTGTTCCGTGACTATTGTAATGGGGTTTAGTCCCGTTATGTAGGAAAAATACTGAACTGCGCAGAAAACTGCGAGCAGGTGCCTTTCACAGGCCGAAAATCCCTGCTCCACAGGATCTAAAAGTCTGGAGGCGTAAGCCACCAGTCTTAATTGTTCGTGCTGTTCCTGGAGGAGCACGGCCGAAAGGGTGCGGTCGGTGCTAGCTATCTCTATAGCGTAGGGGGAAAGCGGGTCTGGAACCTGTAGTGCGGGGGCTGCAATTAGGGCTCTTTTCAAAGCATCCACAGCATCCGTATGCTGCGGAAGCCATTCCCAAGGGGCTCCTTTCTTTCGGAGTTCCGAGAGGGGTGCTGCTTTGTTGGCGAAACAGTCAATGTGGTTTCGGCAGTAGCCAACCAGTCCTAAAAACGACCGGAGGGCTGAAACATTCTGGGGAAGGGGCAATTTGGCAATCGAGGCAATTCTTTTGTGCTCGATCTCGCGTTTACCATGCGTGAAAATCGTACCCAAATATATCACTTTATTTTCCAAAATCTGGGCCTTTTTTGGGTTTACTTTACAACCAATTTTCTGTTGGAGTCCCAGGAGTTCGGCCAGAAGCTCGATGTGCTCTGCCTTGGTGTCTGTCTGCAGTAATAGGTCGTCCACATACTGGATCAGACATTCGGGGCGAGAACATTTTGATAATCCATTTGCCAGCTGTCGGTGGAAAATGGAGGGGGAGTTGTGGAATCCTTGTGGGAGGAATGTCCACGTGTACTGCTGATTTTTAAAAGTGAAGGCAAATTTGTATTGGCACGCTTTTGCCAATGGAATAGACCAGAATCCATTACTGATGTCCAAAACCGTAAAGTATTGTGAGTTGAGTCCCTGTTTGAGCATGGTCTCGGGACTTGTGGCTACCGTGGGGGCTGCTGCGGGGGTGACTTTGTTGAGTTCCCGGTAATCGATGGTCAGTCGCCATGATCCATCGGGCTTTCTCACTTGCCAAATCGGGGCATTATTAGTAGAGGCTACTGATCTGAGTATGCCCTGCTCTAATAAGCTGTCGATAACTTTTGCGATTTCTCCCTCTGCCGCTTGGGGAAATCCGTATTGCTTTTGGGGTCTGGGGTCAGGTCCTGTGATTTGAACGGAACCAGTCATCCGGCCACAGGCGTGTTTGTGGGTCGCGAATGCTGTCCTGTGCTTCTGCAGGACTGCCCTAATCTGCTTGTCTGTGCTAATTGTGGTCGGGTCAAACCAAAATTCGCCGACCGCGTTAATCTTGTTTGCGTATTCCCCTATTGTGAGCGTTGCGGGGGTTCTTGCGGATTTTGCCATTCTCCAGACACACTGGTTGACTGGATCAAAGGACAGGTTGTGGGAATTCATAAAATCAATTCCCAAAATGTGTTCTGCTGTGTGGGGTAGATCGACTAAAACTATGGGGTGCTTTGTCGTTATATTGCCAATCTGAATGGGTACAGCGGCTGTGATGTGTCCCTGCTGTGAGTGGCCTGTAAAGCCGCTGAGGGTGATGGTGGCTGTAGTGGGCCACGTGTTTTTCTGGAATATGGTGGAGGAATTGATTGTGGTGCGGGACCCTCCTGTGTCCCAGAGAAACTCGAGGGCCTGTCCCCGTATCTTTGCTGCAACTACTCGTCAGCCGGACCTATCCCAAAGGGTGTCGCAGACCCAACTGGGGGAGCCCGAACACCGTCCGTCCGTTCCGTTCAGGTCTGCTTGGTATGAACGGGTGCTCAGACTATGTATGGGCTCTGTCCTATTCTTATTCAGAGTGCCTGCCTGCTGGGCTCTCTGTGGCTTTCGTGGGGCATTGCATTCTCTTGAAAAGAGTCCTAACTGTCCACAGTTGTAACACTCCTGTGGCTTTTGTGGGGGGCTGTTCCTGCCTTCGTTTACCCATTTACCCATGCGGGATTCTGTTGCGTTTTCACCGCTTCGATGTCTGCTTCTGCCTGCTGTTCCTCGGGTTTCCTAACTGCGGGTTTGTTTTATTACAGACTGCTCCCAGGCGCGGGACAATCTTTTTAAAACCCATTTCTCATTGTGGGCTTCCTCTGAGGGGGTCATAATTTGTGTAGGCTTTTTGTCCTACCTCTGTGGCATGGGAGATAAGGGTGCGGGTCCATTTGGCCGTACTGTCATGGGACAAATGGGCGCGGTCTAAGTTACCAAAAAATGCTGTGAAATGGATCCACAGGCGTCCAGCAAACGCTGTGGGGTGTTCCGTCTTTTTCTGCCTGCACTTATTCACCTCTGTTGTAGCCGATCGCATCTAGGATCGCTGCATGTATCTCTGCAAAGGGTGCCTCCTCCTACATTCTTTGGGTCGGGAAGGGCTGCTACGACCGAAGGGTCTAAACTCAAAACTGTGAGCTTCACGTGCTCACGCTCGTCCAGGCCGTACATGGTTGCCTGCTGCTTTACTCTGGCAAAGAAGTGGTAGGGGTCTAAGGTGGGGAGGAAAGGCGTGATTTTCTTGCACGCGTCCTGTAATTGGGTCACGGTTAAGGGGGTGGTATGAAGAAATTCTGTATCTCCGTCTGATGTGACTGTGCGGTGGGTGGTTACTGAATTAATTGGTGCCTGAACTATCTGCTCTGTGGGGGGTTGGGGCGCTTTTCTCTTCTGGGGCTTTTCTTGCGCACATGTTCCCTGAACATATCTATGCGCGGTCTCATTTAATTCTTCCCAATCCGGGCCGTCTTCTGCATCTAACTGGGATCCAAAGGTGCTCTGGAATCCATTCTGAACTGAAAGTAAAGACTGCAGTTCTGCAATCTGCTTCCGGCACTTTGCGTGATCGAGTGAGCTCTGTCTGTGCTCCGTTGTGGTAGCATGGAGTGCTCGTAATGCTGCTTTCACGTTGCTACACTGCCTTTGCAATGTTTCTCTGTTTCCTCTCTTACCAGGACTGCACGTTGCGTGTCCTGATAGGCCTTTTCGTACTGTGTCTGGAAGCTGCTTAGGTGCGCCAGACAAGACTGGTGTGCCCACTTGGCACCATCCACCACTCCGTCCTTTGCTGCTAACTTCCTTCTTAACTCTAGGTTTTCTTTCTCTATCTCGCTCACATCGACCTTACTCATTCGATGTGCGTCCTCTATCTCTCTGCGGAGCGTCCGAACGATCACCTCTGTGCCTCGCAATTGTGCCAAACAGGACACGATTGCCATCGGCTTGCGAGCTTTTCCCATGCTTTTCTTATGAATTTCTGACGGGTTCTCCCACCAAGTATGTCCTATACTTCCGGGTCCTGTCTCCTCATTGTTACAGAATTCGCTCCAAAGGGGCCATCCTTTCCCTTTGAGGTACTTTCTGATTTCCTCTTCCCAAACGGGACACTGTCTTACTCTGCTGCTGGTCGCTGCAACCACAAATTCATCGGGGTTCATGAGGCGTTGCATTGCCTGCATTGCCATCTATCCTCTCTGAATACTTCTCTTAAAATTTTAAATGAGGGGTATTAAGGCGGTGCTGTAATTACGGGTACGGCTTTCGCTATTTTCCGGAACAAACTCCCGACAGTTTTTCGCAACAAAAGTTTATCAGTTTACCTTATAGCCCTGTTAGTTACGCATGCATTAACACACTTCCGAATTACGAGGATTGATCAGAACTGCTTGAACACTTGTGGTTTCCTGTTTCCAATCGGACTTCTAATTCAAAGGTTGTGGGTGCGAATCCCACCAGAGTCACCAGTAATATGTTGCTAACTTTTGGTTGGTCTTAATTCGTAATTTGCTCTGTTTGTTTAACCTTTGCTCTGGAGTTGCCAGGTATCTTTATGATACCACCACGAGGTTCAAGTTCAAGGACTGATCAATAACTCAACACACCAATTAGTAAGATTTATATCAAAACACATTTATTATACACTGTAAATCGCTACTCATGCATAAACTCTACTTTCTAGACTATTCCTATCACTAAAAAGCCTATAGTTAGCTTCGGACTGGCCCACCAGGTCAGGGGAACAAATGGCCTTTCGTTCAGGTCCTGAGTCTGCAGGATTCAAAAGCTGGTATGGACTGGCAGCTAGGAGCGCCTATCTCGTAGCGAGCGTTGACTGGAGATTTACTTACTTGGTATGGCAGCTGGACAGCTCACTGTCAAGGGTTGCTTCACGTTGCTGAGTGACCCTACCAAGAAGGACAATTTGAACTTGGGGGCTTCCCGCCCTTCGGGGCGGACCCCGTACCTGGTTCCAAGTGATTGGACTACTTTCCGATCACTTGGATCGATTTCTCCAATGCTGGAGCGGTTCCCTGATCGCTGGGGGGTGTGCCTAAATGTCCGTTGGCCTTCCTTTGTCTTGGCTCCTGCTGGTGTCGAGGAGTCTGGCTTGGCTTTATTCACCTTAACTGTTGCAATTGTGCCTTGGGATTGCTCATTACTATGCAGATGGCTGCTGGTTTCAGTGCTGTCTGGTTCCTTACAGGTTTCAATACACATGATTTCTGTATTTGCTAGTCTTTGCCTGTGTTGGCTGAATTTCCCTTCAGCCTTTGTGGTTCTCCATTTTAAGTCGGGAAGTGGCCAACTCAGGTGGCTACAGAAGCCACCACCACCGGTACCTGCCCCTCTGAGGGGTGATAATCACGTTTCATAGCGTCCTGATGTTACTGGAGAGCGGCCTGCCTTTACAAAGCCCATTTGGTCCTCAGCGACCACCCCCGGAACACACTGCCACATCCTCCCCGCCACTAACTTGGCCGACACTTTCACATCTGTGTTTAGCAGTGAAATGGGCTTGTATGACACACTTCAACAGATCCTTCAATTCAACAGCTCCCTCCATTGATCCTTTCGGGTGTGATACCGCTGCCTCGATGGCCTTCGACCGGTCCTCGTGCATCTCCTTTCGTTGCTGGCCACTTGGCCATCCCCCACAGCCACCTTCCCCACCTCACTTCCATTCACCAGCTCCTGCCCGAAGGCCCCTCCTACTTCTCCACCACTCCCCCTGCTTTTCCTTCCTTGGTCTATGCAAATGGCTCCCTGATGACCCCAACTTCCCCCCCGACAAGCAGACACATCCAAAACCACAGGTCACCCCCTCCAAAAAAAAGACTGCGGCTCCTGATTTCCTCTGTCTGGGGCTTTTCAACACGCAACGACCCTTCCCCCTCTGCCATCTTCACAATTGCTACTGTGCCACAGGTCTCCTCCAGTTCCTTGGCCAGGTCCTCAACCTTTTTTGCCGGGTCTGGTAACCAGCAGACATGCCACTCATGGGGGAATTTCTCCTCCACACGTTCAGCTACACTTTCCTGTCAAAACAACCCCACTTTCGGGTAAAAAGGATCTCAACCCAATGCATTCGAGCCGGAACTTCCCTGTGTGTGACCACTCACTCTATGGTCGCCACCAGAAGTCCAAAACCCCAAGTTTATAAACTGCGCTAGATACAACCTTCACAAGAATTGTGGCAGAATCATTCACATATTGACCTTTCATTGCTGCTTATTAGTCACATGGAACAGTCCCTTCGGCCCTCCCCAACTCTCTCCCATTAACTGAGTTGGTCCCCCCCTGATTTGATCTACCAAAATGCATCAGCTCACATTTATCCAGTCTGATGTTTTGTACAGCAGCTCTTATTCCTCTCAGCTTGTCTATCTCCAGAATTTGGGGCAGCACGGTAGCATTGTGGATAGCACAAATGCTTCACAGCTCCAGGGTACCAGGTTCGATTCCGGCTTGGGTCACTGTCTGTGCGGAGTCTGCACATCCTCCCCGTGTGTGCGTGGGTTTCCTCCGGGTGTTCCGGTTTCCTCCCACAGTCCAAAGATGTGCAGGTTAGGTGGATTGGCCATGATAAATTGCCCTTAGTGTCCAAAATTGCCCTCAGGGTAGGGTAAGGTTACTTGGTTATGGGGATATGGTGGCGGTGTTGACCTTGGGTGCTCTTTCCAAGAGCTGGTGCGAACTCGATGGGCCGAATGGCCTCCTTCTGTACTGTAAATTCTATGAGAATAGTATTCATGTCAAATGTCCGCTTCTTCCTTCAGATTATTTACAATCAAATCAACCCCAGATGCTGTAATTCAGACTTTCTTTTTGATATTTTGTTTTGACTGCGAGCAGTAAAAGGACAGTTTCTAGAAGCAGAGGATGCTCCTGTGAGATGGAACTTGCCAGCTCTATAGCTGTTTAGTTTCTCCTACTACACCTAGTGGTGCCAAAGGTAGACTTTCATCTCTCCCTAAAGCAAGGTTTTTCCTGGAATAGGTCACTACCCTGTCACCAGAGGCTTGAGGGGCGCCACTCCACAATAAGCATATCTGACCAGGAGTCGCTTCCACTTTTACTGCCAGCCATTGGTGTGTTGGAAGGATTTTCCAGATTGGCCACGTCATGAATACACCTTCCTTGGCCATCAAATCTTGGTGTGAGATTTTAACCCAGAGCTTCTGTCTGAGAGGCAGGGATGCTACTCACTGCACCACAAGACACCTTAGTCAGTGCTTCGTAGGCTGCACCTGTCATTAATGACTTTACAAAGCCACAGAACCATCGGCTGGATTCTCCGCCGTCGGGATTCTCCGTTGCACTGGCAGCCCAGGGATTTCCCGACGGCGTGGGGCTGCCCACAACGGGAAACCACATTGGCCGGCTCGAGAGAATCGCGGAGGGGGGGGGGGGGGCGCCGCACCTGAGATTGAGAATCCCGCCCCATGTGCGTGAACTACCTCTCGCTTTCCCATCTCATTTTACAAGTAGTAAATGTCACACCATCCAACCATGACAAACAAACTAAAATTAATATATTTATTAGTATGTAAGGTTTTAGACAGTGTAAGAGTCCTTACTGTTTATTTCCTTTGTTCCATTCCTTTCATATAATTTTTGATCTGTGGACCCATAATCAGAATGTTGCTTGAAGCAGCAGAATCAATTGAAACAGCCTGCTTACCAGGACACTATGCTCCCAGGTTTTGTTTTTAGAGAACAGAGGCCAGACTCCTCGGCACCGAGCAAATCTTGGGAACCGGTTTTGGGAAGAAGTTGGTACAATTGGTTAACAGGCAACAGGTCGTTGGGCCAGGAACAGTGTTATAGAACATAGAACAGAAGGAGGCCATTCGGCCCATCGAGTCTGCACCGACCCATTTAAGCCCTCACTTCCACCCAATCCCCATAACCCAATAACCCCTCCTAACCTTGTTGGTCACTAAGGGCAATTTATCATGGCCAATCCACCTAACCTGCACGTCTTTGGACTGTGGGAGGAAACCAGTGCACCCGGAGGAAACCCCCGCAGACATGGGGAGAACGTGCAGACTCCGAACAGTGACCCAGCAAGGAATCGAACCTGGGACCCTGGCGCTGTGAAGCCACAGTACTATCCACTTGTACTACCGTGCTGCCCTACTTGTGCTACCATGCTGCCGTACCTGACAATGATCAGTGATTGGTTCCTGCGTGATGCTTTCTGAGAGAACTGGGAATAAACATTCAGACCTTGGAATTGAAAGGAACGCTGTATCTTTTGCTCTCCTGCTGCTGAAATGAAAGAACAGCTCTACTGATGTAAAACCTGTAAATTCCTGGCATATCCTTACTATGAACTTGAAATGATGCGGAGTCTGTCGAGAAGATAGATAACTTTGCCGGAGGAAACCATCTCAAGCCTCAAGGGAATTCCCAAAGGAAAGCTGGACTTCAGGAAGACACTGACTAGAAGTCATCCCAATGCATCAAAGATCTTTATCCCTTTACTTTATTAATATTTTCGTTACGTTTACACCACCCCTTTCCCACATGTGTGTGTGTTTGAGTGTATGTGTGGGGAGTGGGGGTAGTTAAGAAGGGGGGGTTTGACAAAACATTGAATTCTTTACCCGTCAGTCTGGCCTCAATAAAAGTCGAGATGGATTTGTTGGCAAAGTATTATTTATTTTTAACCAACTTGCAAGTCTGACTCGCTTCACAAAAACCCAGAACACAAGCTGTCTCCTGGGACTTCCGAATCGAGTGCTCCTGGAGACAAAGGAATCTCTACAAATACATTCAAATGGCATCACGTTTCACATACACGATTCCCATAGGTCATCCTATACCCCCCCTGACCTGACCATACATCCTAATTGGCTCACTTCTCATTCCTTAACTCTGGCCTCTTGTTACCCAGCATCCTTTTCTCCTCCTCTACCAGACACCCCTCACCCTTCCTTGTCATGCTTGCTGAAATCCTGTCTGTGCACTCACGAGAATTAGACCGGCCTACATCTAACATATTGAAACTAACTATTTTATATCACATTCGTCAGGTTTGGGAAAGGGTTATCAGATAGTTACATTTTTTGTCTGTTTAATTATAATACTGTACATCATAAAAGGTTACTTGTGTGAAAGTTACAAACCTGGTGACTGCAGTTCATTGGGCTCAGCAAGGACCTCAGGCATTTTAAATAAAATCAAAAAAAAAATATATATATATATATATTTATTAAAGTTTTTTAACACAATTTTTCTCCCTTACAAACAATAACACCCCCCCCCCCCCCGTAACAAAAAAAAACGAGAAATTGTGCAGAGCAAGATATATACATGGCAAAATGATATATTTACACAGCTTTGTACACTGGCCCTCACCCGTACGTGCCAGTTTCCCCAACCCTTCATGTTATCTCTTGCTCATTCACCCTCCCAGGCAGTCCCGTCCCCCCCCCCCCCCCCCCCCCAAGGTTGCTGCTGCTGCTGACCGACCTTCCTCTAACGCTCCGCGAGATAGTCTTGGAACGGTTGCCACCGCCTGTAAAACCCCTGCGCAGACCCTCTCAAGGCGAACTTAATCCTCTCCAACCTTATGAACCCAGCCATATCATTTATCCAGGCCTCCAGGCTGGGGGGCTTCGCCTCCTTCCACATTAGCAAGATCCTTCGCCGGGCTACTAGGGACGCAAAGGCCAGAATGCCGGCCTCTTTCACCTCCTGCACTCGCGGTTCGTCCACTACTCCGAATATTGCTAGCCCCCAGCTTGGCTTGACCCGGACTTTCACCACCTGAGATATTGCTCCCGCCACTCCTCTCCAGAACCCCTCCAGTGCCGGGCATGACCAAAACATATGGGCATGGTTCGCCGGGCTCCCTGAGCACCTTCCACATCTGTCTTCTACCCCAAAGAACCTACTCAACCTCTCCCCCCCATCAAGTGCGCTCTGTGGACCACCTTAAATTGTATCAGGCTGAGCCTGGCACACGAGGAGGAATTAACCCTACCTAGGGCATCAGCCCACAGACCTTCCTCGATCTCCTCCCCCAGCTCCTCCTCCCATTTACTCTTCTACCAGCGCTTCCCCCTCTTCTTTCAACTCCTGGTGTATTTCCGACACCTTGCCCTCCTCGACCCATACACCCGAGATCACCCTATCTTGAACTTCTTGTGCCGGGAGCAACGGGAATTCCCTCACCTGTCGCCTCACAAAAGGCCTCACCTGCATATATCTAAAGGCATTTCCCGGGGGTAACTCGAACCTCTCCAGTGCCCCTAGGCTCGCAAACGTCCCGTCGATGAACAGGTCCGCCATTCTTCCGATCCCCGCCCGATGCCAGCTCTGGAACCCCCCGTCCATCTTCCCCGGGACAAACCAGTGGTTATCTCTGATCGGGGACCACACCGATGCTCCCATTGCACCCCGGTGCCGTCTCCACTGGCCCCAGATCCTTAGCGTTGCGGCCACCACCGGGCTCGTGGTATACTTTGTCGGCGAGAGCGGCAGCGGTGCCGTCACCAACGCCCCCAGGCTTGTTCCTTTACAGGACGCCATCTCCATCCTCTTCCATGCCGCTCCCTCTCCCTCCATAACCCACTTGCGGATCATCGCCACATTTGCTGCCCAGTAGTAGCTCCCCAGGTTTGGCAGCACCAACCCTCCTCGGTCCCTACTGCATTCCAGGAACCCTCTCCTTACTCTCGGGGTCTTATTCGCCCACACAAACCCCATAATATAAAATCAAATTTTAACTCCGGATCAAGTGGGGCTGGAATTGACTGCACACTAGCCCAGGGCTTCGTGACAACAGAAGCATTAGAAACACTGCAAGGAATGAATGGGACTAAATAAACATTCCAGAGTATTTACAACACAGAATCAGGAAGATGGTGTATGTGCGCGGTAATGTCATTGACATATGTGCAGAGAGTACCGGAAATGTTCAGCAGGTTAGGGTATAATCAACCTCCTCCCTCACCAGTTGATGGCCTCCTACAGCCATCCCCCCATCGGCCCCTCCCTCCACATGAATCCTGCTGAGATCCCATGATCAAATGTCCCTTATTTTATTTCCTCAGAGTTGGTGTCTTCGGAATCCAATCCCTGAGTCATTGTCACTTCCGAAAAGAACTCCCTAGCAGTTTCTTCCCTGGGCACAGAATCACTCCCTGAGTCACGGTGTTACTCCCCGAGTCAGTATGTTACTCCCTGAGTCACGGTACTACTGCCTGAGTCACGGTACTACTGCCTGAGTCACGGCACTACTGCCTGAGTCACGGTACTACTGCCTGAGTCACGGTATTACTGCCTGAGTCACGGTATTACTGCCCGAGTCATGGTATTACTGCCCAAGTCACTATGTTACTCCCCAAGTCACTATGTTCCCCAGAGTCATGGCATTATTTCTGAGTTACGACGTTACTCTCCCGAGTCAGCGTTCCCAGAGCCATTCCCAGAGTAACAGAATCACTCCCCAAGTCAGTGTTACTCTCAGAGTCAGTGTTACTCTCAGAGTCACAGCGTAACTCCACATGTCCCAGAGTCACTCCCTGAGTAACAGAGTAATTTCCCAAGCACTGGCTCATTCTCTCTCCCAATCTCTAGTCTGCTCCTCCCTCCCATCACCCTCTCTCCTATGCTCCCCTCTTTCCTGGACATGTACTGATCCCACCACTGCACAGCATCGCGGCCTTGGATGCTCTGGGTCTTCTTCTGATCTGTTGACAAATACATCTGGGACTACACATCCCACACTGATGTTAGTTTGAAAGCCTCAGAGGATGAAGAATGCGATTCCCACACTAGAAATCTCTGTCAAACATTTGTCAGGGAAGGAGCAGTGTTTTAGAGGTGACATCCTGTCATATCACACTCATCAAGAATGAATATTCAATGAGTGATGGATGAAGATGCCTATGAATTTTATTATCCCATAATATCCACACTAATGTTCAGGCAGTCTGACTATCCTGTGGGGGAATCAGGTGTGGAAATGCCCCTTATGCTGTGTGAGGAGATCCAGCTGAGACACCTGTTTACTCGTTGCTTTGTGCTAAACTGTTTGACTGGAGTAAACTCAAGCCATGAGAAATAGCTGGAAGTTTAGATATTCGTTCAAGGGTGGTGGAGTACCCTCGGGGTCAGGCCGGGTGACCCTTGTCGAGTGAGGAGGTTGCTGGGGAGCAGATGGGTTGGGTTAAGGGCTTGTATCGGAGAACCGACACTGTATCAAAGTTTAAAAAAAGAGAAACATAAAATTGTTGTCACCCCTCACACACTCCCCACATCCCATCCATTGCAAATGGTGCCTCAGATTCCAACCCCCCTTCATCGCATAGTCCCTCGTACCCTCCTCTGTCCCCTGACTATGACCCCTCTATGCCAACTTCGGCATCCAACAACTCCCATGGCTCCCCATACCCTCCATGCCAACCTTTGTCCCTACCTAGTCCACATGGCCATTTATAGTCTCCATGCCAACTTTGTACTAATTCAAATCAGCCCATGCCCCCTACCTACCACCCATTGCCTTTACACCAACAATACCAACTCACCCAGTATCGGAAATGGGCACACCTCAGAACCCATGCTGAGGTTGAATAAAATGAATTTCCAAGTGTCTGGAGCAGATTTTATTTTGTTTTAAACCAGTCATTTATAAAAATAACCCAATTGGTACATTTACATTCTTTACAACAAACATATATTTCAATTGCATAATTCTGTCTTTAAAAAAAAAGCATTGAAAGTCATAGTTCCACTTCAAGTGTCCGTAACCACTTGGAGCTGTCACTCGAAGTATGATAAGGCAGGGATCCTACTGTGCTAATGGATGGTTGTGAAATATGTCAAGTAACATTAATCCAGTCAATCCCTGAGGCCTATGTCAAGAGAGTGAAAGGCAAAACATTTGTAGCACTCCAGTTTCTGCAGAGTTCAAGGCAGGAGGTTTAAATGCCTAGATAGCTTGACATCTACTTTTGACAGTTCATCGAGTTCTCAGTTCCATGGGTTTATGCACTTAACAGCACATTCATTTCTACTTTCAGTAATGTCAAAGTTTACCTCCTACAAAGATAGCTGAGGCCCATATCCTCTACAAAAGGATATCATATCTGTGCAAACAATCCACTTGAGTTCTGACCTGCTCCTCCTGGGTCTAATCTGCACACATTGGGCTTCAGACACCTCTCACCGAAAACCGCACGATTGGAGGCAGTTGCTGATTTCTATGGACTTTGTGAAATGTGCAAATTCCGGCCTGGCCAATTCCAAATCCCACAAAGGTGCTGTGATCAGGGGGACAGAACTCACGGGTTTGGGCTTCTTCCACCATTGTCCTTATGATGGAAAGACTATAATGGCAGATATCTAGACAGAAAAATATCACTCAGAAGGGGAAGAAAATGGGGTCAAGGAGGCAATCTTGGAGGGATGGGCTCCTAATGCCTGCTTTGTCTCCCCCCTCCTTGTGACATGGACTCTCCTGTGTCACAAGTATGTCCAGCAGCAGTAGTCTCTGCACTAGGCTGCGACTGTCGAGAAGGTGCAGGCTCTACAATCTTAGATAAAATCTGCCTCATTCCATTCAAAGTTTCATTGCTTCTTTGCAGAAGCTGACAAAGAACTTCATTCTGCTGCTGCAGAATCTCACTGTTTCTTTGTAGATGCTGGTTTCGAATCTCATTCTGCTGTCTTCGAATCTCATTCTGCTGCTGAAGAATCTCACTGTCTCTTTGTAGATGCTGCTGAAGAATCTCATTGTTTCTTTGCAGAATTTGGCTAACATCCGCCTTAAATTCCGTCAAAATTTGCTGAGGCAAGTTAGAAGTGGCCTGATAACTTTCCGTTCCTTCAACCTGTTCCTGATGTAAGCATGCAAGAGGTTTCAGATCATGTTCATTTTCTTCATCAGCAGCATGAGTCTGATGTTGTCTGTGTGCTCGTGAAGATGGCAAAAATTCTGCTCCAAAAGCTGCAAGTTCCTCACCCCCTGTAGGTTCTGAGCGCCCTTCCTTCACCACAACAGCCAGATCATCACAGGCCTCCTCCTTCACACAAGCCACAATATTTAACTTGAAATCACCAACACTACCCTCCAAATCAGACATCTTACGCTCCTGACACTCCTCTCCTTCCTCCTCTGCAGCTGCCATGCCACATTGCTGTGAGGTATTCACCTCCGTCCCTTCCTCATCAGCCCTTTCAGGAACCTTGGACGCTGCTGCCAACTCTCCTCTATCACCATCTGATGTGTTCATTGACACCTGTGTATCTGCCAGGAAGAAAATCATAATTATTATCGTTTGTCACATAAATTAATTCTGCTCCTGATGGTTGAAACACTCAGCTGCTGACATCACCTTCACTCATCCCCATATCTGATCCGCCATTGGTTATCGTGGGGTTGGAGAGGCCAAACAGTTTCCTCGTGAACTCCTCCTGCTCCGTCAGGTCCTTGATGTATGGAAACCGTCCTCCAGTCAACGATCGCTCCTGGGCAGTATGGGCCAGCTTTACCTAAAGGAATAAATTAAAATGAACCATTATCCAAACTTTGCTGTGCTGTCTTGTGACACATTTTCCGAGTGCTGGAGACAGTTTTCAGCCTGTACTGATAGATCTACCATGCGGTTTTAGTAGCACTTTGCGATTACTAGAACTCAGTAGAAATTTAAGTTAAAACTTCTCAGGTGCAAATAAGAATAGTTTTATTTGTCTTCTATTGATGACAATTGAAAATCATTTAAAAGGCAATTCGTAGACAATTGAAAACTTTCAAAGAATCACCAAAATGATTTTCTTGCTTCGGCAAACAGCTCGCAATAACTTTAGAAGTCAAAGTCTGAAAATGAAATATGAAGACAGGGAGACAGTGAATAGTTCAGATCAAAGTATAGATGATTCATGAGAGAGAAATCCAGCTAAAAATGGCCGACCAAATCTGTCTTTAGCCATCTAATTACACCCCAATATAATCCCAATTTGTTTGGGTTAGACTCAAACACATCTGATTTGACGGCAAGCCGTCCATCTTTAATTTGCAACATTAGTTTTCATTGTTTCGTGTCTACATACTTGTGTATGTTAAAGAATGCGATATTGTGCTGTTATCGCGACCAGCTTGAACTGGTCTTTTGCTGACTTAGCTGTTATAACAATAGAGCCTTCATATTACTGTGCCTGTTGCTATGCTGTTGCTATGGAGCCTGCCCTGTCCTTGGATACTGTCTTGAAAAATGTATTCATTAGTTCAGTTAAAGTGTTTGTTTTAATCTCTACTGCTTTTGCATATATCAGGTTCTTTTGTGTTTCTGTTGTTTTTATGTTGTACTGTCTTGCTAGAATAATGGAACTTAGTAAAGTGAATTATGCTGTGTTATGCTGTTTTGAAAGCTGTATGTTTTGAGATGACCTGAGGTTATGGGAGTGTCGAAATCCTTAATTTAAAATGAGTAAAACTTGGGCTTAATATTTATCCTAAATAGCTATCTTTTACATATCAGATGAATTAGGAAATATTTTTTTTTAAACAAACAATTTTTAATGAGGTATTTTTGGCATAACAACCACAGTACAAAAAACAATAGAGTAAAAAGAACAGTAATCAAAAAACAGCCGCCGACATCCGTCCCTCCAAGGCCCGCCTATTTAACCCCCTACTCTATACTACCTTAGCCCCTCCCATGCTGACGATTAATTCCCCGCGAAGAAGTCAATGAATGGTTGCCACCTCCGGGCGAACCCTGAAAACCGACCCCCTCAAGGCGAACTTAATCTTTTCCAGACCGAGAAAGCTCGGCATGTCGGTTAACCAGGCCTCTGACTTTGGAGGCCTAGACTCCCCCCAAGCCAGTAGTATCCGTCGCTGGGCTACCGAGGAGGAAAAGGCCAGAACATCTGCCTCTCCCTCCTCCTGAACACCCAGGTCCTCCAACACCCCAAAGATCGCTACCCCGGACTCATTTCCACCCTTGTTTCAATACCCTGGACATGACGTCCGCAAACCCCTGCCAGTATTCCCGAAGTTTTGGGCATGCCCAGAACATATGGACATGGTTCGGTGGTCCACCCGCACATCTGACACACTTGTCTTCCACCCCAAAAAATCTACTCATCCGGGTCGCTGTCATGTGCGCCGGTGCACCACCTTAAACTGGATCAAGCTGAGCCTTGCGCATGTAGCGGTCGCATTGACCCTGCTCACGCCTCCGCCCAAAGGCCGTCCTCCATATCACCCCCCAGTTCCTCCTCCCACTTACCCTTCAGCTCCTCTGTCTGCGTCTCCTCCGCCCCCATTAATTCTTTGTGGATGTCCGAGATGCTCCCCTCCCCCACCCATCCCCTCGACACTACCCTATCTTGAATCCCTCCTCGTGGCAGGAGTGGGAAGGATGGTACTTGCCTGCGCAGAAAGTCCCACACCTGTAGATATCTGAAATCATTCCCTGCTGTCAGCCCTAACTTCTCCTCCAGCGCCTTTAAGCAAGGAAAGCTCCCTTCCAGAAACAGGTCCCCCATCTTCTCAATCCCCGCCCTTTGCCATACCCGAAATCCCCCATCTAAGCTCCCCGGAGTGAACCGATGATTGTTGCATATTGGGGACCAAACCGACCGCCCTCACTGCACCAACAAATCTCCTCCACTGACCCCAGATCCTCAGGGCCACCTCCACCACGGGACTGGTGGAATATCTCACCGGCGGGAATGGCAATGGCGCCCTTATCAGCGCCCCTAAGCTGGTGCCCCTGCATGAGGCCACTTCCATCCGCTCCCAAGCCGGCCCTGTGCCCACCACCCACTTCCTTATCATTGCAATATTGGCCGCCCAGTAATAATTACTAAAATTTGGCAGGGCAAGCCCCCCCATCCCCCGATTCCTCTTAAGCATCACCTTTTACACCCGTGGGAACTTACCCGCCCAAACAAATCCAAAATGATTTTGTTGATCCTCTTAAAAAAAGACTGCAGTATGAAAATCGGGAGGCATTGGAACGCAAATAAAAATCTCGGCAATATCGTCATCTTAACCGTCTGCACCCTCCCCGCCAGTGATAGCGGGAGTGCATCCCATCTCCGAAACTCGCCCCTCATCTGCTCAACAAGCCGGGACAAGTTCAACTTGTGTAACCGGCCGAGTCGCGCGCCACTTGTATCCCCAGATACCTAAAGCTGTCCCTCACTAACCTGAACGGTAGCTCTCCCAGCCGACCCTCCTGGTCTCTTGCCTGGACTACATACATCTCACTCTTCGTCATATTCAGTTTGAATCCCGAAAACCGGCCAAATTCTCCCAGAATCGTCATAATTTCCCTCATCCCTGCTCCTGGATCCGCCACATATAGGAGTAAATCATCCGCATACAGCGATACCCGATGTTCCCGATGCAACCAGCCCTTTCCAGCCCCTAGAAGCTCTCAGAGCAATTGCCAATGGCTAGCGCAAACAGCAGCGGGGTGAAGGGACATCCCTGTCTTGTCCCCCGGTACAGCCTAATATAGTCCGAGGTCGTCTTGTTTGTCCTTACACTAGTTTCTGGAGCCTGGTACAGCAGCCTGACCCAGTCGATAAAGCCCCTACCAAACCCAAAGCATCCCAACACCTCCCATAAATAGTCCCACTCTACCCGGTGAAACGCCTTCTCTGCATCCATGGCCACAACTACCTCTACTTCCCTACCCTCCGGGGGCATCATAATCACGTTAAGCAACCTTCTAATATTGGCCACCAACTGCCTACCTTTGACAAATCCGGTTTGGTCCTCCATAATCACCTCCGGCACACAGTCTTCAATCCTGGAGGCCAACACTTTGGCCAGCAACTTAGCGTCCACATTGAGCAACGAGATCGGCCTGTAGGACCGACACAGATCCGGGTTTTTGTCCTGCTTCAATATTAACGAACTGGTGGCGTGTGACATCGTTGGGGCAGTATCCCTCGCCTCGTTAAAAACCTTGACCAGTAACGGCCCTAATATCCCCAAAAATTTCTTGTAAAATTCTACCAGGAACCCATCCGGCCCCGAAGCTTTACCCGACTGCATTGCCTTCAAGCCCTCAGAAATTTCTTCGGCCCTAATCGGAGCTCTCGACTCACCCACCTGCTCCCTGCCAAGCCTTGGGAAAGTCAGCCCGTCCAACAACGTTTCATCCCCTCAGGCCCCAAGGGGTGCTCCAAGCGGTAAAGTCCGCTATCAAAATCCCTGAACACCCTATTTAGCCCAGCCGAATCCCCTACCAGGTTCCCATCGATTCCCCTGGCCACCTCCCTCTTCCTCAACTGCTGTGCCAGCATTCTGCTGGCCTTCTCCCCATATTCATACAGTGTCCCCCTCGCCTTTCTAAGCTGCTCCACTGCCTTGCCCGTGGACAGTACCCCAAACTCCGCCTGCAGCCTCTAACGCTCCCTTAACAGTTCCACCCCTGGGGTCACTGCATACCTCCTATCTATCCGTAGGATCTTCTTGATCTGTCAGTCCGTCTCTGCCCTATCCGTCCTGTCTCTATGAGCTCGGATTGAAATCAACTCCCCTCTCACCACTGCCTTCAGCGCCTCCTAGACCACCGCTGCCGAGACTTCCCCCGTGTCGTTGACCTGCAAATAGTCCAGCACACACTTCTTTACTCTCTCGCACACCGCCTCATCCGCCAACAGGCCCACGTCCAATCGCCACTGCGGGCGCTGGAAGCTCTCCTCGCTGACCTGCAGTTCCACCCAATGTGGGGCATGGTCCGGGACAGTGATGACAGAGGACCCCGTGTCCACCACAGCCGCCAGCAGATCCCTTCTCAAAATGAAAAAGTTGATCCGGGAATACATTCTGTGTACATGCGAGTAGAAAGAAAACTCCCTAGCCGTCGGCTGTCTAAACCGCCATGGGTCGATCTTCCCCCTCCCCATCTGCTCCATGAACCCTATCAACTCCTTTGCCATCGCTGGCACCTTCCCTGTTTTTGAGCATGACCGGTCCAGGCCGGGGTCGATAACCGTATTAAAATCCCCTCCCATCACCAGCTTGTGCGAGTCCAGATCCGGTATCTTCCCCAGTACCCTCCTAATGAAATCAACATTGTCCAAGTTTGGCGCATAGACGTTAACCAATACCACCTTCCTCCCCTCCAGCTTACCGCTCACCATGACATAATGGCCCCCCCGTCCGAAACAACACTGCCCGCCTGGAATTGCACCCGCTTATTAATTAAAATCGCCACCCCTCTCGTCTTAGTATTCAGTCCCGAATGGAAGACCCGACTGACCCAGCCCTTCCACAGCCTAACTTGATCTGACACTTTCGGGTGCGTCTCTTGCAGCATCACCACGTCCGCCTTCAGAGCCCTTAGGTGCGCGAACACATGGGCCCTCTTGACAGGCCCATTCAGCTCTCTAACATTCCAGGTGATCAGCCTGGTTGGGGGGCACTGCGCCCCCCCCCCACCCGATCAGCCATCCCCCTTTCTGGGCCCACCCCCCACCCATGCGTCTCGCTGCCACTGCCCGCCTCCAGGCAGCCCCCACCCCCGACCTCCTCTCCATCCCCAGACCCAGGTCCCTCTCTCGTCAGCAGAATAGCTCCCCCCCCCCCATCTCCCCCGAGCAACATCACTCTATAGCCCAACCCCTGCCCTGTATTGAACCAGTATACACCCCTCTTTGTGCTTCCGTGGACTAGCTCGCCCAGCTAGCCAGTGGCCCTCGCCTCCGGTGCCACAAAGTCTCCCACCTATTGTTCCCTACTCCCCTCCCCCGCGTCCATCGAAACCACTTCCCTCATCAAACCAAGACCGAACAACCTCCTAATTACCATAGGAGACAGCCCAAGACAGACAGAAACCCCGACAGCACACCCCTCAATAGAGCAAATTAAAATAATATGAAATAAAACATAGAAAGCCCCCACCAACCACCCCCATCAAAACACCAAAAAAAAACCACAACGACCGAATATCTTTTCCTCCCACATCTTTACCCAAGCTTCAAAGACAAACAAAAAAGAAAGGACATCATATATACATCGTTCAAAAAAGAAGTGAAAGACGCTGCCACTTAAGTCCGCAAAAGTCCTCAGTTCTGCGCCAGACCCTTCTTCTTGGCAAAGTCCATCGCGTCTTCGGGCGATTCAAAGTAGTGGTGCTGGTCCTCATGTGTGACCCAGAGGCGTGCCGGATAGAGGAGCCCAAATTTCACTTTCCTCTTAAACATGATCTCCTTCACCTGCCTGAAGCCTGCCCTCCTTCTGGCCACCTCCACACTCAGATCCTGATACTATTGCAATATACTATTGTCCCACTTGCAGTTCCTGATACGTTTGGCCCACTGGAGGACACATTCTTTATCCAGAAATCTGTGGAACTGCACCACCATTGTACTTGCGGGGGTTCCCCGGCCGTGGCTTCCTCGCCATCGCCCTGTATGCCTTATCCACCTCCAGCGGCCGGGAAAAAGCCCCCTCTCCCAGAAGCTTCTGGAACATATTTACCACAAACGCGCCTGCAACAGTCCCCTCAGGGAGACCGACAATTCTCAAATTCTGTCAGCGCGCACTGTGTAGCCACCTGAGTTGGCCACTTCCCGACTTAAAATGGAGAACCGCAAAGGCTGAAGGGAAATTCAGCCAACACAGGCAAAGACTAGCAAATACAGAGATCATTGGATATTGGAACCTGCAAAATAACCAGACAGCACCGAAACAAGCAGCCATCTGCATAGTAATGTGTGATTCCCAGGCACAATGGCAACAGTTAAGGTAAACAAAGCCAAGCCAGACTACTCGGCGCCAGCAGGAGCCAAGACAAAGGAAGGCCAACGGACACTTAGGACCGCCCAACGATCAAGGAACCGTTCCAGCATTGGAGAAATCGATCCAAGTGATCGGAAAGTAGTCCAATCACTTGGAACCAGGTACGGGGTCCGCCCCGAAGGGCGGGAAGCCCCTGGGGACTAAAGTAAAGCCCCCAAGTTCAAATCGTCCTTCTTTAGCAGGGTCACTCAGCAACTTGAACCAACCCTTGACAGTGACCTGTCTTGTTGCCTCCAAGCACGTAAGTCTCAAGTCAACGCTCGCTACGAGATAGGCGCTCCTAGCTACCAGTCTATACCAGCTTTTGAATCCCGCAGACTCAGGACCTGAACGAAAGGCCATTTGTTCCCCTGACCTGGTGGGCCAATCCAAAGCTAGGTCTAGGCCTGTTAGTGATAGAAATAGCCTAGAAAGTAGAGTTTATGCATGAGTAGTGATTTCCTGTGTATAATAAATGTGTTTTGATTTGAATCTTATTAATTGGTGTGTTGAGTTATTGATCATTACTTGAACTTGAACCTCATGGCGGTATCATAAAGATACCTGGCGACTCTAGAGCAAAGGTTATAAAACAGAGCCAATTGAACCAACCAAAAGTTAGCAACAACTGTTCTCAGCTCTTCCACTTTTTCTAACAGCCTCTTCTGCTGATCCTTCAGCACCCCCACCTCCAGCTCGACCACCATTTGGTGATCCTCCTGGTCCGCCAGCGCTTTCTCCAACTTCTGGATCGTCCGATCCTGGGCATCCAGCCTCCGTTCCAGCCAATCAATCGACTCCTTTATTGGGTCGAGACAATCTCGTTTCTGTCTGGCGAAGCTCTCCTCCATCGATGGCTGGGCCGTCGCAGCAGGGGTACGAACCTCGGCCATGGTAATTTCAGCAGCCACTTCTATCCAGCCCTTGCTTATTTTTCTGTTTCTTCCCTTACGGTCCTTTGGAGTTCTCTGGTCCATGCACCAGTGTGTGGATCCAGTACTTAAATGTCCGCACATTCCAAATCAAGACTCAAAACCACAAAAAAGTCGGGGGAAAAAGGTCCAAAAGCTCGGCCAGAGTGGGAGCCACCAAGTATGCGACCTACTCCCTCATAGCCACCGGAAGTCGTATGCGAAAATAGTTGACTTCTACATGTACCCAGGGGACTTTTTTTTTTAACGCATTTTATTACAAACTTGTATCAAACTCGGGAAACATACTTCCCAACAATCAGCTATACAGTTTGTACAGATTTTTCTCCTTCCCCCCCACCCCCACCCCCCCTGTGACGAACAGCTCCTCAAACACGGTCACAAACATCCCCCACCTTTTCTCAAACACCCCTGCTGAGCCCCTTAACTCATACTTTATCACTCAAACAAGCCGCTACCCCCAGTGGCGATGCCGGCCGCCACTCCAGCAAAATTCGTCGCCATGCAATCAGAGAGGCGAAGGCTATGACATCAGCCTTCCTCCTCTCCATGAGCTCCGGCTTCTCTGAAACCCCAAATATCGCCACCAAAGGGTCTGGGTCCACCTCCTCCTCCACTATCCTAGCTAAGACTGCAAACACTCCCGCACAGAATCTTCCCAATTTTTCGCAACCCCAAAACATGCGCGCGTGATTCGCTGGCCCCCGCCCACACCTCTCTCCCTCATTTGCTACCCCCTGAAAGAACCCACTCATTCTCACCCGAGTCGTATGCATCCTGTGCACCACCTTAAACTGTATCAGGTTCATCTTTGCTCAAGACGAGGTCCCGTTTACCCTTCGCAGTGCCTCACTCCATACTCCCCAATTGATCTCCATTCCCAACTCCGCTTCCCATTTCTCCTTGATCTTCACCACCAGATTGCCACGCTGCTCCCTCAGCCACTTATATATATCCCCAATTCTTCCCTCCATTCCACATCCGGAAGCAGCAGTCGTTCCAGCAGGGTGTATCCCGGCAATCTAGGGAACCCCTTCCAGACCTTTTGTGCAAAGTTCCTAACCTGTAGATACCTGAACTCACTATCCCTCGGCAGCTCTATCCTCTCCCTGAACTCCTTCAGACTGGCAAACCCTTCCTCCAAATACAAATCCCTCACCTTGACCAGCCCCACCTCCTGTGTACACTATCCACCCCCCCCCAGCTCAAACCCATGATTCTCGCACAGCGGCGTTAGCACGACATCTCTTCCAGCCTAAAATGCCTCCTCAGCTGATTCCATATCTTCACCGTGGACTGCACCACTGGGCTCCCCGAATACCTACTCGGAGCTATTGGCAATGCTGCCGTCAGCATAGCCCTCAAACTAGACCCCTTACAAGATTCCTCCTCCATCCTAACCCACTCTACCCCTTCTCCTTCCCACCACCGCCGCACCTTGTCCACATTCGCCACCCAATAATAATGAAGGAAATTTGGTAACGCCAACCCCCCCCCTGCTGCCTCTGCCTCTGTAGCAGGGTCCTCCCCACCCTTGGCACCTTCCCCGTCCATACAAAGTCAGAGATGAATGTGTCCACTTTCCGAAAAAAAGGCCTTTGGTAGAAAGATTGGGAGAGCCTGAAAGATAAACAAGAACCTCAGCAGAATATTCATTTTCACCACTTGGACCCTCTCCGCCAACGTTAAGTGCAGTAATCCCACCTCTTAAGATCCTCCCTGGCCTCCTCCACCAGCTTCGTTAAGTTCCACTTATGGAGCCCCGTCCATTCCCTCGCTACCTGAATCCCCAAATACCTAAACCTATCCCTCGCTACCGTAAATGGCATCCCCCCTAAATTAGCCCACTGTGCCAGCTCATTCACTGGGAATACCTCGCTTTTCCCTGTATTCAGCTTGTACCCCAGGGGGACTTCTGTTGGAGATCAATCTTATGACAAAGTCAGAGCCATCTCCAAGGCAACTGCATTTTACAAAACCTCATAAAATTAGTAAATAAACATGTGGGCAGAATTCTCTGTTGGTCGACTCAGAAATCAGGAAAGGCGATTGGGCGGATAATCAGTTTTGATGCCGAAATCGTGGCGGGCGCCGGGTTCACACCAAATCGCAATTCTCCCGTGTCTTGACAGTAGCGTCAATGCGCTCCATTCCGCATGTACAGTAAATGCCGTTTGCACATCGTTAGTGGGCCTGACCCAGTATTCTCCGGGGCCACCACGATTTGCCGCCTCCGCTGAGGGGGAATTCCCAGTGGCAAGGTTCACTGTGCTTTCAAAAATCGACAAACAGGCACCATGGTTGATGAGAGAGAGGAGGTAGGAGACAGAGAGGCGCAACCGTGAGATGCCGACCCTAACACTTGCCGGGCTGGGTGGGGGGTCATGGGGCCGGGCTGACCACCCACCCCACCAGCCCAGCCCCCACCGCACCACTCCCGCACCACACCCTCCGCCATACCAACCCCCCCCCCCCCCCCCCCCCCCCAACAACTGCCCGCCACCTTCCGGCGGGACATCACGCAGCCCACCCAAGGGCAACGCACACAGTAACCCCTACAGGGTGGGGTGGACGTGCGATGTGGAGCGTACTGTTGGCATGGGCAGCGACAGCACCCCTGGCAGCAGGGACAGATGCTAGGGCCAGTGGCTCCCAGAGCGCCAGACACCGTCCGGGCCATAGGTGTGCAGATGGAGGGGTGGGCAGGACTGATGAGGGGGCAGTGTCTGCAGTGCCAATCATGGCCACTGTGTTGATCCTGGTTGGGCACAGGGGTGCGCACCATGCTAACATGTCAGCCTTTCACCCCAGCAGCAATGGTGGTCTTCCTGCTAGTACCGCAGCCCTGGGGGATCCACTGTGGCTATACGAGTTGGAGCTGTTCAAGAAGGAAGAAGCTGCAGCAGTGGAGACTCACCCAGAGGGACAGGAGGCAGCCGCTGAGGATGGTGAGCCGGCCGTACAACTGGCCGAGGAGGAGGAGCATGAGGCCTCATGAGGCAGTGCCTGTCTTTTAAGGACCTGTCGAACCAGGTATGCCGTCAAAGATCAGCTGAGCAGGGGGATAGTGCAACATATCTGCCGGATCATGACACACCTGGAACCACGGGGGAATGGGGGACACCCACTCCCAGTGGCCGTCAAGGTGACGTTCGCCCTGAACCTTTACGGCACAGGATCCTTCCAGGTGCCAAGTTGGGACATGTCTGGGATGTCAAAGAGCTCCGTGCACTGGTATATCCGAGCTGTCACGGAGGCCCAATATGCCCAGTCGGCTCAATACATCCATTTAAATGTGGACTGAGCCCATCAGGTGCCCGGGCAGTGCAGTTCGCCACCATCACAGAGATGCACCGGGTCCAGAGCATGATCGATGGGATGCATGTTGCCCTATTAGCATATGCAGATGGCAGGCCGTTCTTCACAAACCAAATGGGATTTCTCTGACCATAGATGTGCATCATACAGGTCGGTGCCTTATACCCGGGCAGTGTGCACAACATCTTCATCCTGACGCATCTGATGGTTCCTGGTCTCTTCGAGGCCCCCTTCATGGGGAATTGACTCCTGGGTTACAGGGGTTATCCGCTGCAGTCGTGGCTGACGACACCTATCCGGAGGCCACAGACCGATGCGGAGATCTGCTACGACGACGCTCATACCGCGACCAGGGGTGTGATTGAGCGGTGCTTCGGCATCCTGAAGGTGCGATTCAGGTGCCTGGACTGCTCCGGAGGGGCCCTCAAGAGCGCTGGGTGGGTTGCCCATATTGGCAACGGTAGCGGTAGGGCGGCGGTAGCATAGTGGTTAGCACAGTTGCTTCACAGCTCCAGGGTCCCAGGTTCGATTCCCAGCTTGGGTCACTGTCAAGTCTGCACGTTCTCCCAGCGTCTGGGTGCTCCGGTTTCCTCCCACAGTCCAAAGATTTGCAGGGTTAGGTGGATTGGCCATGCTAAATTGCCCTTAGGTTGGGCGGGGTTACTGTGTTATGGGGATAGGGTGGAGCCGTGTGCTCTTTTCAAGAGCCGGTGCAGACCCAATGGGCCGAATGGCCTCCTTCTGCACTGTTAATTCTATGACTCTATTGTGGTGGCCTGCTGTATCTTCCAAATATCGGAAAGCAGAGGGGTGACGTGCTGGAGGAGGAGGATGAACATCAGTCCTTGTTCGACGAGGAGGAGGTGAGGGAGGGCGAGGATGGGCAGGAAATGGGACCTGGGCAAGTATGGAGGCAGCACAAAGTGTGCGCCAGGGTCAGTGTGCATGGAACACTCTGATCTCCTCTAGGTTCACTGACTGGGGGAAGGGGGAGAGATAAAGAGAGATAAGAGATAGATAGAGAGAAACTGGCCGGGGCACAGACACCGGAGCATGTGTCTGTGTGTGGTGCACACCAGATAGTGCCCCAGGAGCCTCTTCACTAACATACCCAACCGAGGTGAGTGTCTCTGGAATGGTGGAGGGTGCTGGAGACAGCTGTGATGGGAAATCTGTGTCATCCCCGGACACAGGCTCTGGGGTGTCCTGGGATTCGGGCCAGTGGCTCCTGTCGCGTCGATATCGTCCTGTAGTTCTGGCTGGGGTTGGGGACACCAGAAAGGTGCGCCCCATCACCAGCATCTCTTGCAAGACACAAGACAAGATGCATGATTAACCCATTAACTGTGGGCTCACGGCGCCGAGGACCTGGGTTCAATCCTGGCCCCAGATCACTGTATGTGTGGAGTTTGCACATTCTCCCCATGTCTGCGTGGGTCCCACCCCCACAAGCCCAAAGATGTGCATGGTAGGTAGATTGGCCATGCTAAATTAACCCTTAATTGGAAAAAAAGAATTGGGTACTCTAAATTTTTTTTTTAAATTCAACTGTGGGTCAAATATATATAAACAACTTGTATGAACATGCACAAGCAATCCGCCTCCCTGCTCCCTCGTCAGTCTGAGGTCACCTGACTTTAACATTCACTTATATACTCATGAGACTCCCAGTGGTCAGTCAATAAATTACACAATCATGATATCACTACATTCCTGATTGCCCTAAGGAAGTCATCCAGTTTTTTTCCTGCACTGCTGGCCAGTCCGTAGTGTTGCCCACAGCTCTGACAACCTCTGCCACCAGCCTCCAGGCCTGGTGAATGGCGGCGGCTGACAGCCTCCTTCTCACCACGGGCTACAGGGTCGCCCACCTCTCCTCCACAGCGTCCAGTAGGGTCTTGCGCTCGGCGTTTGTGAAACGGGGTGCCGCTCTCCTTGCTGCCACTTGTTTGCTGGGATGGTGTGTGCGTGTGGAGTGAAGTGTGTATATACGGCTGCAGCTTGTCAGCTCTTGAGTGTTAATCGCAAACCTGGCGAATCCCACACCGTTTCTCATTGGAATCGATTGTGTTCCACGTGGCATCAGTGTTAGATTCTTAATGATCGTTGAATCGGTCAAGGTACGGCGGAAGTTTTGCTGTCGTAGAAGTCCACGAATCCTACCCCGGCGTCAACACTTCGTCTCAGGAACGAAGAATTCCGCCGACAATGTACATTTTCAACTCAAAAACTACAATTAAAAGTTTCACATATTTGCAAAAATATACATTTAATATTCAGAATCTCCCTCTTGGCCATCATAGGGAAACTTGTGCATAAGCAGTAGCTTCTATACAGATTGATGTCTTCTTTTGGTGATTTTTGGGGATCTGATCAAAGGTTAAATTGACCTTCTTAAAACAATTGGACTGATGGTGGGAGAGGTTGGAGACAGACACTGCTGAGACAGACAGTGCTTTGGAAGGACAGCTCCCCTGTGTGAGCACTGGCAGGGAAACAACACCAATAACTCTGTGTAAAGGAAGCAGGTGAGCCGCAGTATGAATGCGCTGGTGTCTGTGAAGATCTGATGAGTGTGAGAATGATTTGTTGCACACCTTAAAATGAATGGTTTCTTAGCAGTGTGTGCAACAGGGCTGATTATTCCGAGAATGATTTGTTACATACCATACATGTGAATGGTTTGTCTCCTGTGTGAATGTGTTGCTGTGTGCAGGGGAAGGTGACTCATAAGTTCAAAAGATATCGGAGCAGAATTAGGCCATTTGGCCCATCGTGTCTGTGTCACCATTCGATCGTGGCTGATCTAATCCTGGCCTTAACTCCACCTTCCTGCCTGTCCTCCATCATCCTTCAACCCATTACCAATTAAAAATCTGTCTAACTCCTCCTTCAATTTACTCACTGTCCCAGCATCCACCACACTCTGGGGTAGCGAATTCCAGATTAACATCCCTTTGGGAGGAGTAGCTTTGCCTCAACTCTGTTTTAAAGTTGTTACCTCTTATCCTAAGACTATGACCTCTTGTTCTAGAATGCCCCACAAGAGGAAGCATCTACTCTACGTCTACTTTATACCATTTATCATCTTGTATACCTCAAATTGATCTCCCCTCATTCTGAGAGAGTGGAAGCCTAAATTGCTCAATCTCTCTTCATACAAGCCCCTCATCTCTGGAATCAATCCAGTGAACCTTCTCTGACTGTCTCCGCTGCCACTACAACTTTCCACAAATAAGGGGATCAAAACTGTGTACGATAATCCAGGTGTGGTCTCAGCAATGCCTTTTATTTGTGCAACAACACTTCCTTACCTTTACACTTCCTTTAGTTGTAAATGCCAAAATTCCATTTGTTTTCTTCATTATCTGCTGTATCTGCATGCTAGTTTTCCGTGACTCATGATCAAGAACGTCCAGATCTCTCTGCAAAGGAGCACCCCGAAGTCTCTCCCCATTTAGATAATAAGTTGCCTTCCCATTTTCCCGACCAAAATGGATGACCTCACACTTATCCACGTTAAATTCGATCTGCTAAATTTTGGCCCACTCTCCTAACTGTCTATAGTTATTTGTAAGGTTCTTATTTCCTCATTGCAACTTACTGTCCCACCTACTTTTGTGGCGTCTGCAAATTTGGCTGTAGAACCTTCTATCCCTGTATCCAAATCATTAATATAGGTTGTAAATAGCTGGGGCTGTGGACTGAACCCTGTGGCACCCCACTAGTTACATCTTGCCATCCAGAAAATCACCACCAAATCATAACCTTTTGTTTCTATTTGCGCCATTAACTCATTACTCAGGGAATGATTTGTCACATAGCATATATATTAATATGTACGCATGAAGTCAATGAGTCCGAGAATAATTTGTCACATACCTTGCATGGGAAGGGTTTCCCCCCTGTGTGAATCCTCTGGTGAGATAGGAGGTTGTCTTTTCGTTTGAAAGTCATCTTACAAACATCACACATGAAAGGTTTCTCCTCTGTGTGAACACGTTGATGTTTATGGAGGGTCGATGACTGCGAGAATTTTTTGTCACACACTTCGCATGTAAAGGGTTTCTCTCCTGTGTGAACGAGTTGGTGTCTGTGGAGATTTGATAACTGTGAGAATGATTTGTCACACATTTTGCACGTGTAAGGTTTCTCCCCTGTGTGAATCCTCTTGTGTGATACAAGATTGTTATTTTCATTGAAAGTCAGCTGACAAACATCACATCTGAATGGTTTCTCTCCTGTGTGAAGACGCTTGTGTTTACTGAGGTGCGATGACAGTCTGAATGATTTATCACACACCTCGCACGTGAATGGTTTCTCCCCTGTGTGAATACGCTGGTGTTTACGGAGGTCCCATGACTCCGAGAATGATTTGTCACACATTTTGCACATGAAGAGTTTCTCACCTGTGTGAATGCGTCGGTGCTGATGAAGGGCCGATGATCGTGAGAAGGTCTTGTCACAAACATCACACTTAAAGGGTTTCTCCCCTGTGTGAACACGTTGGTGTTGATGGAGGGTTGATGATTGTGAGAAAGATTTCTCACAAACATCACATCTGAATGGTTTCTCTCCCGTGTGAATCATCTGGTGCCTCAGGAGCGTCGTGGAATACACAAAACCTTTATGACAAACATTACACCTGAATCGTTTCTCTTCCATGTGGCTGCTCTTGTGGTAATAGCAGTTGTCACAAATGAACCTTGGAAGATCTTGTGAACCTATGGAGACCCGACACACACCTCCCACTTGAATAGCCGACCACTTGTAGGAATGAGTCAATGGCTTATGAGGCTTGATAAATGATTGAAGCTCTCACCACACTTGGAACCTACTCCTACATATTTCCAGCCTCATCCTGACCAATCACCCACAGCTGAACCTTTGAAAGGTTTTTCTGATGGAAGGTTCCACACCACTGACCAGTTTCAGATCTGATGATATGTCAAAGCTGCCCTGACCCGACCGATTTCCAGGTGATGGTTTCACTGCCCAACCTTCTCTGTGTTGACCAATGTTGTGAAAGGACTGGATGTCTTCCCACAGTTGTGCAGTTGTCCCTTGGGTGGTGGTCAGGATCTATCTGTGGTGTCTATCCTCTCTGTATTCTCTGGTGTAGTACGGTGCAATCCTTCTGTAAAACAGGAAAAGGAAACATGATTTCCTCCAACTCCCTCTCCTCCTTTGCTGAAGGGGCTGACACCTCCGTGGGAGACTGTTCCACAGTGAATGTCAGTCTGCTATTCCCCTGTGGGGGGATAAGAAGCAGATCCTTTCTTTTTCACCACTTGACTGTCACACACCTTCTGTTTCCAGCAGGGATACTGCAGTGATCAGGAGCAGACAATATGGCTACTTTCTTTTTTCTACCCAAACCCCATCTCCCCAAGCACCGCGTGGATAATGGAAAAGGCAGTCGGAAAGATTGTAAAATGGGCTATCAATTCACTATGAGCTTGTTTGTGCAAGGGGAGAGGGGGGAAGGGGGGGGAGGGGGGAGGAGGGAGGGGGGAGGGGGGGGGAGAGGAGAGGGGGGGGAGGAGGGAGGGGGGAGGGGGGGGGAGAGGAGAGGGGGGGAGGAGGGGGGGAGGGAGGGGGGGAGGAGGGAGGGGGGAGGGGGGGGAGAGGAGAGGGGGGGAGGAGGGGGGGAGGGAGGGGGGGAGGGAGGGAGGGAGGGGGGAGGGGGAGGGGAGGGGGGGGGGGGGAGGGGGAGGGAGGGGGGGGGGGAGAGGGGGAGGGAGGGAGGGGGGGGGGGGGGAGGGGGGGGGGAAGGCTGGATGGAGGGTTCCGGAAATGGCAGAGAGCAGGGATTGAGAGGATGGGAGATATGTTTATGGGGGGGAGGAGGAGGGGGGGGGGGGGGAGGGAAGGCTGGATGGAGGGTTCCGGAAATGGCAGAGAGCAGGGATTGAGAGGATGGGAGATATGTTTATGGAGGGGAGCTTTTCTAGCCTGAGGGAGCTGGAGGTGAAATTTGGATCGGCAAGTTTAGGTACCTGCAGGTGCAGGACTTCCTGCGCAGGCAAGTCTCAACCTTCCCGCTCCTCCCACCAAGGGGGATACAGGACAGAGTAGTTTCCAGAGTGTGGGTGGGAGAAGGGAGGGTTTCTGACATTTACAAGGAACTCATGGGGTCAGAGGAGACGCAGACCGAGGAGTTGAAACGCAAGTAAGAAGAGGAGTTAGGAGGAGAGATAGAGGATGGACTCTGGGCGGACGCGTTGAGTAGAGTTAACGTGGCCACAACATGTGCCAGGCTCAGCCTGATACAATTTAAGATCGTCCACCGGGCCTCACATGACAGTGGCCCAGATGAGCAGGTTCTTTGGGGTAGAAGATAGGTGTGCGGGAGGATCAGCGAACCATGTCCATATGTTCTGGGCATGTCCGAAGCTTAGGGGATCCTGGCAGGGGTTTGCTGAGATCATGTCCAAGGTATTAAAAACAAGGGTGGCACTGAGTCCAGAGGTGGGGGATTTTCAGAGTGTCAGAAGACCCAGGAATACAGGAGGAGAAAGAGGCAGACCTTCTGGCCTTTGCTTCCCTGATAGCCCAGAGACAGATACTATTAGCTTGGAGGGACCCAAAGCCCCCAACGACATGGCTAGCTTTCTCTGTTTGGAGAAAATCAAGTTCGCCTTGAGAGGGTCAATGTTAGGGTTCAGCCGGAGGTGGCAGCCGTTCGTCGACTTCTTTGGGGAAAATTAACCGTCAGCAGAAGGGGAAGGTTAGCTTAATTTAGAGTAGGGGGTTAGTAAAGGTGGGACCTGTAAGGAGGAGGAAGACAGTTTTTGCACTGTGCTTATATTTTCATATACGTTGTTTATTTTGTTGTTGTTGTAAAACCATAAATACTTCGATAAAATATTTATAAACAAAAAAAAATGTGTTTTGTATAAAATGTTAACTCAATGTAGATTTTGAAATTTCTCCACTTGTTTTCCCAAATTATTTGAAGCAAACACACTGGGCAGCAAGTGCTAGGAAAATATTGCTTCAGTGTAGCTGATTGGGGGGTTCTGGTTTATCCTGGGAAATTAGACACACTGCACTCACTCAGACTGCACATCCCAAATTGAGCTCTCAGGCACAGCATCGGGCAAAACTATTAAATCCAAGCTCAGGCTTTTGGGAAAGGCCGAGGCCTTCAAATAAAATCTTTAAAGAAGACATTAAAAGACATTTCAATAAATGTATCTCTGCCCCCCCCCCCCCCCCCCAAGATAATTACACCTCACCTTCTCATATTCAGTAATGACCCATCAACAAAACTCAGCCTGTAAATCAGAAGGGAAATGTTCCCAATAAACGCTCACAGGAAGTAAGGGGCTGTTTTAGCACAGGGCTAAATTGCTGGCTTTGAAAGCAGACCAAGGCAGGCCAGCAGCACGGTTCAATTCCCGTACCAGCCTCCCTGGACAGGCCGGAATGTGGCGACTAGGGACTTTTCACAGTAACTTCATTAAAGCCTACTTGTAACAATAAGCGATTTTCATTCAATATCCAACAAACGGCCAATCAAACAGCTCAGCACAAAGTAAACAGGTCTCTGAGCTGGATCTTCTCACACAGCATAAGGGGCATTTCCACACCTGATTGCCCACAGGATAGTCAGACTGCCTGAACATTAGTGTGGATATTGTGCAATGTAATTCTTCTAAATTCTGCTCCTTCACTCACCATCTCCTGACTTGGTTTGGAGTCCCTACAGGAAGTGAAGCAGCTGTGGTAGAGGAAGAGGAGAGAATGGGCAGAGTGGGTGGGCTCTCTGATTGACGTCTCTCACAGACAATCCAAATATTTCTGCAGGAACAGGAGTTTCTGGGAAACTGACCGGGAAACGGAGGAGACTTTGAGCAGCAGCTCAGGTGGGGATTTAAACTTGTCATTGGCCCATCTGAATAAAACCTCACTTATTGCAGCTGCTGTCTCAGTTCCCCTGGTAAATTTGTGACAGAGATTTCCAGTGTGGGAACAGCATTCTTCATCCTCGGAGGCTTTCAAACTGACAACATCAGTGTGGGATGTGCATCCTCGGATGTGTTTGACAGCAGATCAGAAGAGGCAGACACTCAAGATCTCCATGGTGAAGCTATTATCCTAAATGTTCGAGGAGTTTCCCGTGACCTTTAGAATTGGTAATAGGTCATGCTTCTATACATTTTCTAGCTGGAGACTCCCTCCTGTAAGGGAGGAATTTATGGCTTCTAATTTCTCCCCTCTGATAACAGCTAATGCCAGCAGCTTGGATTCTTACGAAAACAAAGACTCAGTCTCTCTCGTATCGGCTATCTGGCCATGATGTGAGCCTAAAAAAGCTGCACTGGATCATTTTACTTTTCATACAAAGGATAATATGGTCACCGCTCCTAATTCACAGAATATTTTATAATGCTTGGTATAAAAGATTACAATACGAATAATACATAAGGTAGCCATAATTACCATTTATAAAAGTTATACAGAGTGAATTCATTACATAAATATATGGCATTAATTTTTTAAAATAAATTTAGAGCACCCAATTATCTTTTTCCCATTAAGGGGCAATTTAGCCTCAGAGCTGGGAGGCAGCAGTGCTAACCACTGTGCCGCCCCTTGGAACAAGAACTGTTAATGATAGGAACCAATGTCAGAAGGCCATGAGCTATCCCTGGGAGTGTGCATCGCAGATAAGGAGGCCAGCCTCCTTAGGTTATGTCTGGTTTGCACGTTTTGTCCCAAATAAAGTTCAGCTGAATTAACAGACAGTCTGTTTGTTCTGACCAACACAAAATGAATGATCAATCCAAAATGGAGGAAACCCAAATTCTGAATCCTTCAATATTTAAAACAAAACTTGTGTGTAAATTTAAGGATGCGCATGTTCAACTGAAATTCCTTTAATTTTCAGAAGTAAAAAGTCAGAAACTTGGGGAAAAAAATCAGGTATTGGAAATAAAGTTTCAAAGTCAAAATGAATGCCAGCTGTGACATGCCTTTAAATACAAATGATGAAGAACGGCAGAGAGCAGATCATGTGCCCACAAGCACACTGACATCACGTGCTGTATGTCTGTGTTTTGGGCAGAAATCACAGAAGAGAGATTCCTCAATTTTGTAGCTACCAGTAAGCAAGCAACAGGACTGTGAAGAACTGAAGATGGATTTTATTATAAGGAAGAGAGGGCCAGAGACACAAACAGGCCAGGATTTCACAACTGAATCTGCTGGCGAGAGCTTCGCAGGAGAATCCACGGCAGGACAAAGCAGTGCTGGTGTAGGCTCTGTACAGGTTCTCTGGTGAACAACCCATTAAGAAGAAATTGAAATTGGGAACAAAGCAGTATAAAGATAATTTCTTATGGCATAGCTTTAATTGTGCCTATTCAAATCAGGATGCAAAGCCGATGTGTATTATATGCAGGGAAGTACTGGCAAGTGAATGTTTAAAACCCTCAAAACTTCAAAGGTATTTTGAAGACTAAACATAGCGAGTTTGAGGACAAATCTCTTGATTTTTTTCAAAGGATGCAGCAAGAACTGAAATCGTCAGCTGAAGTCCTGAGCAGAAATGTAACATTGAATGAAAAAGCAAGTGAGACCGTGAGGACCAAGTAGGCTCATCTGTCACATTCAAGGTAAGAAAGAATGATGTGTTGTGAGGGTCAGACGGCGTGGGTCACGAAGGTTGGATGTCGTGGGTCCTGAAGTGATAAAAGTGAGTCCCTGAAAAAAAGTTTGAAAAACACTGTCTTAAGGGTTTCAGTAATAGGGTTGTTTAGCAGAGGGCTAAATCGCTGGCTTTGAAAGCAGACCAAGGCAGGCCAGCAGCACGGTTCAATTCCCGTAACAGCCTCCCCGAACAGGCGCCGGAATGTGGCAACTAGGGCCTTTTCACAGTAACTTCATTGAAGCCTACTTGTGACAATAAGTGATTTTCATTTCATATAATCAAGGCCTAGTTTTAAGATTAATTAAATTGGATAGCCTAAATTAAAGAATTGGCCATTTTAAAATCATACTGCAGTCAAACCTCAGGCAGGCTGTCGGAATTCAGACTTGACCAAAGTCAAATATACAATCAACAGACAAGCTGACAGAACATGTCTGGGCCTGTCCCATCAATCACCCATCAAAGATCATTGCACTCTACTGAGACCCAGCAGATCATCGCACCGCATTGAAGTCCACAGATCTATTGTCTGTAGCCCAGATCGAGCCAGACTTTCTGTCACTCAGAGTTTCTACTGTTACCTTATGTGGGACCGTGTTATGTGCAGCCCACACCACCAGAGATGGGACATCTGGGGCAGGCTCAGGTGGCCTGTCAAACGGTCATCAACAGACCATGGCTGCTGAGACCCCCTCCTGAGTCATCATTGGCCGGAAGCCAGAGATCTGGAAAGACGGGGAGGGAGGCGGATAAAGATATACATCTCAGACACACCAGTAGAAAAGCCTCGATGTGCGAGGTGACCTTGACCAGAACAGAAGGAAGGAAGGAAGCAAAAAAGAGACTGCCAGCGAGAACCAGCTTTGTGAAGATGGGCCAGAGGAATTCCAGAGATCAAATCCACAGCCTACCAAGCCATCTTTGCCGGTCTTATACTTGAACCTGGGGTATCCTTTTGTTTTATGTGGGTAATTTAAGGGTTAATAGTATTATTATTAATAAACCTATTGAACCTTTACTTGTGTTTGTCTTTGTCGATTTTGCTACTAAGGGCACCTGGGTAAAATTTTGATTGATATATTATTCAAAGTATCTGAGATTTAGCAGATACAACAAGGGATAGGCTTCAATCAGTGCTGCTTTTTCTTTCAATGTATTTTAATCCAAACATATTCAAAAGTACAAAAAATAAATAAATTATAAGACATTTTCCACACCTCACAGTTTGTGCAAGTTTTCCTCCCCCAACCCCCGCAGGTGACAAACAATTGCTCAAAGATGGTCATGAACAGTACCCATCATATTTCAAAGCCCTCCGTTGATCCCACCCCCAATTCGAACATGATCTTTTCCAACCGGAGAAAGTCATACAGTTCCCCCAGCCAGGCTGCCACCCCTGGTGGCGTTGTCAAACGCCATCCCTGGTGGCATTGTCAACCGCCATCCCAACAGAATCCTTCACCGGGAAACAAGCGAGGCAAAGGCCACAATGTTTAGCACACTGGGCTAAATCCCCTACAGGACTCCTCCTCCATCCCAACACTCTAACCCCTCCCCTTCACGCCATCACCTCACCTTCTCCGCTGGCTTTTAAAGCAGGCCAGCAGCACGGTTCAATTCCCATACCAGCCTCCCCGAACAGGCGCCGGAATGTGGCGACTAGGGGCTTTTCACAGTAACTTCATTTGAAGCCTACTTGTGACAATAAGTGAATTTCATTTCATTCAAGTCCTCATTCCCTCCATCAGCTCTGGCATTTCTGGCCCGTCCTCTACCCCCACAATCTTTGATAACCTCCCAAACATCCCCTCCCAGTATCTTTCCAACTTCTCACAGCCCCAGAACTTTTGCGCATGATTAGCTGGTTCTCACCCACACTTCTCACGCTCATCTGCCACCCCGTAGAACAACCCACTCATCCTCACCCAAGACATATGCACCCTATGCACCTCCTTAAACAATCAAACCCATCCTCGCACACGAGCAGGTCGTATTTACCCTGCGCATTGCCTAACTCCACGCTCCCTCATCCTGTCTGCCTCCTCCGCTTCTACTCCCATTTCTCCTTAATCCTCACCACCTTCAGGGTATGCTCTGGCAGCTTGGAAAACCCTCTTCATTCTTTCCGCGCAAAGCCCCTCACTTGCATATACCTGAACTCGCTTCCCTTCGGCAACTCCACCCTCTCCCAACATACCTTCCAGACTTGCAAACCACTCCTCCAAATATAAATCCCTCGCCCTCATCAGCCCCATCTCTCTCTCCACCTCCTATACATGGCACCTGTCTCCCCCGGCCTAAACCCATTGTTCCCACACAGCGGTGTTAGCTACGATATCCCCGCCATCCTAAAATGCATCCTCAATTTGTTCCACACCCTAATTGTGGACTATGTCTTGGGCTCACTGCGTATCTCCGCTGTCGCCATGGCACTCAGGCTGGACCTCCCCTACAGGACTCCTCCTCCACGCCATCACCTCACCTTCTCCGCATTCGCTGCCCAGTGGCAGTGCAACAGATTTGGTGACGCCAACCCCCCTTTCTGCCTCTGTAGCAGGGTCCTCTTCAGCCTAGGTACCTTCCCGCCCAGATCAACTCCGAAATCCCTGCATCCAGTTTCTGGAAAAAGGCCTTCGGAATGAAGTTCGCTGGGGTTTGGAATACAAACAGGAACCTTGACAGAACATTCATTTTTACCACCTGAACCTTTCCCGCCAATTATAGGTGTAACATATCCCATTTCCTAAAGTCCTCTCAAACGTCCTCCACCAACTTTGTCAGGTTCTTTTTGTACATCGTCACCCACTTCCCCATCACCAGAACCCCCAAATACCTAAACCTGACAACCCAAATGGCAACACCCGAAGATTGGCTCCCCAACCTGCCGCATTCACTGGAAACACCTAATTTTTCCCACCATTCAACTTGTAGCCTGAGAAGACTCTGAACCTCTCTAGTATCCATCATTCTCTCCAGAGGGTCTGACATGAACAGCAGGAGGTCATCTGCGTACAGCGACATCTGGTGTTCCCTACTCCCCTTCACAATCCCCTGCCTGTGGTAGTCTGTGTAGAGGGATTACGGTACCTGGTAATGCTGGAACACCATTGGTAGATATTGTATGTTTCCTATTGGTCAAGCTGTATGGTAGCTCCGCCCTGCAAGGCAGGGTATAAGAGCCCGTGCCGCCCCAGCAGCCTTCTTTCTGTACCTGAGCTGCTGGGGGAAACACCTAGCTTATTAAAGCCTTCAGTTGGACTACAACCTCGCTTTAGTGGTCATTTATCGTGCATCAATTTAATAAGCTAGATTTAAAAGGATGGAGCTCCGAATTAAGCCGGAGTGTCTGAAACTCAGCCCCCAAGCGGCAAACTCAGCAGCAACCTTCAAGCACTGGCTGGCGTGTTTTAACGGATATCTCGGAACGGCCGAAAACACACCCACGGAAGAACAGAAATCGAGGGTGAGCCCGGAAATTTACACCCTCATCAAGGACGTGGACGACTTCGATGCAGCAATGGAGCTGCTAAAAGGACATTATATTCGCCCGGTAAACCAGGTCTACGCCCGACATGTGCTAGCCACGAGGCAACAAATCCCTGGGGAATCGCTGGAAGAATTCTACCGTGCGCTCCTGGTGCTGGAGAGAAACTGCAGTGCCCTCAACTTTCGTAGAGCGACCACATAGAACTTTTGATCTAAGACGCTTTTGTTGCAGGTATGCTGTCCTCCCAAATCCACCAGCGATTGCTGGAGAAAGACACCCTAGGCCTCAAGGAGGCACGGCCCTTGCAGGCTCCCTGAATGTGGCCTCCCTAAACGCCAGCGCTTACGTCCCTGACCGCGCGGCAGCCACCTGGGCAGCGTGGAACCCCTCCGTGGCTGACCCAGAGACATCGCCCATCCCCCCACAAGTTAGGGCTGCAAGGCGGCCTGGCAACCCCGGGGGGCCCCGCTGCTACTTTTGCGGGCAGGCCAAGCACCCCCGGCAGCGCTGTCAGGCCCGCGCATCCACCTACAAGGGATGAGGTAAAAAGGGAAACTTCATGGTGGTATGCCAGGCCTGGGCGGTCGCTGCGTTCTCCGGTAGCGAATGCGGACCGCCACCACAACCCTCTCCACGGTCCCCATGCGGCCAGCGGATGCTGCCATCTTCCTCCTCCAGGGCCATGTGCGGCCCCCGGGCGCCGCCATCTTGTCCCACGGACCCCACGTGCGATGGATGGGCGCTGCCATTTTGTGCACCCCCAGCCATGTGCGACCAAAGGGCGCCGCCATCTTGGAAGGACTCCCAGGACCCCAGTTCGGCTGACCACACACCGCCCGAAGAGAACAGTCAACTGCTGCTGCGATTAGCCTCGGTGACCCTGGACCAGTCCCGGCCTCGAACACTCTCAACTGCTATAACAACAGTACTAATCAACGGGCACGAGACGTCCTGCTTAATCGACTCTGGGAGCACGGAGAGCTTCATATACCCCGACACGGTAAGGCGCTGTTCTCTCCCCGTCCACCCCGTTAATCAAAAAATCTTCCTGGCCTCCGGTTACCACTCAGTAGAGATAAAGTGGTTTTGTGTAGCAAACCTCACAGTCCAGGGAATAGGGTTTAAAATTACCGGCTCTACGTCCTTCCGCACCTCTGCGCAGCCACACTCCTCGGTTTAGACCTCCAGTGTAATCGCCAAAGTCTAACTTTCAAATTCGGCGGCCTCTCACTGTCTGCAGCCTCGTGACCCTCAAGGTCGATCCGCCTTCCCTGTTTGCGAACCTCACCCTGGATTGCAAACCCGTCGCCACCAGGAGCAGACGGTACAGTGCCCAGGATCTGATCTTTATTAGATCAGAGGTCCAAAGGCTACTGAGGGAAGGAGTCATTGAAGCCAGCAACAGTCCCTGAAGAGCTCAAGTAATGGTGGTAAAGACCGGGAGAAGCATAGGATGGTCATCGACTACAGTCAGACCATCAACAGGTTTACGCAGCTGGACGCGTACTCTCTCCCCCGCATATCCGACCTGGTAAACAGGATCGCGCATTACAAGGTCTTCTCCACGGTGGATCATAAGTCCGCCTACCACCAGCTCCCCATCCGCACTAGTGACCGCAAGTACACTGCCTTCGAGGCAGATGGGCAGCTCTACCACTTCTTAAGGGTTCCCTTCGGTGTCAATAACGGGGTCTCGATCTTCCAGCGCGAGATGGACCGAATGGTTGACCGGTACCGTTTACGGGCAACATTCCCGTATCTCGATAATATCATCATCTACGGCCACGACCAGCAGGACCACGACACCAACCTCCGAAAATTCCTCCAGACCGCAAAGATCCTTAACCTAACGTATAACAAGGATAAATGCATGTTTAGCACCGACCGCCTAGCCATCCTCGGCTACGTAGTGCAAAATGGAGTTATAGGACCTGACCCGGTCCCCCTCGCTGAAGCGCTGCCTGGGGTTTTTCTCTTACTATGTCCAGTGGGTCCCCAACTATGCGGACAAGGCCCGTCCCCTGATCCAATCCACAGTTTTTCCCCTGTCGATAGAGACCCGCCAGGCCTTCAGCCGCATCAAAGCAAAGGCCACAATGCACGCCATCGACGAGTTCCTCCCCTTCCAGGTCGAGAGCGACGCGTCTGACGTAACTCTGGCGGCCACCCTCAACCAAGCGGGCAGACCCGTAGCCTTCTTCTCACGTACCCTCCATGCTTCCGAAATCCGCCACTCCTCAGTCGAAAAGGAGGCCCAGGCCATATTAGAAGCTGTGCGACATTGGAAGCATTACCTGGCCGGCAGGATATTAACTCTCCTCGCTGATCAATGGTCGGTTGCTTTCATGTTCGATAATGCACAGGAGGGCAAGATAAAAAACGATAAGATCCTGCGGTAGAGGATCGAACTCTCCACCTATAACTACGAGATCTTGTATCGTCCCAGGAAGCTAAACGAGCCTCCTGATGCCCTGTCCCGCGGCACATGTGCCAACGCACAAATAGACCGCCTCCGAGCCCTCCACGAGGACCCCTCCACGAGGACCTCTGCCACCCGGGGGTCACTCGCTTCTTCCACTTTATCAAGACCCGCAACGGCCCTACTCCATTGATGAAGTCAGGACAGCCACCAGGAATTGCCAAATCTGCGCGGAATGCAAACCGCACTTCTACAGGCCAGAGAAAGCACACCCGATAAAGGCTTCCCGTCCCTTTGAACGCCTCAGCATGGACTTCAAAGGCCCCCTCCCCTCCACTGACCGCAACACGTACTTCCTGAACGTGATTGACGAGTACTCCCGGTTCCCATTCGCCATCCCCTGCCCCGACATGACGGTCGTTGCGGTCATCAAGGCCCTCCATAGCATCTTTACGCTGTTCGGGTTCCCCGCTTACATACATAGTGATAGGGTGTCCTCCTTTATGAGTGACGAACTGCGTCAATTCCTGCTCAGCAAGGGCATTGCCTCGAGCAGGACGACCAGTTACAACCCCCGGGGTAACGGACAGGCAGAGAGGGAGAACGGAACGGTCTGGAAGACCGTCTTACTGGCCCTACGGTCCAAGAATCTCCCAGTCTCCCGCTGGCAGGACGTCCTCCCGAATGCCCTCCACTCCATCCGGTCACTGCTTTGTACCACGACCAACCAAACACCTCACGAACATCTCCTCGTCTTCCCCAGGAAGTCCTCCTCTGGGACCTCGCTCCCGACCTGGCTGGCAGCTCCCAGACCCATCCTGGTCCGAAAACACGTGCGGGCGCACAAGTCGGACCCGTTGGTCGAGATGGTTCATCTTCTCCACGCTAACCCCCAGTATGCCTACATGGTGTACCCCAACGGCCGGCAAGATACGGTCTCCCTACGAGACCTGGCGCCCGCCGGATCAGCACGCACATCCCAGCCACCAGTCCCACCCTCCTTATAGAACGCCGGGTAGCTGTTCAGCCCCGGGGTCCTCCCCAACTTCATGCCCTCTATGCTGTCCATCACTTCTGTCAGCTCTCGCGGATCCTCTAGCGCCTGCCTCCTCTCTTCATCCAGCCTTGGGAATTCCAACTCATCCAAAATCTGTTCCATATCCCCTTCCTCACCACTCGGATTGGCCCTTTCTAACTTCTCATAATACTCCCTGAATACCTCGTTAATTTTCCCGCTCTGACACTACCTCCCCCTTCCCTATCCGTACGCTACCCTCAGAGTTTCCCTGGACATGGCCTGCCTTTGTAGCTGATAAGCTACCATCCGGCTCGCCTTCTCTCCATATTTACACTGCACCCCACTTGCCCTCCAGAGCTGACCCACTGCCTTCCCCATCGTCAGCCTGTCAAATTGCCCCTGTAACCTCTTTTTCTCCACCATCCCCTCCCTGGCGGGGGCACTCTAACATTTCCTGTCCCCCTCGACTGTCTCGTCGAACCGTCCATACTCCTCCCTCTTCCTATCTCTGATCACCTGAAACAAGATTACCTCCCTCCAACCTACCTCCTTCAATGCCTCCCAAAATATGGCCACCAATGCTTCCCCATTCTGATTCAACTCCACATGGTCTCTGATCACCAACTGCACGTTCTCACAGAACCCCTTGTTCACCAAAAGCCCTAAATCTAACCTCCATCCCGGCCTCTGCTCCTGCCTCGAGCTAGGTCTGACCTCCAGCCATGTGGCGCATGGCCTGAAATCACGAATCATCCATACATACTCCGCCCCCACCACCACCATTCGGCTCACTTCTGCAGTATACCTTACACGTATGCGAGAAGAAGTACCGGGGCAGCACAGTGGCGCAGTGGTTAGCACTGCAGCCTCAGGGCGCCGAGGTCCCAGGTTCGATACTGGCTCTGGGTCACTGTCCGTGTGGAGTTTGCACATTCTCCCCGTGTTTGCGTGGGTTTCGCCCCCACAACCCAAAGATGTAGTGGATTGGCCACGCTAAATTGCCCCTGAATTGGAAAAAATGAATTGGTTACTTTAAATTTATTTTTTAAAACGAGAAAAGCAGTGCTCCCTCTCCTCAGGTTCGTCAACCTCCACGGATCCACCATTCCCATCCTTTCCATAAACCTTCTCAGCTCTTCCGCCATCCTCAACCTTGCCATTGACTTAAGGTTCGACCTCTCCACCCTCAATTCTAGTACGCAATTAACATCACCCCCATAATCAACTGATGCGTGTCCAAGTCCGGAATCGATCCCAGCAAACCCTTCACAAACCCCACGTCATCCGAATTCGGCGCATAAACATTCACTAGTACCACAGCACCCCTTCCAACAGCCCGCTCACTATCACTCACCTCTTATCAAGGTCCTGTACTTCCTTTGCCCCTACAAACCCCGCCCTTTTGCTCAGCAGGATGGCCACCCCGCGCAACTTTGAATCAAACCCCGAGTGAAATACCTGACCCACCCATCCCTTTCTCAACTTAACCTGATCCTTCAACTGGAGGTGCGTCTCCTGCAGATAGACCCCATCCCCCCCCCCCCCCCCCCCCCCCCACCTGTCCTCGAGCTCAAGTGCACGAAGACCTGAGATCTCTTCACCGGCCAGTTCAATCCCCGTACATTCAATGTTCCAAACCTTTACCGGAGGCCCCTCTACTGTCCGCTATCCTCCCTTCCAATTCTACCTCTTTTGATTTTGCTGTTAACCTGGCCCATCCAAGAGGATCCACTTCTCCGCCCATGACCCTGCTCATTCTCCAACACTGCCGCACCACACCTCCCCCTCCACCCCATCCCCACCCCCACTTGGCCATCCCCCATGGCCACCTCCCCACCTCACTTCCATTCACCAGCATTACCTGCCAGTGTGGCCGAAGGCTCCTCCTATCTACACTTTCACCCCTCCACAAATATTTGGATTGTCTGTGAGAGACGTCAATCAGAGAGCCCACACACTCTGCCCATTCTCTCCTCTTCCTCTACCACAGCTGCTTCACTTCCTGTAGGGACTCCAAACCAAGTCAGGAGATGGTGAGTGAAGGAGCAGAATTTAGAAGAATTACATTGCACAATAGCCACACTAATGTTCAGGCAGTCTGACTATCCTGTGGGCAGTCAGGTGTGGAAATGCTCCTTATGCTGTGTGACAAGATCCAGCTCAGAGACCTGTTTACTCGGTGCTTTGTGAGCGGGTGTAGATTCCCTTCTCTGATTGGCTGTGAGAGCCGTCAATCAAGCAGCTCAGCTGTTGATTGGCTATTTTATGCATTGAGTTTATTGGGAGCATTTCCCTGCTGATTTACAGGCTGAGTTTTGTTGATGGCTCATTGCTGAATATAAGAAGGTGAGGTGTAATTATCTGGGAAGGGCAGAGACATATTTATTCAAATATCTTTTAGTGTCTTCTTTAAATATTTTACCTGAAGGCCTTGGCTTTTCCATAAGCCTGGGCTTGGATTTGATAGTTTTGCCCAGTGCTGTGTCGGAGAGCTGAATTTGGGATGTGCAGTCTGAGTGAGTGCAGTGTATCTAATTTCTCAGGATAAACCAGAACCCTGCAATCAGCTACCTTGAAGTAATATTTTCCTTAGCTTCCAGCATTTCCTGTCCAGTGTGTTTTCTTCAAAAAATTTGGAAAAACGAGGGAAAATTTCCATTAAATTAACATTTTTCCTGAGTGTTTTTATATTAACCAGATACTCAAAGGGTTAAACTGGTCTTTGCCAGCACAACACGAGCCCAAAGTAAATAAATCACCTGATTTACACTCCGCCTGACTTGTCTTTTCCTTTGCCCTCACAGTGCCTGGAGACTGGGTGGAGGAAAGAAAGTATCCATGTTGTCTGTTCCTGGTCACTATCCAGTGTCCCTGCTGTAAACAGAGGGTGTGTCACAGTCAAACTAGGGGAAAAAAAAGGATTTGTACCTGATCCCCCACACGGGAATAGCAGACTGGCACTCACTATGGAACAGTGTAACTGAGGAGTCAGTGCCTTCTGCAAATGAGGAGAGGGAGTTGGAGGAAATCATGTTTCCTTTTCTTGTTTTACAGATTACACCGTACTACATCAAAGAATACAGAGAGGTTAGACACCACAGATAGATCCTGACCATCACCCAAAGAACAACTACACAACTGTAGGAAGACACCCAGTCCCTTCACAACATTGCACAACAGGGGAAGTTGGATTCCGAAAACATCTGGAAATTGGTTGGGTCTGGGGAACTTTGACATATCATCAGATCTGAAACTGGTCAGTGGTGTGGAACCTTCCATCAGAATCAACCTTTCTGAAGATTCGGCTGTGAGTGATCAGTCAGGGTGAGGCTGGGAAGAAGTGTGAGTGGGCTCCAATTGTGGTGAGAGCTTCAATCATTGATCGAGCCTCATGAACCACTGACTCATTCCTACAGGTAAGAGGCTGTTCAAGAGTGAGGTGTGAGGTAGACTCCACAGACTCCGTTGTACCAGCTGTAACCACAGGGACAGCCACATGGAGGAGAAACTGTTGAAATGTGAGTTTTGTGACAAATCATTCACGTCGTCATCCCACTTTCGTAACCACCAACTCACTCACACTGGTGTGAAATCATTTACGTGTGAGGTTTGCAACAGATCATTCTCGCAGTCATCACATCTCCACGTACACAAACGCATTCATACAGGGGAGAAGCCATTCCGCTGTGATGTGTGTGAGAAAACTTTCACACAGTTATCAAACCTCCAGGTCCATCAGACAATGCACACAGGGAAGAAACCCTTCAAGTGTGCGTTTTGTGATAAAGCTTTCCCAACATCTACGGATTTCCTGATACACCAGAGTATTCACACTGGGGAGAATCCCTTCATGTGCGAGTTGTGTGACCGAGCCTTCACACGTTCATCGGCGCTCATGCAACATCGACGTATTCACACTGGGGAGAAACCATTTACCTGTGAAGTGTGTAAGAAGTCATTCTCCCAATCATCGACCCTCCGTGAACATCAACGCATTCACACTGGGGAGAAACCGTTTAAGTGTAAAGTGTGTAAAAAATCATTTGATCGGCCGTCGAGAGTCCGTGAACACCAACGCATTCACACTGGTGAGAAGCCATTCAAGTGTGAGGTGTGCAATAAGGACTTTAGAGAGAAATCAGGCCTGATGAAACACCGGCGCATTCACACAGGAGAGAAGAAAATATTCACCTGTGAGGTGTGTAATGAGGACTTTGAACAATTATGGAGCATGTTGGATCACCATCGCATTCACACAGCAGGGAAGACAAGTGAGGTGTGTGACTGAGCTTCACACGGTCAACAACGCTCATGATACACTGACACATTCACACTGAGGAAAAGATTTCACTCAGCCAGCATGGTTGAGGATCTCAACAGCAGATGGACGAATGGGGAGGTGGGTGGGGGTGTTGGAAGTGGGCGATGTTACAGAGGACGATGTAGGTGACCCGATGTAGGGTCGGAAACTCAGCTCAAGGTTGAAGAAGATGACACCACAATTGTTGGAGATGAGAGTGGAGAGGACAATCAAGAGGAATCTAATGAAAGTAGGGACTGGAGTTATCCCTTGAGCCTGTGACATCATTCAATTAGATAATTGCCAATCCGTATATTAACTCTATCATTTCAGCCTTGGCTCTGTAATCCTTAATCCTCTTGTCTAACAAGCCTATCAATCTCAATATTTACATTTTCAATGAACAGATTTTTGTGGGGAGAGAGTTCCAGATTTCCAGTCCCCTTTTTGTGAAGAAGTGTTTGTTGACATCACTCCTGGACATCCGAGCCCTAATTTTAATGTCCCCTTGTTCTGGACTCTCCCACCAGAGCAATAGTTTCTCTCTAACTACTCTATCAACTTGTTTAATCACCTTAAATACCTCAAGTCAACTATCCCTTAATTTCTACATTCAAGGGAACGCAAGCTCAGTCTGTAAAACTTGTCTTCATAATTTTAACTGCAGAAACATTCTGGCGAAGCCACACTGCATTCTCTCCAAGAGCAATACATCCTTCATGAGGTGTGGTGCCCAGAACTGAACACAGTTCTCCAGATAGGGACTAAACAGAGCTCTGTTTAGCTCGAACAGAACTTCCAGAAGGACACAGTTGTTTTGGGGAGGAGAGGTTGTGGGTCATCCTTTCTCTTCAGGATGGTCCTGGAGTAATGAGCAGTTTTGACACAGGAGAGCAGGACCACTTGTGCTTGATGTGGTCCAGTCAGATCTGGCGATGGATGGAAGCCGAGACCTTGAACATTTTCCAAGGTTGACATTAATAGAGAAATTAAGGGTTATGGAGATAAGGCAGGAAAGAGGTTTAGATCTTATTAAACAGTGGAGCTGGCTCAAAGGACTAAATGGCCTACTCCTGTCCCTTTTTCTTATGGTCCTATGGCTAACCAGTTGGGTACCAGATAATGCTCAAATCTTCACCCCTTGTACTTCAGAAACAGGGAGATCGACCAGGAAGGGAGTAAAGGTAATTTTGGGAACAAATGTGTAAAAGATGGATGACAGTGTGGTTAAACCAGATTGACAACTACTGAAGCATTGTGGGGAATGGAGGGTCAAAGGACAGAGAGTTGGTAATTAGAAAACACTGTCCAACTCACCTGGTGGAAAGTGTCTTCCAGGAATGAAACTGGACCATGGACCCACATAACCACTGGATCTCTGTAATCATTGGTGGGTTTGTATGATGGAAACAAACTCCAGCCTGTGTAACTAAAGTTTGGTGTCATTTCTGACCGAGCCAGACTAAACCACAGGGATTTCAAAGAAAATTCTATCTGTAGTTTGCTGATGCGAGTGTGTATGTGGTAGTAAAGTGAGCCAGTTCTCAAGGAGTGGCTATGGGTAGAATCAATACCTGCTTTAGTTGTTGATGTGAATTATAGAGAGATCATCTTCAGGTGAGAGGTGTTTGACTTACATCATGGGTAATATGTGTACTCTCCTGTCTGGGATGGCTACTATCCTGAGTTTGGGGGAGGGGGGGGTGGGGAGTCTCCACAGACCTGAGTTCCCTCAGCCCATCGTATCTCGATGTAATAACAGTGCGATATATTCACCTTACATCTTCCAAGTTTCAGTTCATGTTCTGGGAAGCATGAGCCATTTTCAAATGTATTGCTTCATAGAATCATAGAATTTACAGTGCAGAAGGAGGACATGTGTCCCATAGAGTCTGCACCAGCCCTTACAAAGAGCACCTTACAGAAGCCCACGTATCTACCCTATCCCAGTAACCCCCACTTAACATTGTGTTGGACACGAAGGGTAATTTATCATGGCCAATCCACCTAACCCGCACATCTTTGAACAGTGGGAGGAAACTGGAGCACCCGGAGGAAACCCACGCAGACACGAGGAGAACGTGCAGACTCCGCACAGACAGTGACCCAGCCGGGAATCGAACCTGGGACCCTGGAGCTGTGAAGCAACTGTGCTACCATGCTGCCCCTTGGTTCATGATTGATTCAAAGTTTGATGTAAGCTGAATGTTGTTTTGTTTGCTGGTTTATCAATCTTCTGTACAGATTTATAATTGAGAATAAATTCACTTTTTTATCCCAAATTATCTGATTTGTCAGTGTTTATATTCACTGAAACGCTCAGCAGCCCAAGCAAGAGTCCTGTACCCAATATATTGCTCAATGTCACTGTGGCTAGTATACTTTCTCCATCAATAGGTTGAGAATTTCTAGTTCACAGGGAGCAGCAAGTTTCCTAAAGAAAGAAAGACTTGTATTTTTACATCAACTTTGATTACTTCAGGACATCCAAAAGCACTTTGGATCCAAGGAATTGTATTTTGAAGTGTGGTCACTGTTGTAATGTCGGAAACATAGTAGTCAATTAGTGCACAGCAAGCTCCCAAAAGCGTCAATAATGACCAGATAATCTGTTTTTGTGATGTTGATTGCAGGATCCATATTGATCGGGACATCAGGGACATCACTGCTCTTATACCAGTGTTTTTCAAAGTTCTTTTCCGGGACCCACTTTTGGCAACCAGCCAACTTTCAGGATCCACGCTGGCCAAACTTCACGACTCACACTAGCCGACCTTCTGCCACACGCCATTTTTGCTTACCTTTTAATGCAAAAGGGGAGCCTGCTTTGTCCTCATGACCTCATTTTAATCGGGTTCAAAGGAGCAGAGGGCAATGTGCACATCAGGTGCAGACTTCAGCCAGTTCCTTTGTGCCATCTTCATCTTTAATAAAATGAAAAATCCAACCTCACAAATGTAGGTCTTCATAAAGGGCAATAGCAACAAAATGCTTGTTTTACTCAGCACTGGATACTCCTGCGAGCTGCTACACCAGAATGCTGACAGCCTTGAGGGCTTTTGGCACATTTTCAATGTGGTATTACAGATAATCTGCAGCAACGTAGTCTTTTAATTAGGAGTCTGCTCTAAATTAATAATTGACTCTGCGGTCTCAACCCAAAAAAGGAATTTTTCCACACACAACTTCTCTTTCAAGTTCGGAAACTCCTCTCATTTGTCAGTACTTCTCTGAATATAACACACATGGTCTTCGCCTTCTTATTTGCATTGTCACAATTGACAAAACCATACCTCAAGAAATCATTTTTATACTGCTTTCTTACCGAGTCAAGTTTCTTTTTTTCAGGGCCATTAACCAGAAGCCCTGGAGTTTTAACACCAGCACTGCTCTGGACTCTCCTAGCAGCTCTCTCCAGCAGATTCAGTGTGAGATCCTGTCCAATAGATAAACTGCCTCTTTGAATCTGGCTGGCTCTTACTTTTAAGAAAACCATTGATCTTCACAGTTCACATGCCTTGCTTGCCAGCAGCTGCAAAATTGAAGCAGCTCTGCTCCCTGCATTGGCACCAAAAGCACATACCTGGACGGAGCTTCACATCAATTCTATGTGCAGGGTGCACAATCTGGTCTCTGCTGTCGCTTCTGGCTGGAAGACTCCATAGAGCCTAATCATGTATCTCCATTTAAAAGGCAGCAGCGGCTGCAATTCTCGATGTTAACGGCTGGTAGTGGCTGTTGTGCACTTCTCCCGCGATCGGGACCACCGTAGGAATGTTCGCTCTATGACTCTCCTGACACCTGCCCCCAACCCACCCTCGGGTTGCACCCTTACTTTGAAAACCCTGTCTTCTTATTTGTAGTGTCATGGGATATTTTACACTCTTCTGAGTAGGCAGACAGGGACTTGGTTTAACTCATCTGAAAGATGGTACCACCGACAGTGCAGCACTTCCTCATACTGCATTGCAGTGTCAGCCTCGGTGCTGGAGTGAGACTTGAACCGACAGTTTTCTGACACTGCGACGCAAGTGCTAACTAAGCCACAGCTGACAATAACTTATAATATTGTTTTTTTATTAAATTCCATTTCGAAGAAGTTAAGTCCCAAGGCTGTCTACAGAATGCTTTTCCCCTTAGAACCTTAGTTAGGCCACACTTGGAGTATAGTGTTCAATTCTGGTCGCCACACTACCAGAAGGATGTGGAGGCTTTAGAGAGGGTGCAGAAGAGATTTACCAGAATGTTGCCTGGTATGGAGGGCATTAGCTATGAGGAGCGGTTGAATAAACTCGGTTTGTTCTCACTGGAACGACGGAGGTTGAGGGGCGACCTGATAGAGATCTACAAAATTATGAGGGGCATAGACAGAGTGGATAGTCAGAGGCTTTTCCCCGGGGTAGAGGGGTCAATTACTAGGGGACATAGGTTTAAGGTGAGAGGGGCAAGGTTTAGAGTAGATGTACGAGGCAAGTTTTTTACACAGAGGGTAGTGGGTGCCTGGAACTCGCTACCGGAGGAGATGGTGGAAACAGGGACGATAGTGACATTTAAGGGGCATCTTGACAAATACATGAATAGGATGGGAATAGAGGGATACGGACCCAGGAAGTGTAGAAGATTGTAGTTTAGTCGGGCAGCATGGACGGCACGAGCTTGGAGGGCCGAAGGGCCTGTTCCTGTGCTGTACATTTCTTTGTTCTTGTAAACCAGCAGCCTGAAAGTTTGACTGGATTTAAAGTGCTAACTAGTTGGAACTGCAGGTGTCAGGGTTGTCTGTGTCATACAATAGAATATAGAATCCCGACAGTGCAGAAGGAGGCCATTCAACCCATAGAGTCAGCACCGACCTCCTGAAAGAACACCGCACACAGGCTTGCTCCTCCACACTATCCCCGTAACCCTGCAACCCCAATTAACCTTTGGAAAGTAAGGGGCAATTTAGCATGGTTAATCCACCTAACTTGCACATCCTTGGACAGTGGGAGGAAACCGGGACACCCGGAGGAAACCCACGCAGACACGGGGAGAACATTCATACTCCATAAGACATAGGAGCAGAATTAGGCCACTCGGCCTATCGAGTCTGCTCTGCCATTCAATCATGGCTGATATCTTTCTCATCCCCATTCTCCTGCCTTCCCCCCATAACCCCTAATCCCCTTATTAAGCAAGAACCTATCTATCTCTGTCTTAATCACTCAGTGATTTGGTCTCCACAGCCTTCTGCGGCAAAGAATTCCACAGATTCACCATCCTCTGATTGAAGAAATTCCTCCTCATCTCAGTTTTAAAGGATCGTCCCTTTCATCTGAGATGATGTTTTCTGGTTCTAGTTTTTCCTACAAGTGGAAACATCCTCTCCACTCTATCCAGGCCTCGTATCCTGTAAGTTTCAATAAGATACCCCCTCACCTTTCTAAACTCCAACGAGTACAGACCCAGAGTCCTCAAACGTTCCTCTTACGACAAGCTCTTCATTCCAGGGATCATTATTGTGAACCTCCTCTGGACCCTTTCCAAGACCAGCACATCCTTCCTTAGATACGGGGCCCAATACTGCTCACAGTACTCCAAATAGGGTCTGACCAGAGCCTTCAGAAGTACATCCCTGGTGATGTATTCTAGCCCTCTCAACATGAATGCTAACATTGCATTTGCCTTCCTAACTGGCAACTGAACCTGCTCATTAACCTTGAGAATCATGAACAAGGACTCCCAAGTCCCTTTGTGCTTCTGATTTCCTAAGCATTTCCCCATTTAGAAAATAGTCTATTTTTGACATGTCCCTCTACAGATCTTTGTATCATCTGCAAACTTAGTAATTGTGCCTTCAGTTCCTTCTTCCAGATCATTAATGTATATTGTGAAAAGTTGTGGTCCCAGCACAGACCCCTGACCACTAGTCGCCGGCTGCCATCCTGAAAAAGACCCATTTGACCCCACTCTCTGTTCTGCCAGTCAGCCAATCCTCTCTCCATGCCAGGATCTTACCCCTAACACCATGGGCTCTTAACAGTCTCCTATGCGGCACCTTATCAAAGACTTACTGTTTGACTGAGGAAACCCAACCTGGGAAAAAGAGTCTGGAAGTTGGAATATTAATCCCAAACTGGTGGAGTACGCTGGGGGTCAGGCCAGGTGACCCTGGAATGAATGTGGAGGATGCTGAGTGAGGAGGTGGTATCAGTGGAAGACCTGTCTCGGAGTACCGGCAATGTATCAAAGTTTAAAAACAGAGAAACAAAACAGCCATGTCAACCGATGGGTCCCATCATGGCCCCTCATACCCTCCATGTCATCCTATGCCCTCCACCTGTGGCCATTCATACACTCCATGCTAACTTATGCATCCAACCAAACCTATGGCTTATCGTACCCTTTATGCAAAATTCCACCCCCAACCACTCCACATGCCCCTTTATAGCCCCTATTACCAACTTGGTGTCAACTTAAACTCCCCATTGCCCTTGTAGCACTCACTAGCACAATGGGCAAACATCAGGACTCATGCTGAGGTTAAATAAAACGGAGTTCAAAGTGTCAGTTTAGACTTTATTTTTCAAAACAACTTTTATTCATAAAAAACAATTGTTACATTTAAATTCTTTCAATTACATCATTCCTTATAACAACAAACATGCCTCTATACCAATCACCTGTTCGAGCTGGCAAAACTAGACGCCTTGTTTGGGGAATGGGGAAAGAAAGGGCTGGAGAGATTAAGGGACTTATTTCTGGAAGGGTGAATTGCCAGCTTAGAGGAATTGACAGTGAAATACAGGCTCAACTTCATTCAGATATCTCCAGGTTTGGAATTTTGTATGGAAGGCCTTCCCAACATTCTCCGAGGTGCCATTGACGTCTCTTATGGAAAAGATACTTTCACTGGCGGGGTCAGTGGAGGGTAGCATTTATGGGCGGATCCTGACAGAGGAGTTGGGCCATGTGGATGGGGTGAAAGCAAGATTGGAGGGCCCATAATAGATGACAAGGTGTGGAATGAGGCCCTTCGCAGGGTGAACTCCATGTCATTGTGTGCGAGCTGGACAGTTCAAAGTAGTGTTTCGGGAACACCTGACTGACTAAGATGGAGGTGATCAGTTTTTTCCCAGAGGTGGATGATAGGTGTGAGCAATGTTCCAGGATCCCAGCCAATCACACGCACATGTTCTGGTTCTCTCCCAAACTTGTGAACTTTTGGGTCTCCTTCTTTAGCTCCATGTCGGCGATTCCAAATTTCGATTTGGAGCCTATCCTCCAGTTGTCATATTTGGGGTGTCGGACTCCCTGGGCTGCAGACAGGTGCAGAGGCAGATGTTCTCACCTTCACCTCATTGATTGTCCGAAGGCAGGTTCTGCTGGGGTGGAGGTCTCCAACCCCACCCAAAGCCTCAGCATGGTTAGGGGATCTAATGGAGTTTCTGTACTTGAAGACGGTCAAATACGCTGTGAGGGGATCGGTCGAGGGATTCTATTGGGGCTGGCAGCCTTTCATTGCCTATTTTAAAGAACTAATCACTGCCAGTTGCGAGGGGAAGGGAGGGTTACGTAGGGTTGTATTCTCTTTAATATTTTTTTCCTGAAATGTATTTGTGGATTTGTAAACATTTAAACTTTTTGCAGTATTTGGTAAAATTGAAAAACTTTAATTCAAAACAAGAAAACATTTTTTGAACTGAATCATCCCCAACAAAAACAAGAATCAAAATTCTAGTCCCTTTTTAAGTGTCCATGACCAGTTGGAGCTGTCAATCAAACTGTGAAATGGGATGTGCCCTGTGACAATGGATGGTTGTGAAATCTGTCATTCACCTTAATCCTGTCAATTCCAGAGGCATGCCATATGAGACACAAAGAAAGGCAATAATTTTCATGTTATAACACCCCAGAATTTTTTCAAAGAGTTAAATGCAGGCGTTTTAAATGCCTTTTTACTTTGACAGTTCATCTTAACACTTCTATCACACAATTCTGAAAGTTTCAGTGAATAACAGCAAAAGGGATTATTATTTAAATGATAAAATATTAAAACATGCTGCTGTGCAGAGAGACCTGGGTGTGCTAGTGCATGAGTCGCAAAAAGTTGGTTTACAGGTGCAACAGGTGATTAAGAAGGTAAATGGAATTTTGTCCTTCATTGCTAGAGGGATGGAGTTTAAGACTAGGGAGGTTCTGCTGCAATTGTATAAGGTGTTAGTGAGGCCACACCTGGAGTATTGTGTTCAGTTTTGGTCTCCTTACTTGAGAAAGGACGTACTGGCACTGGAGGGTGTGAAGAGGAGATTCACTAGGTTAATCCCAGTGTTGAAGGGGTTGGATTACGAGGAGAGGTTGGGTAGACTGGGACTGTACTCGTTGGAATTTAGAAGGATGAGGGGGGATCTTATAGAAACATATAAGATTATGAAGGGAATAGATAGGATAGATGTGGGCAGGTTGTTTCCACTGGCGGGTGAAAGCAGAACTAGGGGGCATAGCCTCAAAATAAGGGGAAGTAGATTTAGGACTGAGTTTAGGAGGAACTTCTTCACCCAAAGGGTTGTGAATCTATGGAATCCCTTGCCCAGTGAAGCAGTAGAGGCTCCTTCATTAAATGTTTTTAAGATAAAGATAGATAGTTTTTTGAAGAATAAAGGGATTAAGGGTTATGGTGTTCGGGCCGGAAAGTGGAGCTGAGTCCACAAAAGATCAGCCATGATCTCATTGAATGGTGGAGCAGGCTCGAGGGGCCAGATGGCCTACTCCTGCTCCTAGTTCTTATGTTCTTATGTTCTTATACTCAGTTCCAATGGGTTTATGCATATTCATGCCAAATTTTAAATATCTCAAAGGACATCTTACTAGTCCCAAAGGCCAGCTTACCTCCCCGAAAGGCAACCATTCCTGATCCCAAGAAAATGGGAGGTGCTGATCGGTGGGACAGAACTCATGAATTCGGGCCTCATTTGTCATTTTCCTTTCAATGGAGCAGCTCACTGTCGTGGCAAAACCCAGACCGAAAAGACAGATAAACATCCCTCACGATAAAAAAAAATGGGGGGGGAGGGATAATGAGATAGAAGAGATAGTGTCTAATTCGTTCTGTGTCTCCCTCGTCCCCGTGACGTGACCTCTCATGTACCAAAGACATGTCCAGCAGTAGATGTCTCTGCACTGCACTGGACTGCTACTGGCCAGAAGGTGCAGGCGCTACAATCTGAAATAGAATCTGCCTAATTTCATTCAAAGTTTCATTGCTTTTTTGCAGAAGCTGATAAAGAACCTTATTCTGCTGCTGAAGAATCTCATTGTTTCTTTGTAGATGCTGGTTTTGAATCTCATTCTGCTGTCTGAGAACCTCATTCTGCTGCTGAAGAATCTCTCTGTTTCTTTTTAAATTTTGGCTAACATCCATCTTAAATTCAGTCAAAATTTGCTGAAGTAAGTTAGAAGTGGCCTGATAATTCTCTGTACTTTGAATCTGTTCCTGATGTAAGCGCTTCAAAAGTTTCAGATCATCTTCATTTTCTTCATCAACCGTATTGGCCTGATGTTGTCCGTGTGTTTGTGGATACCGCGGAGATTCTACTCCCAGAGCCGCAAGTTCCTTACCTGCGGAAGATTCTGAGCGCCCTCTCTCCACCACAGCAGCCAGATCATCACAGACTTCCTCCTTCTCACAAGCCACAATATTTAACTTCAACTCATCAACACCACTCTCCAAATCAGACATCTTACCCTCATGCCACTCCTCTCCTTCCTCCACTGCAGCTGCCATGCCACATTGCTGTGAGGTATTCATCTCCGTTTTCCCCATATTGAGCTTATACCATGAAGAAAGACTGAACTCCCAAGATCCCCATAATCCTGTAAAAACGTTTAACCGGGTTCGCAACATATAATAAGAGGTCATGAGGGTATAAAGAGACTCGATACTTTTTTCCATCCCCCTGCCCCCCCATCAAAGCCCCTCACCCCCTTGAAGCCGGAAGTGCCATTGCCAATGGTTCAATCGCTAGGGCAAAGAGCTGAGGGGAGAGCGGACACCCCTGCCTCGTCTCGTGATACAACCCAAAATACTCTAAATTGACAGCATTTTGGTCTGCACTGAGGAGCCCTATACAACAATCTCACCCAGTTGACAAGCCCCTGCCCAAAACCAACCAACCTAACACCTCAAATAAGTATCGCCATTCCACATGGTCAAAAGCCTTCTCCATGTCCATAGACACATCCACCTTCCTGCCCATCGAGAGCATCATTATCACATTCAATAACCTCAGAACGTTGGCCTATAGCTGCCACCCCTTCACGAACCCTGTCTGGTCCTCCCTTATCACACAATTCTCTATCCTCACCTTCACCAATAGCTTCGCATTCACATTTAATGATATCGGGCAGTACGACCCACACTGCTCCGGGTCTTTATCTTTCTTCAAATGAGCGAGTCACAGTGTTGGACGGCGGGTTGGAGAGGGTGGGGGGAGCTCACCGCTCCCCACCAACCCATTGTACATCTCCACTAATAGGGACCCCAGCTCCTACCCAAACCTCTATTTTTTTTATTTGGAGTACCCAATTCTTTTTTTTTCCAATTAAGGGGCAATTTAGCATGGCCAATACACCTAAGCTGCACATCTACAGGTTTTGGGGGTGAGACCCACGCAGACACGGGAAAATGTGCAAATTCCACATGGACAGTGATCAGGAGCTGGGATTGCACATGGGTCTTCGGCACTGTGAGGCTGCAGTGCTAACCACTGAGCCGTGGACCCCCCCCCCCCCCCCCCCGCCGAGGGCTCCGAACTGTACAACTTCCGATAAAATGCCTCAAACGCCTCCGTCCCTGCCCCCCCTTCCCTTCCCTCATCCGTGTTCAATCTCCCACATCGCCGCCTGCCTCCTCAACTGGTGTGCAAGCATCCTGCTCACCTTCTCCCAAACATTACTCTGGCAGCTGTCCCACCGTCTCCCCTGTCAACACTAGCACAAACTCCATTTGGAGCTTCTGCCTCTACTTCAACATCACCCTCAGCTGTTCACCCCCATTCAATCTCCTCCTCAATGACTTGTGCATACAATTCACCTCGAGAATTGATCAAAAATGCTCCCCACCATCAGGTTCCCAAGCATGTTAGCCACGTACTTTGTGGCCTGCATTTCCTCAATGCCTTTGGGCAATCCCACACTCCTCCTTGACTGATTCTCCAAACAGACCACTTTCTTCCTCAGCTTCCTTTGATCCTCCGTCACTAGCACAATCACTGTTTCCAACAAGGCCAACCGGTTCTCATATCCGCAAATGACCAATTCCACTTTTTGGAGCGACACTATGTGCCCCCAACCTCTGCTCCACTCTCTCAATGGCTGTCTGAATTGGTTATCCATCTTAGCCAGGTCTTCTGAGGCCTCCTGCCTTTGCTGCCAAAACTTGACAGTAAAAAACACAACCAATGGTTCACCACTGAGCGGGCAATGACACCAGAGAGCTCTCCACCATCTTTCCCTCTACTGCACTCCTTGAAAGCTCCTGATCTGAATGTTGCCCCTCCTTGTTTTATAGGGCTGAAACATGTCCACCCCAAGGAGAATTTTTAGCTCTATCCGTTCCTGTACTTTGTACCAGCAAACTCTCCTGTGAACGGGTAACAAGGACCACACAATTCTGTCTCAAGCAGGAGCCACAAAATGTGTGACCACTCACTCCATGGCCGCTATCAGATGTCGGCATTTGCCTTCTTAACCACCTCATCAACCTGTCCTGCTCTTAAGGGATTTTTGGACATGCAAACCAATGGTTCTCTGTACTTCGTAGAATCCTACCATTCATTATGTTGATGTACGGAAACCGCACTCCAGTCAATGAGCACTCCTGGATGATATGGGCTAGCTTTACCTAAAGGAAGAAATAAAAATGAAAAATAAATCATGGTCCAGACTTTGCTGTGTTGCCTTGGGACACATTTTCTGAGTGCTGGTTACAATTTTCGACCACAACCAGGGGCACCTCTAATTAGAGATCAATCTCATGGGCGGTGTTGTGTTATGCTGCTTCGTGCAGCATAAGCTGCTTCCTTGATGTATGCTTTGACAAAGGAAGCTCCAGACTATGAAACGAGTTCAACGTGTTGATTGAACTATTAACACAGTTCTTAAATGAGTTTGACTCTGCTAATCTAACTGTAGTAACTCAGTCTATCTTTACCAGCCTGCTTAAAGCCACAACCCTGATGTACTCTCTAGATGTCTGTCTGTGGAAAGAGGCAGAGCTGTGTGCCCTGTCCTTTTATATGGGTTGTGGTAATGCCACCTCTCGGTGTCCTGATTACTCATTGGCTGTGTCCTGTTGTAATGACCCATTGGCTGTATGCCTGCATGTCATGACATCTCTGGTGCTCCCTCTAGTGGTTACATCACACCTGAAGAGTTTCTCTTGCACCCCTGTGTGAAGACGTTTGTGTTCACTGAGGCTCGATGACCGTGAGAATGACATGTCATACACTTCACACTTGAATGGTTTCTCCCCTCAATGATTTCTCTGATGTGATAGAAGATGGTAGGATCGATTGAAAGTCTTCTCACAAACATCACGACGGTTTGGTTTTTCCCCAAAACCTTCATCACAAACATCACACCTGAATAGTTTCCCTTCCATGTGGCTGACCTTGTGGTAACAGTAGTTGCAACAAATGCACCTTAGAAGATCTTCTGAACCTGTGGAGCCCCCGACATACACATCAATAGCCTCTCCCTGTAGGAATTAAGTGGTTCATGAGGATCAATGATTGATTGAAGCTTTCACCACACTTGAGAGCCCACTCCCACTTCTTCCCAGCTTCACCCTGACCGACGCTCATATCCGAACTTTCGGAAAGGTTGATTCTGATGGAAGAATCCACAACACTGATCAGTTTCAGATCTGATGATGTGTCAAAGCTCCCGTGACCTGACGAACTTCCAGATGATGGTTTCACTGCCTAGCCTTCTCTGTCTTGAGCAATGCTGCAAAGGGACTGGATGACTGTGCAGTTGTATCTTGGCTGATGGTCAGGGTCTATCTGTGGTGTCTATCCTCTCTGTATTCTCAGGTGTAGTACGGTGCAATCCTTCTGTAAAACAGGAAAAGGAGACATGATTTCCTCCAACTCCCTCTCCTCCTTTGCCACGGGCCTGACTCCTTAGTTAGAGCCTGTTCAGTGAGCGTCAGTCTGCTATTCCCGTGTGGGGGATCAGATACAAGTCCTTTCTATTTCCTCACTTGACTGTCACACACCCTTGGTTTCAAGCAGGGTCACTGGATAGTGTCAGGAGCAGACAACATGGCTACTTCCTTTCTTCCTCCCCGTTCCCCATCTTCCCAGTCACCATGAGGGCAATGGAAAAATCAGTTGGGTGGAGTGTAAAATGAGTTATCAATTCACGAGGAGCTTGAGTTGTGCTGGCAAAAAACAGCTTCAGCCTGAGAGAATGTGTTCGATATCAAAATCACTCTCTCAAAGTCGATTTTGAAATTTCTCCCCTTGTTTTCCAAAGTTATTTGCAGAGAGCACACTATCACGAAGTGCTAGAAACATGGAAAATAGAAGGAGGAGGCTATTTGGCCCTTTGAACTTGCTCCCCATTCATTATGATTATGGCTGGCCATACAACTCAATAGCCTAATCCCCCGCCCCCCAATATCGGTGAATCCTGACAGTACAGAACACTACAGTGCAGGAGGAGGACATTTGGCCCATCGGGTCTCCGAAAGAGCACCCTACCTGGGCCATGCCCCTGCCCTGTCCCCATAATCCAACGTAGCCTTTGGAACTAAGTAAAATTTAGCATGAACAATCCACCTAACCTGCACATCTTTGGGCTGTGTGGGAAACCAGAGCACCCGGAGGAAACCCACGCACACAAGGAGAAAATCCACAGTCAGTCACCCGAGGCTGGAATCAAACCTAGGTTCCCTGGTGCTGTGAGACAACAGTGCTAACCACAGGGCCACCCAATTCCCTTTGATCCCTTCGCCCGAAGAGTGATAACTATCTCTTTCTTGAAAACATGCAGTGTTTTCGCCTCAAATGTTTCCTGTGGTAGTGAATTCCAAGGCTGACCACTCTTTGGCTGAAGAAATTTCTCCCCATCTCAGTCCTCGAAGGTTTACCCCGTAACCTTAGATTATGACCCCTGATTCTGGACACCCCCACCACCAGGAACATATTTCCTGTATCTACCCTATCTAATCCTGTTCAAATTTTGTAGGTTTCTGTGAGATTCCCCCTCATTCTTCTGAGCAAATCTCCAGCAAATATAATCTGACCCGACTCAATCTCTCCTCATAACATCTGTTCCACGATCCCAGGAATCAGTCTGGTAAATCGTCTCTGCACTCCCTCTATAGCAAGCAAATTCTTCCTCAGATAACAAGACCAAAACTGCACACAATATTCCAGGTGTGGTCTCACCAAGGCCCTGTACAATTGCAGCAATACATACCTGCTCCTATACTCGAATCCTCTCGCTATGAAGGCCAACATAACATTTGCCTTCTTAACCTCCTGTTGCACCTGCCGCGACTGCTTGGAGTCAGTGGACTGGTCCATATTCAAGAACTTAGCGGCCAACTTAAGCGAGTAGGCCACCACCGTCACAAACCTCATCATTAAGTGTGTAGAAGATTGCATGCCAAAGAAGATGGTACATGTGTTCCCCGATTGGAAACCATAGTTTAACCGGGAGATTTATTCCCGACTGAAGGCCAAGTCTGAGGCGTTCAAGACAGGTGACCGTGACCGATACAAGAAATCGAGGTACGACCTCTGCAAATCCATCAGGGACGTCAAGAGACAATACCAGACAAAGCTAGAGTCACAGATGGTTGTGACAACATAACGGGCTACAAAGCAAAGCAGAGTAGAATCTCCGGCAACAGCGCACCCCACCCCAGTGACCTCAATGCATTCTATGCTCGTTTTGAGCACAAAACCAACAAACTGTTATCAACTGTTCCAGTAACCTTGGACACATCCATACCTACTGTCACAGCCTCTGAAGGCAGATCAACCTTCTTGAAAGTGAACCCTCAAAAAAGCAACAGGTCCTGATGGAATCCCTAGTCGTGCACTCAGATCCTGTGCAGATCAACTAGCGTGTGTGTTTACGGACATCTTCAATCTCTCCCTACTCTGTTCCCAAGGTTCCCACCTGCTTCAAGAAGACCACCATCATATCGGTACCAAAGAAGAGTCAGGCAGTGTGCTCAATGACTACCATTGTGAAGTGCTTCGAGAGGTTGGCATGAGACTCAACAACTCCATACTCCCAAAATGCCTTGATCCACTGCAATTATCATACCGCCACAGCCAGTGCATAGCAGACATTATCGCCCTGGCCCTATACTCATCCCTGGGGCATTTCGACAACAAGGACTCCTATGTCAGACTCCTATTCATTGACTACAGCTTCGCCTTCAACACCATAATCCCAGCCAAGCTCATATCAAAACTCCAAAACCTAGGACTTGGCTGCTCCCTCTGCAACTGGATCTTCGACTTCCTGACCCATAGACCACAATCAGTAAGGATAAACAGCTACATTTCCTCCATGATGCTCCTCAATACTAGGGCCCCTTGAGGCTGTATACTTAGCCCCCTATATATTCCCTGTACACACACAACTGTTGCAAAATCTGGCTCCAACTCCATCTACAAGTTTGTTGAAGACACGGCTGTAGTGGGTTGGATCTCAAACAACTATGAGTCAGAGTACAGGAGGGAGTTGGAGAACCTACTGGCATGGTGTAAAGACAACAATCTCTCCGTCAACATCAGCAAAACTAAGCAGTTGTTCATTGATTTCAGGAAGCGAAGTATCGTACACACCCCTGTCTGCAGCATTGATGTTGTGGTGGAGATGGTTGACAGCTTAAAAATCCTAGGTGTACACATCACCACCAATCTGTCCTGGTCTACCCACATCGATGCTATGACCAAGAAAGCGCAACAGGAAACTAAGGAAATTCGGCATGTCCACATTGACTCTAACCGACACAGCGGAAGGTGTAATCAGAGTTGATGGATGGGAGGTGAGTTTGCGTGATGTATGAGGACTCCCAGATCTCGTTGCACATTCCCCTACTTTAACTTAGAACAATTCAGATAATCTTCCTTCTGATTTTTGCAACCAAAGTGGATAACCTTACATTTAGCTACATTATACTGCATCTGCCATGCATTTGCCCATTCAGTCAACTTGTCCAAATCACACTGAAGGATCTCTGCATTCTCCTCACAGCTCCCCCTTTGTGTCATCTGCAAACTTGGAGATGTTACACTTTGTTTCCTCATCTGAAGCATTAAAATATATTGTGAATAGCTGGGGTCCTATCACCGATTCCTGCGGTACCCCACAAGTCACGCCTGCCATTTGGAAAAAGAACCGTTAATTCCTTCTCGCTGTTTACTGTCTATCAACCAGTTTTCCACCCTTATCAATACACTACCCCCAGTCCCGTGTGCTTCAATTGTACATGCTAAACTCTTACGTGAAAAGCTAAGGAAGATATTACTTCAGTGCAGTTGGTTGAAGGATTCTGACTTATCCTGGGAAATTAGATACACTGCACTCACACAGACTGCACATCCCAAATTCAGCTCTCAGACTCAGCACTGGCAAAATATCTTTACGTTCCTGGTGGTCACCATCACCAACAGACTGTCCTAGTCCACTCACGTTGATGCAACCGTTAATAAAGCCCAACAACGTCTCTACTTCCCATGTAAGCTAAAGAATTTGGCACGTCTGCATCGACTCGCACAAACTTCAACAGATGTGCCATAGAGCATTCTATCCGGCTGCATCACAGCTTGGTATGGCAACTGCTCGGCCCACGATTGCAAGAAACTGCAGAGTGTGGTGAACTCAGCCCAAACGCATTACACAAGCTTGCCACCCACTGCCTCAGGAAGGCAAACAGCATTATCAGAGACCCCTCGCGCCCAGGCTTTGTCCTCTTCCAGATCCTTCCATCAGGCAGAAGATACAGAACGCTGAAGACCCATACATCCAGACTTAGGAAGAGCTTCTAATAATAATAATCTTTATTATTGTCACAAGTAGGCTTACATTAACATTGCAATGATGTTACTGTGAAAATCTCCTAATCGCCACACTCCGTCGCTTGTTCGGGTATACTGAGTGAGAATTCAGAATGTACAATTCACCTAGCAGCACATCTTTCGGGACTTGTGGGAGGAAATCCACGGAGACACGAGGCGAATTTGCAGATTCCGCACAGTGACCCAAGCCGGGAATCGAACCTGGGACCCTGGCGCATAGTTCTTCTCTACAGTTACCAGACTCCTCAATGACTCTCCCTTGGACTGATCTGTTCCCTCTAAGACACTACTCACAACGCTCTATGCTGCTTTTGCTTATGTTGTATTTGCTTTGTTATTTTGCCCTTGTTCCATACTGCAACTAATTATTTGTCGATGTACTGTGTACTTTTTCGCATTCACTGTAACTATCTACTATTTTTTTGTCTACTGTGTACTGTGTCTGTGCCCTTGGCAGCAGAAAAATACTCTTCACTGAAATGAAATGAAATGAAAATCGCTTATTGTCACGAGTAGGCTTCAATGAAGTTACTGTGAAAAGCCCCTAGTCGCCACATTCCGGCGCCTGTTCGGGGAGGCTGGTACGGGAATTGAACCGTGCTGCTGGCCTGCCTTGGTCTGCTTTAAAAGCCAGCGATTTAGCCCAGTATGCTAAACCAGCTGTACTTCGGTACATGTGACAATAAATCAATCAAATCCAAGCCCAGGTTTCTGGGAAGAGCAGGTAAAATCTTTAAAGAAGACATTTCAATAAATGTTCCCTGGTCCTTTCAGATAATTACACCTCATCTTCTCATATTCAGTAATGAACCAACCAGTCCCCCAGGTGGCAGCCGCTCGGGCTCGCGCTTCCTCACATTCCAACTCCCGAACACTGGGCGTCAACCGCTACTGCGCGCGGTAGAACTATAACTCCCATCAGGCACGGGAGGGCTGACTCTCACCTGTTTCCATACCGCCACTGCGCAGTAGTTTTCTTTCTCGAAAAGAGGCCCGGACAATTCCCATCCACCACCACTCTCCTCCACCTGGCTGAACTTATTCTATCTCTCAACAACTTGTCCTTTAACTCATCTCACTTTCTCCAAATCAAAGGTGTAGCAATGGGTACCTGCATGGGTCCGAGCTACTCTTGCCTTTTTATGGGGTATGTGGAACATTCCTTGTTCCAGGCCTATCCTGGTCCCCTCCCACAACTCCTTTACCGATACATTGATGACTATTTTGGTGCCGCGTCATGCTCTCGCCCGGACCTGGAAAAATTCATCAACTTTGCTTCCAGTTAAACTTCCGGTTGCGGCTATGCCTAGGTAGGTCGCACGTTCGGCAGCTCCCGCCAAGAAGGGACTTTTGGGCCCTTTTGAGGAGCCTCAGCGGCACTTGTACGACGGTTCCCACTGTGGGAAGGTGATAGTAAGGTTCCCCCACCACTGTATGGAGTGGACCAGGAGTGGACCGATCAAAAAAGTGGTTTTGGAGCAGCGAAGAGAGCGGGGGAGGAAAAGCAAGATGGCGGCGGGTGGGGATCAAGCAGCGTGGGCGCAGTGGTCGCGGGAGCAGCAAGAGTTCCTTAAAAACTGCTTTGCGGAGCTGAGAGAAGAAATGCTGGCGCCAATGAAGGCGTCGATCGAAAGGCTGGTGGAGACCCAGAAGGCCCAAGGGGCGGCGATTCGAGAGGTGCCGCAGAAGGCCTCAGAGAACGAGGACGAGATTTTGGGCCTGGTGGTGAAGGTGGAGGTGCACGAGGCGCTACACAAAAAGTGGCAGGAGACGTTTGAGAATCTGGAGAATAGGTCGACGAGGAAGAATCTTCGGATTCTGGGTCTCCCTGAAGGAGTGGAGGGGTCCAACGCTGGGGCATTTGTAGCTATAATGCTCAACACGCTGATGGGCGGGGGGGGGGAGGCTCTCCCGAGGCCCCTAGAGGTGGATGGGGCTCATCGAGTCCTGGCAAGGAGGCCTAAAGCCAACGAGCCGCCAAGGGCTGGAGTGGTGAGGTTCCACCGCTTTATGGACAGAGAGTGCGTCCTGAGAAGGGCGAAGAAAGAATGGAGCAGCAGGTGGGAGAATACAGAGATCTGTGTCTACCAGGACTGGAGTGCGGAGGTGGCCAAGAAGAGGACTGGTTTTAATCGGGCCAAGGCAGTTCTCCATCGGAAGGGGGTGAAGTTTGGAATGCTGCAGCCAGCTCGATTGTGGGTCACGTTTCAGGACCGTCACCACTATTTTCAGACGCCAGATGAGGCGTGGACCTTTATTCAGACTGAAAAGCTGGACTCGAACTGAGGGTTTGTTGTGGGGGGGTGTTTACTGTACTTTGGGGGTGTTCTTCTTCTGATTTCAGGTTGGGAAGAGGGGAAATGGGAAGGGGTGAGTGGATAGGATGTCGGGGCTGTGTGAGGGTGGGCGCCGGGACTGAAGGGGCTGGTCCCCGCTGATGATGGGGGGGTTGGAAGCCCGGGGATGGGGAGCTGGGGCGAGGTCGCAGAAAAAGGAGCTGCGCCATAGGAGGCGGGGCCGGCTCGGATGGAAAGCGCCGACTTTTTCCCGCGCTAAGGAAGGGAGGGGTGGGGCCTGGGGGGGAAGGGTGGTGGTGGAGGAGAGCGCACATTGATGAGGTGGGGGGATTCCCACACTGGGGGGGTCGTTGGAATGGCGGGAGTGGCCAGGGTCAGCAGGAGTCAGCAGGAGTGTAATGGGGGGAGCAAAATGGCTGGACGGTGATCTGGCTGGGGGGGGGGGTGGCGGTTGGGACTGGGTTGCTGCTGTATTGGCCAAAGGGGAGGTAGAAGAGGGAGTCGGGGCGGGGGTCTGCCGCCTGGGGGACTGGAGGGCGCGGGAGGCACAGGCATGTGGCTGGCCTAAAAAAGGGAATGGCTAGTCCGGGGGGGGGGGGGGGGGGGGGGGGGGGGGGCGGTGGAGTAGCTCCTGATCCGGCTGATAACAAGAAATGTGAGGGGCCTGAATGGGCCGGTCAAGAGGGCCCGGGTGTTCGCGCACTTAAAGGGACTGAAGGCAGACGTGGTCATGCTCCAGGAGACACACTTGAAGGTGGCAGATCAGGTCAGGCTGAGAAAGGGATAGGTAGGGCAGGTCTTTCACTCGGGGCTGGATGGGAAGAATAGAGGAGTTGCGATACTGGTGGGGAAGCGGGTGTCGTTTGATGCGATGAATATTGTGGCGGAAAATGGAGGTCGATACGTGATGGTGAGTGGTAGGTTGTAGGGAACGTGGGTGGTACTGGTGAACGTATATTGCGATGATGCCGGATTTATGAAACGTATGTTGGGTCGGATCCCGGATCTGAAGGCAGGGAGCTTGATAATGGGGGGGGGGAACTTCAACACGGTGCTGGACCCAGCACTGGATTGTTCCAGGTCCAGGACGGTTAAGAGGCCGGCTGCGGCCAGGGTGCTCAGGGAGTTTATGGACCAGATGGGGGGAGTGGATCCGTGGAGGTTTTCTCGCTCTCCGTCTCTCGCTCTCCGCCTCTCACTTTCCGCCTCTCGCTCTCCGTCTCTCGCTCTCCGTCTCTCGCTCTTCGCCCTCGCTCTCCGCCTCTCGCGCTCCGTCTCTCGCTCTCCGTCTCTCGCTCTCCGTCTCTCGCTCTCCGCCTCTCGCTCTCCGTCTCCGGTGGCCAGAGAATTTTCTTTTTTCTCCCATGTCCCTCAAGCCTATTCCCGGATAGATTTTGTTATAATGAATAGGGCACTAATCCCGAAAGTGGAGGGAATGGAATATTCGGCCAGAGCCATCTCGGATCACGCCCCGCATTGAGTGGAGCTGGAGTTGGGGGGAGGAGAGGGACTAGTGCCCGCTGTGGTGCCTCGATGTGGGACAGTTGGCAGATGAGGAGGTGTGCGGGCGGACCCGGGGGTGTATTCAAAGATACATGGAGGCCAACGACAATGGGGAGGTGCAGGTGGGGTAGTCTGGGAGACTCTGAAGGCGGTGGTTAGGGGAGAGCTAATTTCCATTAGGGCCCATAGGGAGAAGAGAGAGAGGAGGAAGAGGGAGAGATTGGTGGGGGAGATATTAAGGGTGGACAGGAGCTATGCAGAGGCCCCCGAGGAGGGGCTGCTTATGGAGCGACGAAGCCTCCAAATGGAATTTGATCTATTGACCACGGAAAAAGCAGTGGAGGAAAATGCAGGGGGCGGTATATGAGTATGGGGAGAAGGTGAGCCGGATGCTGGCACATCAGCTTCGTAAGAGGGAGGCAGCGAAGGAGATTGGTGGAATTAGAGATAGAGGGGGGAATACGGTGCGAAGTACGGTGAGAATAAACAATGTATTTAGGGACTTCTATGGGGATCTGTATAGGTCTGAAGCCCGGAGGACTCTTGGATCAACTGAGGTTCCCGAGGGTGGAGGAGGAGCAGGTGGCTGGTTTGGGGGCGCCGATTGGGCTGGAGGAGCTGGTTAAAGGATTGGGTAGAATGCAGGCGGGGAAGGCCCCGGGAGTGGACGGGTTCCCGGTTGAATTTTACAGAAAGTATGTGGACCTGCTGGGCCTGTTGTTGGTGAGACCTTTCAATGAGGCGAGGGAGGAGGGGACCCTGACCCCGACAATGTCCCAGGTGCTGATCTTGTTGATTTTGAAGCGGGATAAGGATCCATTGCAATGTGGATCGTATAGGCCGATTTTGCTCCTCAATGTAGACGCTAAGTTGTTGGTGAAGGTGCTGGCTACGAGGATTGAGGACTGTGTCCCGGGGGTGATCCATGAGGACCAGACGGGGTTTGTGAAGGGCAGGCAGTTAAACACGAATGTGCGGAGGCCCTTAAATGTGATCATGATGCCCTCGGTGGAGGGGGAGGTGGAGGTAGTGGCGGCTATGGATGCGGAGAAGGCCTTTGATCGGGTGGAGTGGGAGTAACTCTGGGAAGTGCTGGGGAGGTTTGGGTTCGGGGAAGGGTTCATAAATGGGTCAGGCTGTTATATAGGGCCCCAGTGGCGAATGTGGCTACGAACCGGTGGAGATCGGAGTACATTAGGTTGTACCGCGGGACGAGGCAGGGGTGTCCCTTTCATAGAATTTATCATAGAATTTACAGTGCAGAAGGAGGCCATTCGGCTCTTGGAAAGAGCACCCTACCCAAGGTCCACACCTCCACCCTATCCCCATAACCCAATTACCCCACCCAACACAAAGGGCAATTTTGGACACTATGGGCAATTTAGCATGGCCAATCCACCTAACCTGCACATCTTTGGACTGTGGGAGGAAACCGGAGCACCCAGAGGAAACCCACGCACACACGGGGAGAATGTGCAGACTCCGCACAGACAGTGACCCAAGACGGGAATCGAACCTGGGACCCTGGAGCTGTGAAGCAATTGTGCTATCCACAATGCTACCGTGCTGCCTGCCCTTATCCCCCTTGTTGTTTGCACTGGCAATTGAGACACTGGCCATGGCACTGAGGGAGTCTAGGAACTGGAGGGGATTGGTCCGGGGGGGAGGAACACCGGGTGTCGTTATATGCTGATGACCTGTTGTTATATGTTGCAGACCCAGTGGAGGGGATGGCGGAGGTTATGTGGATCCTAAGGAAGTTTGGGGACTTCTCGGGCTATAAGCTCAACGTGGGGAAGAGTGAGCATGCGGGGGACCAGGGAAGGGGGATAGACAAGCTACCGCTGAAGAGGGCGGAGAGGAGCTTCTGATACCTGGGGATCCAGGTAGCTAGGAGCTGGGGGGTCCTGCACAAGCTCAATTTGACACGGTTGGTGGAGCAGATGGAGGAGAACTTCAAGAGATGGGATATGCTGCCACTCTCCCTGGCGGGTAGGGTGCAGTCGGTCAAGATGACGGTCCTCCCGAGGTTCCTGTTTGTGTTCCAGTGCCTGCCCATCCTAATCCCCAAGGCTTTTTTTAAACGGGTAAGCAGGAGTATTATGGGATTCGTATGGGCGCACAAGACCCCGAGGATGAAGAGGGTGTTTTTGGAGCATAGCAGGGACAGTGGGGGGCCTGGCGCTGCCGAAGCTATGTGGCTATTATTGGGCAGCTAATGTGCCGATGATCCGTAAGTGGGTAATGGAGGGAGAGGGGGCGGTGTGGAAGAGGCTAGAGGTGGCGTCTTGTGTGGGTACGAGTGTGGGGGCGCTGGTGACGGCACCATTGCCGCTTCCGCCGACAAGGTACACCACGAGTCCGGTGGTGGCGGCGACTCTGAAGATCTGGGGGCAGTGGAGGCGACATAGGGGCGAGGTAGGGGCCTCGGTCTGGTCCCCGATACGAGAGAACCACAGGTTTGTTCCGGGTAGGATGGATAGGGGTTTCTGAGCTGGCATCGGGCTGGGATTAAAAGAATGGGGGACCTATTCATTGATGGGACCTTTGCGAGCCTAGGGGTGCTAGAGGAGAAATTTGGGTTACCTCCCGGGAATGCTTTTAGGTACATGCAAGTGAGGGCGTTTGTGAGATGGCATGTGAGGGAATTTCCGCTGCTCCCAGCACAAAGGATTCAGGACAGGGTGATTTTGGGTGTATGGGTTGGAGAAGGCAAGGTCTTGGCAATCTATCAGGAGCTGCAGGGGGCGGAGGAGGCCTCATTGGAGGAGTTAAAGGGTAAGTGGGAGGAGAAGCTGGGAGAGGATCTGGATGAAGATCTGTGGGCTGATGCCCTGAGTATGGTTAATTCTTCCTCCTCCTGCGCCAGGCTCAGCCTAATACAGTTCAAAGTTGTCCATAGGGCGCATATAGGGCGAGGATGAGTAGGTTTTTTGGTGTGGAGGACAGGAGTGTGAGGTGCTCGGGGAGCCCAGCAAATCACGCCCACATGTTCTGGACATGCCCGGCGCTGGATGGGTTTTGGAGGGGCATTGCGAGGACTGTGTCTAAGGTGGTGAACACCCGGGTCAAGCCAAGCTGGGGATTAGCATTATTTGGGGTATCGGACGAGCCGGGAGTGCAGGAGCCGAAAGAGGCCGGTATTCTGGCCTTTGCGCCCCTGGTAGCCCGGCGAAGGATCCTACTAATGTGGAGGGATGTGAAGCCCCCAAGCGTGGAAGCTTGGATTAACGATATGGCAGAGTTCATCAAGCTGGAAAGGTAAAGTTTGCCTTGTGAGGGTCTGTTCAGGGGTTCTCCAGGCGGTGGCAACCGTTCCTAGACTTTCTCGCGGAACGTTAGGTGGAGGTCAAGAGCAGCAGCAACCCGGGGGGGGGGGGGGGTGTTTTTGTTTAGGTTAGAGTGGGGCGTTTACTGGCGTGTTTATTTGTTAAATGGGGGTTATTGTATTTTGTTGGAAATCTCATGTATAATTTTTGTTTGTTTTGTGCTTTATTCTTTTTTTTTCTGGTTGGAGTGTTTTGTTGAAAATCGTTGAAAATTTGAATAAATTTTTTTTCTTTAACTTCGCTTCCAGTTTCCACCCCTCCATCACTTTCATCTCAGACACTTCCCTTCTCTTCCTTGATCTTTCTGCCTCCATTTCCGGCAATAGACTATCCGCTAATATCCACTACAAGCCCACTGACTCCTACAGCTATCTGGACTACAGCTCTTCGCACCCTACACCCTGTAAGGATTCCATCCCTTTCTCTCAACTCCTTCGCCTCCGTCGCATTTGCTCCGATGATGCCACTTTCCAAAATGGTGCTTTGAAAATGTGTTCCTTCTTCCTCAACTGTGATTTCCGACTGTGGTAGTCACCACTGATGTACATATTAGGTGATTTGTGGTAAGACCCTGTACTACAGGTACGGGGGTAGTTCCATGCCAGCCAGCTCTGCCCAGTAGACGGAGTATAAATATGTGTGCTCCTCATACAGCAGCCATTTCGCCAGCTGCTGTAGGAGGCCACACATCTTAGTGTAATAAAGCCTCAGTTGCATTCAACTCTCGTCTTTGTGTACTTGATCGTGCATCAATTTATTGCACTAAGTCTTCAGAAGATGGACCTCTGCATCAAGCTGGATCGCCTGCAGCTGGATCCGCAATCAGGCAACGCCAAAAGGATTTTGAACATTGGCTAGCCTGTTTCGAAGCTTACATCAGGTCTGCACCAAACCCAATTCCGGAAGCTCAGAAGATTCAGATCCTCTACACGCGGCTGAGCTCCAACGTCTTTCCACTTATCCAGGACGCGCCAAACTACGACGAAGCCATGGCGCTACTGAAAGAAAACTACGCTCAGCGGACTGACACGCTTTACGCCAGACACATCCTCTCCACGCGCAGTCAACTCCCTGATGAAGCAGTCGAAGACTTCTGGCGTGCTCTAATTCCCCTAGTCAGAGACTGACTGTCAGGCCATCACGGCCATGGAACACTCGAACTTGCTTATGAAGGACGCTTTTGTTACGGGGATAGGGTCAGATTACATCCGCCAACGCCTTTTAGAAGGGGCCAAGCTCGACCTCGCGGCAACCAAAAAGCTTGCGCTCTCGCTGATGGTCGCCTCGCGCAACATCCAGGCCTACCCCACCCCCCCCCCCCCCCGGCCTCGCGGCTCACCCCTCCTACGCATCGTGGACACCGCAGACGGCCGCCCCATCGGGGACCCCACTCAGCCAACCCCATGCCTGTGCTGCACGGCAGCCAACCAACCCTGGGGCCCCAAATGGTACTTCTGTGGGCAGCGAAAACACCCCCGACAACGGTGCCCAGCCCGGAGTGCCCTTTGAAATGCCCGCGACAAGAAGGGGCACTTCGCGGCGGTGTGCCAGGCCCATTCAGTCGCCGCTATTGTTCCAGCCTCCCCCGTACGGCCAGTGGGCGCTGCCATCTTCCCCTCCTCGGACCATGCACGGCCAGTGGGCACCACCATCTTCCCCTCCTCGGGCCACGTGCGGCCTGTGGGCGCCGCCATCTTGTTCAACCCCCCCATGTGCGGCCCGTGGGCGCCGCCATCTTGTCCTCCCCAGGAACATCAAGCGCCGCCATCTTGTCTCCCCCATGGGCCGTGGACACTGCCATCTTCCAGGACCCATGCCCCCCAACGTCTGCCACCATCGACGATCAGCCGCGTCTCACCTCGGTCACGATTGACCACGCAACCTAGCAACCGCCTCTACAAACGTGAAAATCGCTGGGCACGAGATCTCCTGCCTATTGGACTCCGGGAGCACTGAGAGCTTCATTCATCCCGATATGGTAAGGCGCTGCTCCCTCGCGGTACACCCCGCCAATCAGAGAATCTCCCTGGCCTCCGGGTCCCACTCCGTGGCGATCCGGGGGTACTGCTTAGCCACTCTCACGGTCCAGGGCGTGGAGTTTACTGGCTTCCGCCTCTACGTCCTCCCCAACCTCGGCGCTGCCTTACTACTTGGCCTCGACATCCAGTGCAACCTCCAGAGCCTGACATTGAAATTCGCCGGGCCCCTACCACCCCTTACTGTGTGTGGCCTCGCGACCCTAAAGGTCGATCCACCTTCCCTATTTGCAAACTTAACCCCAGATTGCAAACCCATCGCCACCAGGAGCAGATGGTACAGCGCCCAGGACAGGACCTTCATCAGGTCCGAAGTCCAGCGACTGCTTCGGGAAGGCATCATCGAGGCCAGCAACAGCCCCTGGAGAGCCCAAGTTGTAGTGGTGAAAACTGGGGAGAAACACAGAATGGTCGTGGACTACAGTCAGACCACCAATAGGTACACGCAACTCAACGCGTACCCCCTCCCACGCATATCTGATATGGTCAATCAGATTGCACAGTACCAGGTCTTCTCCACTGTGGGCCTTAAATCCACCTACCACCAGCTCCCCATCCGTAAGGCGGACCACCATACACTGCCTTTGAGGCAGATGGCTGCCTTTACCACTTTCTCAGGGTTCCTTTCGGCGCCACCAACGGGGTCTCGGTTTTCCAACAGGAAATGGACCGAATGGTCGACAGGTACGGGCTGCGGGTCACTTTCCCGTACCTTGACAATGTCACCTCTGCGGCCACGATCAGCCTCAACCTCACAAGGCGAAGTGTGTATTCAGCACAAACCGCTTAGCCATCCTCGGCTATGTGGTCCAGAACGGAGTTCTGGGGCCCGAGCCCGACCGCATGCCCCCCCTTCATGGAACTCCCCCTCCCCCACTGCCCCAAGGCCCTCAAACGTTGCCTGGGGTTCTTTTCTTACTACGCCCAGTGGGTCCCAAATTATGCGGACAAGGCCCACCCACTCATCCAATCCACTCTTTTTCCCCTAACGGCCGAGGCTCACCAGGCCTTCAACCGTATTAAGGCCGACATCGCCAAGGCCGCGATGCACGCAGTCGACTAGACGCTCCCCTTCCAAGTCGAGAGTTATGCATCAGACGTCGCTCTGGCCGCAACCCTCAACCAGGCAGGCAGGCCCGTGGCATTCTTTTCACGAACCCTTCATGCCTCCGAAATTCGGCACTCCACCGTCGACAAAGCGGCCCAAGCCATCGTTGAAGCTGTGCGGCATTGGAGGCATTACCTGGCCGGCAGGAGATTCACTCTCCTCACTGACCAACGGTCGGTTGCCTTCATGTTTAACAACACACAGCGGGGCAAGATCAAAAACGATAAAATCTTGAGGTGGAGGATCGAGCTCTCCACCTACAACTACGAGATTTTGTATTGCCCCGGTAAGCTCAACGAGCCCCCCGGTGCCCTATCCCGAGGTACATGTGCCAGCGCACAGGTGGACCGACTCCGGACTCTGCACGACAACCTTTGTTAACCGGGAGTCACACGTTTGTACCACTTCATCAAGGCCTGCAATCTGCCCTACTCCGTCGAGAAAGTCAGGGCTATCACCAGGGAGTGCCAGGTCTGTGCGGCGTGTAAACCGCACTTCTACCAGCCAGACCGTGCGCGCCTGGTGAAGGCCTCCCGCCCTTTGAACGCCTCAGCGTGGATTTCAATGGGCCCCTCCCCTCCACCGACCGTAACACGTACTTCCTCAGTGTGGTCGATGATTACTCCAGATTCTCCTTTGCCATCCCATGCCCTGATATGACATCTGCCATCGTCATCAAAGCCCTCAACACCATCTTCGCTCTGTTCGGCTTCCTCGCCTACATCCACAGCGACAGGGGATCCTCATTCATGAGCAATGAGCTGCGTCAGTTCCTGCTCAACAAGGGGATCGCCTCGAGCAGGGCTATCAGCTATAACCCCCAGGGAAATGGGCAGGTGGAGAGGGAGAATGGGACGGTCTGGAGGACCGTCCAGCTGGCCCTACGGTCCAGAAATCTCCGGGCTCTTGCTGGCAGGAGGTCCTCCCCGACACACTGCACTCCATTCGGTCGCTCCTATGCACTGCGACTAATGACGCACCCCATGAACGACTCTTTGCCTTCCCCAGGAAGTCCACCTCTGGGGTGTCGCTCCCGACTTGGCTTGCAGCTCCAGGACCCATACTCCTCTGTAAGCACGTACGACTCCACAAGGCGGACCCGTTGTTTGAAAGGGTTCAGCTACTCCACGCCAACCCACGGTACGCCTATGTAGCGTACGCCGCCAAGATACTGTCTCCCTCTGGGACCTGGCACCAGCTGGTTCCACACACACACACACACACCCCTCTGATCCAGCGCCACCCTCCCCTTCCCCGGCACACCCCACCGCAGCCCCTGCCCCAGGACAATCCGTCCTCCCCCTGCCCATGCCCGAGGATGACGAGGATTTCGGCACGCTCCCGGAGTCACCGAGGACCAGACCGACACCGGAATCGCCGGCACTAGTGCGGCGCTCCCAACGGCAGATCAAGGCTCTGGACCGACTGAACCTGTAACTTGATCAGGACCCCATTTTTCTCTGTAGTTAAAACATGTACTTGTATATAGTTCTCCACCACCCCCGCCCGGCACAATTTTAACAGGGGGTGAATGTGGTAGTCACCACTGATGTATATATTAGGTGATTTGTGGTAAGGCCCTGTACTACAGGTGTGGGGGTAGTAACCTGCCTGCTGGCTCCGCCCAGTAGGCGGAGTATAAATATGTGTGCTCTCCATACAGCAGCCATTTCGCCAGCTGCTGTAGGAGGTCACACATCTTAGTGCAATAAAGTCCCAGTTGCATTCAACTCTCGTCTTTGTGTAATTGATCGTGCATCACCCACCCACAGTTGTAGACAGGGCCCTCAACAGTGTGCGGTCCATCTCCCGCGCCACTACCCTCGCCCCCTCCACTCCCTCCCAGAAAAAGGATAGTGTCCCCCTCGTTCTCACATTTCACCCCATCAGCCTCCGTATGCAAAGCATAATCCTCCGCCATTTTCACCAACTCCAGCGTGATGCCACCACCAAACACATCGTCCCTTCACTCCCTCTGTCAACATTCCTCAGAGATCGTTCCCTCCGAGCCAATCTAGTCCACTCCTCCACCATACCCAGTACCTCTCCCATCACCCATGGCACCTTCCCATGCAATCGCAGAAGAACACCTGCCCCTTTACCTCTTCCATGCTTAACATCCCAGGCCCAAGGTTAAGCAGCGTTTCACTTGCATCTCTTCCAATTTGGTCAACTGCATTCGCTGCTCCCAATGTGGTCTCCTCTATATCGGAGAGACCAAACGCAGACTGGGTGATCGCTTTGCTGAACATCTTCGGTCTGTGCACATTCAGGACCCTGACCTTCCTGTTGCTTACCATTTTAACAAAAGACCCTGGGCGCAATTCTCCGCTCCCACGCCGTCGTGAACGGCGTCGAATTTCACGACAGCACGAAACGGCCCCGATCGCGATCGATTCAAGGCCCAAAAATGGGCTAGGAGCGGGGCCGCAAGGAACTCGGGGGGGGGGGGGGGGGCGTGGTACAAAAGCAGCGTCGTAAGCGCACGCCGCCCGAATGACTCGGCGCTGTGCCATAAATGGCGCGATCCGCGCACGGAAGAACCCCGGAGGAGGAGAAGGAGGAGAGATGGCTGAGCCCCGACGAGCCGCACCGAGGTTCTGGGACACGGACCTGGACACCCTCCTCGATGAGGTGGAAAATCGAAGGGCCACCCTCTGCCCAAGATGTGGGCATCGCCAGCCATCCAGCACGGTGAGGCATGGTTGGCGTGAGGTTGGCACCGCTGTGAGTGCTGTGGGGCACACCCCCCGGTCTGGGGAGCAGTGTCGAAAGAAGCTGCACGACCTCACTCGGTCTGCCAGGGTAAGTGCCATGAGGGATTCCCCCGGTCACAACCAACAATAGTTTTGGGAGATCAGTTTCGGGAGCAGGCCTATTGGCTGACTGTAAATCAGGAAGGATACAAAAGGTGTGGCTGAAGTGCCTTTAGAAACGGAGTGCTGGAAGCAAACAGAGTGTATCTGAGTTTGGGTAAGGCTCAGTTCGGGTAAGAGGTGAGTGAGGGCTGTGGTTTTTTTGGAGTTTGGGGTTGAGTTTCCAAAAAAAACAAAAACCCAATTAATTAAGTAAATTAATTAAATAGTTAAGGGAATTTGGTGCTCATCTTAAGGAGGTGCAGAGAAGCAGACCTGTGAGGGAGTCTCGGGAGCAATTACATCACAGCCAGCAGATAAGTGATTGGCTTGTGACTGGTAAGTGATTTTTCTTTTCTCTCTTTGACTTTCTCTTAGCTGTGTAGTGTAGTTCAAATTTAACTTCAGGTTTAAGTCATGGCAGAAGAGCTCAGACCCGTGTCATGCTCCTCTTGTGAGATGTGGCAATTCAGGGACCCTTCTGGTGTCCCTGACTCCTTCATCTGCAAGAAGTGTGTCCAACTGCAGCTCCTGTTAGACCGCTTGACGGCTCTGGAGCTGCGGATGGATTCACTTTGGAGCATCTGCGATGCTGAGGAAGTTGTGGATAGCACATTCAGTGAGTTGGTCACACCGCAGATTAAAATTACTGAGGCAGATAGGGAATGGGTGACCAACAGACAGAGGAAGAGTAGGAAGGCAGTGCAGGGATCCCCTGCGGTCATCTCCCTCCAAAACAGATTTACCGTTTTGGAAACTGTTGGGGGAGATGGCTCACCAGGGGAAGGTGGCAGCAGCCAAGTTCATGGCACCGTGGCTGGCTCTGCTGCACAGAAGGGCGGGAAAAAAAGTGGCAGAGCTATAGTGATAGGGGATTCATTTGCAAGGGGAATAGACAGGCGTTTCTGCGGACGCAAACGAGAATCCAGGTTGGTATGTTGCCCCTCTGGTGCAAGGGTCAAGGATGTCTCGGAGCGGCTGCAGGGCATTCTGGAGGGAGAGGGTGAACAGCCAGCTGTCGTGGTGCATATAGGCACCAACGATATAGGTAAAAAGCGGGATGAGGTCCTACAAGCTGAATTTAGGGAGTTAGGAGTTAAACTAAAAAGTAGGACCTCAAAGGTAGTAATCTCAGGATTGCTACCAGTGCCACGTGATAGTCAGAGTAGGAATGACAGGATAGCTAGGATGAATACGTGGCTTGAGAGATGGTGCAAGAGGGAGGGTTTCAAATTCCTGGGACATTGGGACCGGTTCTGGGGAGGTGGGACCTGTACAAATCGGAAGGTCTGCATCTGGGTGGGACCGGAACCAATGTTCTCGGGGGTGTATTTGCTAGTGCAGTTGGGGAGGGTTTAAACTAATGTGCCAGGGGGATGGGAACCGATGTAGGAAGTCAATGGGGATGGAAACAAAAGGCAGGAAGGGAGAGTGTGTAAAGCATGACCAGAGAAAGCAGGGCAGAGAGCAAGGAAAGTCTACATTAAACTGCATTTATTTCAATGCAAGGGCCTGACGGGCAAAGCGGATGAACTCAGGGCATGGACGGGCACATGGGACTGGGATATTATAGCTATGACTGAAACATGGCTAAGGGAGGGGCAGGACTGGCAGCTCAATGTTCCGGGGTACAGATGCTATAGAAAGGATAGAACAGGAGGTAAGAGAGGAGGGGGAGTGGCGTTTTTGATTAGGGAGAACATCACGGCAGTACTTAGAGGTGATATATCCGAGGGTTCGCCCACTGAGTCTATATGGGTGGAACTGAAAAATAAGAAGGGAGAGATCACCTTGATAGGACTGTACTACAGGCCCCCAAATAGTCAGCGGGAAATTGAGGAGTAAATATGTAAGGAGATTACAGATAGCTGCAAGAAAAATAGGGTGGTAATAGTAGGGGACTTTAACTTTCCCAATATTGACTGGGACAGCCATAGCATTAGGGGCTTGGAGGGAGGGAAATTTGTTGAGTGTATTCAGGAGGAATTTCTCATTCAGTATGTGGATGGACTGACTAGAGAGGGGGCAAAACTTGACCTCGTCTTGGGAAATAAGGAAGGGCAAGTGACAGAAGTGTTAGTGAGGGATCACTTTGGGACAAGTGACCATAACTCCATTAGTTTTAAGATAGCTATGGAGAATGATAGGTCTGGCCCAAGAGTTAAAATTCTTAATTGGGGCAAGGCCAATTTTGATGGTATCAGACAGGAACTTTCAGAGGTAGATTGGGGGAGACTGTTGGCAGGCAAAGGGACGGCTGGTAAATGGGAGGCTTTTAAAAATGTGTTAACCAGGGTTCAGGGTAAGCACATTCCCTTTCGAGTGAAGGGCAAGGCTGGTAGAAGTAGGGAACCCTGGATGGCTCGAGATATTGAGACTCTGGTCAAAAAGAAGAAGGAGGCATATGACGTACATAAACAACTGGGATCAAGTGGATCCCTTGAAGAGTATAGAGATTGTCGAAATAGAGTTAAGAGGGAAATCAGGAGGGCAAAAAGGGGACATGAAATTGCTTTGGCAAATAATGCAAAGGAGAATCCAAAGAGCTTCTACAGATACATAAAGGGAAAAAGAGTAACTAGGGACAGAGTAGGGCCTCTTAAGGATCAACAAGGACATCTATGTGCAGAGCCACAAGAGTTGGGTGAGATCCTGAATGAATATTTCTCATCGGTATTCACGGTGGAGAAAGGCATGGATGTTAGGAAACTAAGGGAAATAAATAGTGATGTCTTGAGAAGTGTGCATATTACAGAGGAGGAGGTGCTGGAAGTCTTAAAGCGCATCAAGGTAGATAAATCCCCGGGACCTGATGAAATGTATCCCAGGATGTTGTGGGAGGCTCGGGAGGAAATTGCGGGTCTCCTAACAGAGATATTTGAATCATCGGCACCCACAGGTGAGGTGCCTGAAGATTGGAGAGTGGCGAATGTTGTGCCCTTGTATAAGAAGGGCAGCAGGGAAAAGCCTGGGAACTACAGACCGGTGAGCCTAACATCTGTAGTAGGTAAGTTGCTAGAAGGTATTCTGAGAGACAGGATCTACAAGCATTTAGAGAGGCAAGGACTGATTCGGGGCAGTCAGCATGGCTTTGTGCGTGGAAAATCATGTCTCACAAATTTGATTGAGTTTTTTGAGGGGGTGACCAAGAAGGTAGATGAGGGCAGTGCAGTAGACGGCCATCCTCTCAGTCTGGGATGCTGGACGGGGATGCGCATTCAACGGACAGAGACAATACTGAGGGGCACAGGACGGACACTGACGCGGACGCACAGATAACGGCCACACAATCCACGGAATCACCTGGAGGGCAACATGACATGGCTCGCATGCACCTTGCGCCGGGCCATATAGGGGACCAGTACACACCAGACTTCCTAATGGACGATGACCTCGAGCTTGCGGCACTGCTGTCTCCCACACCATCCACCATCGCAGAGACACTCACCTCGGTTGGGCATATAAGTGATGAGGCTCCCGGGTCACGGTCTGGTGCGCACGACACAGCCGAGCAGTTACAGCAGCTGGAGTTTGGAGCAGCCGAGGGGCTGGACGGTCGGAGGGCAGCCCAGGCCCAGCAAACAGTTGCCGCCCAGATGGCTCCCGGGTTCCTGGATGTACTTGACCCACCCGGACAACCGATGCATGTGGACACCCAGGGACTGAATAACGGGATGAGGGCCATCTTTCAGGGCCTGCACACGCAGTTGGAGGAGTCCATTCGAGTCCAGGAGCAGGGAGTGGTGCCGCTCATCGCAGCCACCCAGGCCGACATCGCACAGGTGGCATCCGCAGTGGAGGCAATGGGTGAAACGGTATCGGCCATTTGTCAGGTTCTGCAACGTTTTGGGCTTAACGTGCACACGTCATCCATGGCCCAGGAGAAGGCTGCCCTCTCACAGGTAGCCATGCGCCAGAGCCAACAAGACATTGCCGCCGCTCTCCGGGTACTGGCCAAGTCTCACCATGCCATGGCCCGGTCCCAGCATCCGATGGCACAGTCCCAGCAGTCAGTCGCGGAGAGCATAGACCGCCTGGTGCACGTGATGGATGGCGCGGTGCACTCACAGTAGAGATAGCACAGTCCCTGGCAGGAACGTCGCACTCCCTGGGCTCCTTCTCTGCGAACATTCGGACCGCGGTCGATACCGCTGCAGGCCTCCAGGACTGGCAATGCCAGGTGTCGGTGGTGCGACGGGGCATGTCTCCAATCGCACCTCCGTCCCACAGTGAGGCCCGGGGGCCACCGGGCTCCCCGAAGGAGGAGGAGGTTCTGTGGCCCGTCCCATTACCTTCAGCCAGGGACGTCCCGGTACACTCGGCCTCCCCCCATTCCAGAACACTCGGCCTCCCCTCGTTCCGTCACTGGTGCATCTGGTGGTCAGCGGGCAGGACAGGGTGGCACCACGCCATCCAGCACGCTCGCCGAACAACCTGGCCCATCGAGGCGGGGCCGGCACAGGAAACACGTGCCGAAGGGGAGCCATGTTGCAGGGCGTGATTCTCAGCAGTCCGCCTCCACTCCTGCTGTACCATCTGGGGAGCCACCCAGACGTAGTGGTAAGGCAAAGAAGTTAGGCACCTAATAAGTTGGCACGGGTACAGGGCACAACTTAGTTGTAGGGGGTAGGGCATCTGTATGTTAATTGTCACAAATAAACTCACTGTTGCACTTAATTTGTAAGACTCTGTGCTGTGTCCGGTGCCAGGGGGCCCATGAGGGTGACCGAGTGGCGCTGTGGTTAACGAGTGGTTCAACGTTGGTGCCGGATATGCTGTCCCTTTCCCCCCTGTCTCACAAAATCGGACACCGTAGTCCTCGGCACTCGGACGCCAGCTACTCCACACGGTCACGTGATGAAATGCCCGTTACCAAGGATGTGACCACCGGAGTGCATGGTTCAACTATAGCCATGAGTCAGACCTCGGCTGGCGAATCTCAGCTCACAGCTCATCGCAGAGAGGGCTGTCATCATTCAACATGGTACTGATCACATCCGCTTACACAATCATAAATGTTGTGCAATCCGTAGTCCTCAGTGGTAAGGTAATGTGGAATTGGTGCCGTGAACGCGGTGCGGGGTGGGGTGGGGGTGCAGCGTGGTGCCCGTGTGCAGGACTGGCGGTGCAAGTGGCAGTGTTCAGCGAATCCCTCCCCTACGGTGCGTGAACCGTGCGGCCACCAACGCGCCGTGTGCCGCCTGTCCTCGACGGTGCCGTCGTGCAGCCTCCTGGACGTAACCAGCACCCGGGCAGTGTCTGTGTCATGCGCCCCTGCCCCCTGATGCACGCCATCCTCCTCCTCCTCCTCCTCCTCCCCTTCGTTGGCGTCAGCTCCGGTGTCGTCGGGTCCTCCCTCCGACTCCTCCACCAGTGCATCTCCCCTCTGCATGGCAATGTTGTGCAGCGCACAGCAGACCACAACTATGCGACCGTCCCTCTCGGGCCGGAACTGCAGGGCCCTTCCGGAGCGGTCCAGGCATCTGAATCGCATCTCCAGCAGGCCGAAGCACCGCTCCACCACACCCCTGGTTGCTGCATGGGCCTCGTTGTATAGACTCTCCGTGTTGGTGTGAGGCCTCCGTATTGGCGTCATCAGCCATGACCTCAACGGATAGCCCCTGTTGCCCAGCAACCAGCCCCTCAGCCGGGGGGGCGCATCCATCGAACATTGCGGGGATGTACAACTGTGCCAGAATGTAGGCGTCATGCACACTCCCGGGGTACTTTGCGCACACGTGCATGATCTTCATTTGGGGGTCGCACACCACCTGAATGTTCATGGAGTATGCGCCCTTCCTGTTCATGAACACTTCCCTGTTGTCTGCAGGTGGGCGCATGGGGACGTGCACACCATCGATGATACCCTGGACCATCGGTATCCCGGCCACCTTGGCGAATTCACGTGCCCATGCTTCCTGCTGTGCTCGGTCCTCGGGGAATTTAATGTACCTGTCCATGATGGCGTACAAGGCGTCAGTCACGGCCCTGATGCACCTGTGGACCGATGCCTGTGAGATCCCAGATAGGTCCCCTCTCGGTGCCTGGAAGGAACCGGTAGCGTAAAAGTTTAGGGCCACCGTCACCTTGACGGAGACTGGTATAGCGTGTCCTCCACCCATTCCAAGTGGTGCGAGGTGCGCCACGAGGTGGCATATATGTGCGAGCGTCTCCCTGCTGAACCGTAGTCTCCTCCTGCATCTGATGTCCGGTCGGGCCTCGAACGACATTCTGTCACGGTACACCCTAGGCCTTGCTGGACGCCTGTGGCGCCCTGGCACCACAATCAGTGGCTCCTCCTCCTCCTCCTCCCCAAGCACTTTGATATCCGTGCCCGCTTCCTGTGCATTCCTCGCCGTTGGGGAGTCAATGTTCCCCTCGGCATCCCCCTGGACATTCCGGCCCTGAGCGCCTGCGGCCTGCGCGGCGACGATGGGCCACTCCACGGCCATCCCCTCATCTGCAGCAGCAGCAGCCGCTGCATTTGCACCACTGTGGGCCGTCGTAGTCTACGCTGCCGGATGGCCATCTGCAGAGCTGCGGCTCCAACCACGGCAGTGAACATCGCTGTCTGGTTGGCATACATGGTGACCTGCAGGCGGGTGGTGGGGGGCAGAGAAACAACATGTTACACGTGGTTCTTCCACACCTCGACAGCCGGGTTGCATGGGATCCCTGTGTGCCCCGGTGGCCTGGCCACGCTGCAGATTTGCAGGCAGCCTAACACCTGGTCACTGTCTGCATCCAACGGTCACTTCACACCGTCCTCCTCACCAGTGTGCCAGTCATCTGTGCCCATCAGCCACACGACAACCTGCGGCCGTGTCCTCGTCACCGTCCTGCAATATCAGGGCGGTTGACATGTGGCATCCGTGGATGGACGACACCCTCCACACTCTCCCTCCCCCCCTCCCACCTCCACACTCTCCCGCACCCCCCCGTTGGCTGCAGCGTTCTCGGGGAAGCTGACCCGGGCTGCAGGAGCTCCGGGAAAGTTCGCTCACCTCCTCACAGATCAGCGTCAGCCAGCACAACTGGCTGACGACTTTATTTACCAGGTGAGAACGGCGACGGTGTGAACTGGGGTCACGCCGTCGGGACTTCGGCCCATCCGGCCCGGAGAATAGCGGGGAGAGCGGAGAATCGCCATTTTGGGTGTCTCGGGCGATTCTCCGGCCTGCGCCGCGCAGAGCACGACGGGGCCATTCTCGCCGCTTGGGTGAATCGCGGGAGGGCGTTGGGCCGGCGTCGCGGGGAAAAATGGCTCGCCAGGCGATTCTCCCAACGCGGGAGCGGAGAATCGCGCCCCCTGTTCCCGTGCCCACATGTCTGTTCTTGGCCTGCTGCAATGGTCCAGTGAAGCTCAACACAAACTGGAGGAACAATATCTCACCTTCCGGTTAGGCATGCTACAGCCTTCCGGTCTCAACATCGAATTCAACAACTTCAGATGATCAGTTCTACCCCACTTCGACCCATTTGTTTTCATCCTATTTCATTTTAACTGTCGTTTCCCATTTCTTTCTTTCTTAATATATATTTAATTCCCCCCCCCCCCAATCTTATCCACCTTTCCTTCACCTTTCTCCTCTTTGCTTCCCCCTTCCCCTCCCCCCACATCTGCAGTTCATCCTCTGATGTTAGTATCTCTGCTGTTTGACCTTTCACATCTTTTGTTCTCTCTGGGGACTAACATTAGCACTCTTTCCCCTTGGTTTCTGTGGCCATTAGCACCCGGTTCCCTTGGTTTCTGTGGCTATGACTCATCTTTCATTCTCACTCCACAGTATAAATATTTCCCACTTTCTCTGTCTGTTAGCTTTGAGAAAAGAGTCATCGGACTCGAAACGTTAGCTCTTTTCTCTCCCTACAGATGCTGCCAGACCTGCTGAGATTTTCCAGCAATTTCTCTTCCGCCACTGCCCAGGCTCCGGGAAAACATGCACCTTGGGTAATGTCATTCCCGCGAGATCAGAGTCTCTCGCCTAATTGGTCAGAGGAATGTCAGTCCTGCCCCGCCCTCACGCCGTGGGCATCACGGGGTCTGTTCCTCGTGCCGCCTCAACCGCTCCGCTCCGATCTCCGTTTAGACACTCAGGGTTTGTCTGTATCCCTCCGACGTCTCTTCAACCCCTTTATCCATCCTCAGCGCTCACTCTCTCGGGTTTAAGCCGGGGTGCACTCAATTTCCAGAGGCTGTTTGGCCTCGCAGCACGGGCATACTGTCGGCGCACTGGATTGAGCTGAATGAGCATGCACGCTTTGACTGATTTAAAGGGACAGTGCCTCTGTGTTTAACTGATTTAAAGGGACAGTGACGCTGAGAGACTGATTTAAAGGGACAGTGATGCTGAGAGACTGATTTAAAGGGACAGTGTCTCTGGGTTTAACTGATTTAAAGGGACAGTGCCTCTGTGGTCAACTGATTTAAAGGGACAGTGCCTCTGTCTTTAACTGATTTAAAGGGACAGTTACACTGAGAAACTGATTTAAAGGGACAGTGACGCTGAGAGACTGATTTAAAGGGACGGTGTCTGTGTTTAACTGATTTAAAGGGACAGTTACACTGAGAGACTGATTTAAAGAGACAGTGACGCTGAGAGACTGATTTAAAGGGACGGTGTCTGTGTTTAACTGATTTAAAGGGACAGTGACACTGAGAGACTGATTTAAAGGGACAGTGACACTGTGAGACTGATGTAAAGGGACAGTGACACTGAGAGATTGATTTAAAGGGACAGTGATACTGAGAGACTGATTTAAAGGGACAGTGACACTGAGAGACTGATTTAAAGGGACAGTGACACTGAGAGACTGATTTAAAGGGACAGTGACACTGAGAGACTGGTTTGGATCCAGAGCGTGTGTTGAAGGATCAAAAATAATGTCTGGGTCCGCGACCATCTTCCCGTGACTGTCCCTTTTTGCGGCCGCCTGTTTTCTCAACTGGTGTGCCAGCATGCACTGGCTTTGTCCCCATGTTCGTAAAAGGCCCCCCGTGCCTGGCGGAGAAGGTGGAGTGCCTTCCATGTGGAGAACAGACGAATTCCATTGTTTTCTGGCCATCGTTTTCTTGATGAATTCTGCCATGTCCCAGTTTGGGGCGTATATGTTTAACAAAACTACTGAGGCCGCTTCCTGGGTCTCACTGACCATTACGTACCCCGTACCCCCAGGTCTGTCACTGTGCCCATCGCTGTAAATGAGACTGTCCTGTTAATTAAATGGCCACTCCCCTTGTCCTAGTGTTGAAACCTGAGTGAAACATTTGCCCTACCCATCTCTTCCCTACCTGCTGTCGGTCCCAATCAGGTGTGTTTCCTGGCTACGTCCACCGTCAGATTCTTGAGGTGGGCGAGGACTCTAGATCTCTTAGCCAGCCCATTGAGACCCCTCACATTCCATGTAACTATTCGGATTGGGGGGGCCTGCCACCCCATGGGGTTAACCACACTCGCCGTGTGCCCAGCCCTGTCCGATCGGGCCTGCACTCGCTCTCGGGCTGTTCAAAATGGCCACCATCTGGTTACTCTTTTTCGCCATCTCCACATGTTGTCTGTTGCAACCAGCGCTCCACACCCCACCACCCGGTCTCCTCTTACCCTTGTGCTTCCCAGTTCTTCCCCCCCATGTGGGAGAGGATTTACGCTGAGACACCAGTGGGTTCACACTGGGAAGAGGCTGCTCACCTGTGAGAAGAGGTTTAACCAGTGATCACATCTGTGGATACATAAACAACAGCACAGGCAGTGAGATTTTTTTCAATACTCTGGCTGGGGCAAGAACCTTAAAAATACTGAGGAAATGAAGAAATATCAGTATCTTCACACCGAAGAGAGGCTGTTCTCTTGCTCTGTGTGTGGGAAGTCCAATTGGATTGGCAGCAGATCTTCAGGATGCAAACCGGAGGCCTGTATGAAGTAGTTGGGAAATGTCCCGAGGTGTTCCATGAGGGCCTTGGCAAGATCAAAGGAGCGAGAGGAAAGATCACATGGACCCGGAGACCCTGCCTAAATATTTCAGGGCATGATTGGTCCCCTGTACCTTGCTTGCCAAGATGGTCAAACTGGGCCGTCTGGAGCATTTCGGCATAATAAGCCCGGTACAGTCTGTGGAATGGGCTGCGTCGGTGGTTCCGGAACAAAAACCCAAGTCAGTCCGCTTTTGCGGAGACTTTAAATAAACTGCCAATAGAACTTCCTGCCTTGACCTGTACCCCATGCCATGTATCGAAGATCTCTCCACAAAGCTGGCTGGAGGCCACACATTTACGAAGCTGGACATTAGCTATGTGTACCTCCAGGTGGAGCGCGATGCAGCATCCAGGAAGTTCATTTCCATTAACACTCATAAAGGGGTTGAATGAATACACTGCCTGCCTTTTGGACTCTCACTCGCGTGCGCCATTTTTCAGCACATAATGGGATATATCTTTCTAAGGCTGCTGAGGGTGGCAGTGTACCTAGATGATGTGTTAATCACAGGAGCCACCAACAAAAGACCTGGCAAATCTGCAGGATGTCCTGCAATGATTCTCAGATGCATACACCCGCCTCAGTGGGTAAAGTGCGTGTTTGAGGCTGGCGAGGTGACATACCTTGGTCAATGTGTCAACAAGGATGGCCTTGGACAAAGTGAAGGCCATAAAAGGGGGGTTGACTCCTCGCAATACAACGGATTTGAAGACATTCCTAGGCCTCATCAATTATTATGGGAAATGAATCCCCAACCTGGCCACCTGACAGACACCCCGACACACATTGCTAAAGAAAGAACAGAAGTGATCATGAAAGCGCCACAGGCCGAAGCATTCACAAAATTGAAGCTATAGCTTCTGTTGTTCAATATCTTGGCACACTACGACCCCACAAGACCACTGGTACTAACATACTACTCCACTCCCTACGGATTAGGGAAAGCCCTCTCCCATCATGTTACAAACCCCGGCAGATGTGGAGCAACGTTGTGCACAAATCAAAAAAGAGGGCTGGCCATGATATTCAGAGTGAAGAAATTCCATCCATATGTCGACAACCAACACTTTAAGGCAACCCCACTCATTTCCTCAGCTTGGATTCAGCGCTGGGCACTCTTGTTGGTGGCATACTGTGATAAATGTAGGAATTTAAAATCTATTATATTATATGTATGTGGTGCAGTAAAGGTTTTTTTTAAAATATATTTTTATTGAAGTATTTGCAAAATTTTTATAACAATAACAAACGAAATGATAATAACATAAACATCAACATGGTAAAAAAGACATTTCCCACCCAAACCCTTCTGTTCATCCCTCAACCATATTGCCCCTACCCGCCCCCCCCCCTTCAGAATGCTGCATCTGCTGACATTTTAATTTTTCACGAGGAAGTCGACGAACGGCTGCCACCTCCGAGAGACGCCCAGCATTGAGCCTCTCAAGGCAAACTTTATTTTCTCGAGACTGAGAAACCCAGCCATGTCACTAACCCAGGTCTCTACACTCGGGGGCTTCAAGTCCTTCCACATTAAAGATCCGTCTCCGGGCTACCAGGGAGGCAAAGGTCAGGACATCAGCCTCTTTCACTCCCTGAACTCCCGGGTCTTCTGACATTCCAAAGATCGCCATCTCTGGACTTGGCACCACCCACGTACCTAGCACCTTGGACATTGCCTTGGCGAACCCCTGCAGAACCCTCTAAGCTTCGGGCATGCCCAAAACATGTGGACATGGTTTGCTGGGCTTCCCGCACACCTCGCACATCTATCTTCTACCCCGAAAAACTTGCTCATCCTCGCCACCGTCATGTGTGCCCGGTGTACCACTTTAAATTGTAATAGACTGAGCCTAGCACATGATGAGGAGGAATTGACCCTGCTTAGGGTATCCGCCGACAGACCCACCTCTAACTCCCCACCTAACTCCTCCTCCCATTTGCCCTTAAGCTCCTCCACCGGGGTTCCCTCCGCTTCCAACAGTTCCTGGTAGACATCTGACACCTTCCCCTCCCCCACCCAGGTACCGGACACTACTCTGTCCTGTATCCCCCGTGACGGCAACAGCGGGAAAGCCAACACCTGTTTCCTCAGAAAGTCCCGCACTTGCAAATATCTGAAACCATTCCCCGGCGGCAGCTTGAACCTGTCCTCCAGCGCCTTCAGATTGGGAAAATTCCCGTCTATGAATAGATCTCCCATCCGTTGAATTCCTGCTATCTGCCAGCTCCGGAACCCGCCATCTATCCTGCCCGGTGCGAACCTGTGGTTATTGCAAATCGGGGTCCAGACCGACGCACCATCCGCCTTCTTATACCTCCTCCATTACCCCCAGATCCTCAGTGCTGCCACCACCACCGGGCTAGTGGAGTGACGGGCCTGCGAGAACGGAGAACAGTGCCGTTACCAATGCTCCCAAACTGGTGCCTTTGCATGACGCCGCCTCCATCCGCTCCCATGCCGCCCACTTCCTAATCATCGCTATATTCACCGCCCAGTAGTAGTTGCAGAAGTTCAGCAGCGCCAACCCACCCTCCCCCCGACTGCGCTCCAACAACACTTTCTTCACTCACGGGGTTTTATTCACCCATACAAAACCTAAAATAACCTTGTTTACCCGCTTGAAAAAGACCTTCGGGATGAAGATGGGGAGGCACTGGAAGACAAACAAAAATCTGGGGAGGACCGTCATTTTCACAGTTTGTACCTTCCCCGTCAGCGATAGCGGCGGCCTATCCCATCTTTTAAAGTCCCCTTCCATTTGCTCTACCTACCGGGTTAGGTTGAGCCTGTGTAATGCCTCCCATTCCTGAGCCACCTGTATTCCCAGGTAGCGAAAGCTCCTCTCTACCATCCTGAGTGGCAGCTCCTTCAGTCTCCTCTCCTGCCCCCTTGCCTGGATCACGAACAATTAACTTTTTCCCATGTTCAATTTATACCCCGAAAACCTGCCAAATTCCCCCAAGATCTGCATAACCTCCCCCATCCCCTCCACCGGGTCCAAGATGTACAAGAACAGATCGTCCGCGTACAGCGAAACCCGGTACTCCACCCCCCCATCCCCGAACCAACCCCTGCCAATTCCTTGATGCTCTCAGCGTCATGGCCAACGGCTCTATAGCCAGAGCGAACAGCAACGGGGGAGGGGGCACCCCTGCCTCGTCCCTCGGTGTAGCTTAAAGTACCCCAACCTCAGCCGTTTCGTGCACACGCTCGCCACCGGCGCCTGGTAGAGCAATCGCACCCAGTCAATAAAGCCCTCACCAAACCCAGCGTCTCCCACAGATACTCCCACTCCACCCGATCAAAAGCCTTCTCTGCGTCCATCGCTACTACCACCTCCGCCTCCTCTCCTTCTGAGGGCATCATAATTACATTTAAAAGCCTCCGGACGTTAGCATTGAGCTGTCTGCCATTAACAAATCCAGTTTGGTCCTCCCCTATCACCCCCGGGACACAGTCTTCTATCCTAGTGGCCAAAATCCTAGCCAGCAGCTCGGCATCTCCGTTCAAAAGCGAAATCGGCCTATATGAGCCACATAGCTCCGGGTCCTTCTCTCATTTAAGAATGAGTGTAATCGAGGCCTGCGACATCGTTGGGGGGAGGATTCCCCTCTCTCTAGCCTCATTAAAGGTCCTCATCAGCAGTGGGCACAACACATCTGAGAACTTCTTATAAAATTCTACTGGGTAACCGTCCGGCCTCGGAGCCTTGCCCGACTGCATGCCCTCCAGTCCTTTAACAATTTCCTCTGCCTCAATCGGGGCCCACAGCCCCTCGACCAGGTCCTCCTCCACCCTCGGAAACCTCAACTGATCAAGGAACTGCCTCATCCCTTCTACTCCAGCCGGGGGTTCCGACTCATATAATTTGCTATAAAATTCTTTAAAAACGTCATTCACCCCCCCTGGGTCCAAGACCATGTTACCCTCCCTATTTCTTACTCTCCCAATTTCCCTGGCCGCCTCTCTCTTCCTAAGCTGGTGCGCCAGCATCCTGCTCGCCTTTTACCCGTATTCGTAGGCCGCCCCTCTTACTCTCCTCAACTGCTCCAGCGCTCTCCCCGTGGTCAACAACTCAAACTCCGCCTGCAGCTTCCGACGTTCCCTCAGGAGCCCAGCGTCCGGGGCCTCCACATATCTCCTATCCACTTGAAGTATTTCCTCCACTAATCTCTCCCTCTCTGCTCGTTCCACCTTTCCTCTATGGGACCGAATCAAAATTAGTTCCCCTCTTTGGGAGGCCTTCAAAGCCTCCCAAACTGTCACTGCTGATACCGTTCCCGTATCATTTGTTTCCAGGTAATTCTGGATGCAGACCGCTTCATCCTCTAACAACCCCACATCCAGTCTCGAGAACGGGTGTTGCCCTCTCTCCTCACTCAACTGCAAATTCACCCAATGCGGGGCATGATCAGAGACTGCAATTGCCGAATATTCCGTCCCCGCCACCTTCGGAATTAGCGCCCTGCTCAGAACAAAAAAATCAATGCGGGAGTAAACTTTATGGACATGAGAAAAAAATGATAAACTCCTTCGCCCTCGGCCGCTCGAATCTCCACGGGTCTACACCCCCCATCTGCTCCATAAAACCCCTCAACTCCTTTGCCGTGACAGGCCTCCTTCCAGTCCTGGATTTTGACCATTCCAGATCGGGATCAATGAACGTGTTAAAGTCCCCCCCCCATGATCAGGCTGTGAAACTCCAAGTCTGGGATCCTGCCTAACACCCGCCTCATAAATCCCACATCGTCCCAGTTCGGCGCATATACGTTCACGAGCACCACCCGTACACCCTCCAACTTCCCACTCACCATTATATATCTACCCCCCCTTATCTGCCACAATTCTTCCAGCCTGAAACGCCACTCGCTTACTTATCAATATCATTACCCCCCCTGGTCTTTGCGTCCAGCCCCGAGTGAAACACCTGACCAATCCAACCCTTTCTCAATCTCGTCTGGTCTATAATCTTTAGATGTGTCTCCTGAAGAATTGCTACGTCTGCCTTCAGCCCCTTTAAATTAGTGAAAACGCGAGTCCTTTTGGCCGGCCCATTCAGACCTCTCACATTCCACGTAATCAGCCTGGACGGGGTGACTACCACCATACCACCCCCCCCCCCCCCCCCCCCCCCCCTGCCCCCCCCCCAACCCGACCTCCCTGCCGACTAGCCATAACCTTTTTTTAGCCAGCCCCGAGCCCGCGCCCACCGCTTCCTCGAGCACCCCCATGAGCAGCAGCCATTCCTGACCTCTCATTTGTTTCCCGATAATAGTTCCTCCCCTGTCAGCAAAGCAGCACTCACCTCCCCCTCCCCCAACCCCTCCTCCCCAGAACAGCACTCGAAACCTAATCCCCCAGGTCAAGCACCGACTTAACACATGCTCACCCCCCACCTCGCTTCCGAGAGTCAGCTGAACCATGCTGACCCCGACAACCCCTGGTGCCAAACCGTTCGAACCCCTCTCCCGACATGAATAAACCATTTAAAAACATCGCATTCCCCAGGAAGGAAACAACCTCAAGTTAAAAAAAATTAACATAAATCAATGAAGAAACAATCGCTTGAAACCAGACACAACCTCCCACAGAACAGCACCTACTTCAGGGCCCCCTCCTCCCTCCGCATCAAATCCCTGCAAAACCAGGCACCCTCAAACCACCACCCCAGCCCAATACTTAACCCACAACTACATGCTATCTTGTTTGAACTGATACAAAAATTACGTCACATAACTTCTTCGAGACTTAAGTGTCCTTTAAGACGTTTCTAACTTCTTTTCTTTGATAAATGTCCATACATCATCCGGTGTCTCAAAGTAAAAATGCCGGTCTTCGTGCGTAACCCACAACCACGCTGGATAAAGCATCCCGAATTTCACCCCCTTCTTGAAGAGGATCGCCTTCACCCGATTGAACTCAGCATGTCTCTTGGCCAGCTCCGCTCCCAGGTCCTGATAGAGTCACACCTCGCTGTTCTCCCATCTGCTGCTCCGTTCTTTCTTGGCCCACCGCAAGACGAGTTCTTTGTCCGAAAAATGGTGGAAACGCACCACCATGGCCCTCGGCGGGTCATTCGCCTTAGGCTTCCTTGCGAGGGCTCTGTGCATTCCATCCACTTCTAGGGGTCGAGAAAACGTCCCAGCTCCCATCAGCGTCTCCAGCATGCTCGCCACATATGCTACCGCGTTCGACCCCTCAATTCCTTCAGGGTGTCCTTAAGTTCTGCTTCCTGGACTTGTTCTCCAGGTCCTCCAGCTTCTCTGGCATTCTCTTGTGACGATCATCTAACACCGCCACCTTGTGCTCCAGCATGGTTAGATAGTCCTCCTGGCTAGATAACTTCAGCTCAATTTCTTGTATCGCTTTCCCTTGGGCCACCTGACTCAATACCATTTGATTGACCGCAGCCTTGATCGGGTCCAACGTTTCCTTTTTCAGCTCAGCGAAACAGTCTTGAAAGAACTTCATCTGTTGCTCCTTAGACCACTGAGCCACCGCTCCCTGGTCCTGACCCTCCACCATGCTGTGCACCAATACCAGCTTCCCTCTATCAAGGCTGAGTCTTTTCACATGGCCACTTCTAGTCCAATTAGCCATACATCGGAGAGGGAATCCCTCTTAATATTGTCCACTGCACCGATCTATCCCCTAAAGTCCGAGAAAAGTCGGGAAAAATGGTCCGAAAGTCCGTTCCAGGCGGGAGCTATCGAATGTGCGACCTCCCCCTCCATGGTCGCCACCGGAAGTCCGTCGTGCAGTAAAGGTTAAAAGCCTGGGTTGGTGTGCGTATGATTGCTGCAGTAGTATTTTTAAAAATCTTGGTTTGCAAGAGAGCTAGGCATTTTGGGAGCCAGAGGTGCAATTAAAGCATTGTAAAGGTTTGGGCTAATGGATTTTTGTTTATTTTAAGAGAGTCCCCTGTGGAGTAGTTAATTAGAGATTGTGTTCTGTGGTACTGTAAACAGGCTTACAAGGGGGGGAAAACATAGAGGCCGGAAACAGAAACTGCCAGATAAGGCCCTGGCTGAAATTGATACTGATTGACTGGCAGAACACTCAAGTCAACACAGAAAATCATTATCACTATATGGACGTTGTGATTACCCACTTCCCGTAGTTAACACTTTTACACAAAATAACAAGAACATGTTATGAATATGTAACTAACTTCCAGTCAGAGATAATCAACTTTGCAGTAGGATGAATGATAAACAAAGGGGCCATCGGACTCCATAATGGGCTAATAGCTCTTCTGAGGATAATGGATCTTGCTCGAATCATCTTGGATGAACAGGAGTATCCTGTTTATTCCCAGTAATGAATTTAAGTGTGGATGGGACAATAGAATTTAGGCCAGGTGTGGGTAGACACCTATGACTCAGTGCCAGCAGAACCGGTATAGATAAAGGAACATCGGAACCGATCATCGGCGACAACCTGGGCACAATCATCGCAAGAACAAGAGACCCTGGGCTCCCATCTCAGGGAAGATATCCACATTGAGTGATTGTAGCCTGGTCAGTCTTCTTCACTAAGTGCGGGTAATACCGAGAGTTCAGCTGTGAGTTTGTGCGAATGATGTTGAAGATTGTAATACCCAAATAAAATAGTTACAGTAAAAGACTCCGAGGATTGTAAATAAAATTGGATTAAACCGTGAACCTGTGTCTATCCTTTGTTTGTCTCATAAGTAAGGGTACCTGGATAAACTAATAAACCTGTCAAAGAGTCTGATAATTCACCAGACAACAGTTCAGTTTAGTGAGATGATATAGTTAATGGGAGGAGTCAGGAGTTGAAAGCAGTCAGATGTTGAGCTTCAGTGTTAGTTGTGGCTGGAAGACAAGGGAAGGGTTTCTGAAGAAATACAGCCAGAAATTCTTTATTATTCTGACAGGGAATCAGGTCTCTTTCTTTAAATAGTCTCAAAAGACCTCTCTTTCACAAAGTAGTGTATTCAAGGCATTTTTGTGGAGCAAATATTTCTAAGTGCTTTAGAAGTATTTAGAAGTAGATTAAGATCTGAGTTCTTGTATAAGGGGGAAGTTAAGATAGCAGTTGAGGGTTATTGTGTCACTGTATTAATTAGCATTGTTTAATAATAATCTGTATTAGTGTAATAAGTAGGCTTACATTAACATGAAGCTAGGGGTAATTATTAGCTATTTTCTTTTGTGATGTTAGATATTTTCAGACTGTTTTCGTGATAAAGTTTGTTCTTTCCCTGTTTTGTGTGAATCACTCCTGGGAATAGAGAGGACACACATAGGGAAGATTGAGAATAGAGACAGGGACACACACAGGGCAGTGGCAGTCGAGAGAGAGGGGGCAAACTTACAAAACTAAAATAAAATATTGTGTTTTTTTGTCCAGTAACCTAGCCACTGTTGGGGTCTGGTCTGAGATCGAAATAAAATAAATTCTCCTTCGAGCAGCACCAGGGAATGCACAGAGCCAATGCTGACCTCGAGTCGTCACAAAGTCATTCTTCTCCCATAACCACCACATAGGGGACAATAGGAATAGAGAGAGAGGGACACATATGGGGAGAGTGGGAATTCAGAGAGAGGGGGACAGATATGGGGACGAGGGGAATAGAGAGTGGGGAGGATTTGAGAAAGGCGGACTCATGGGGAAAGTGGGATTGGAGATACCCATAGAAAGTGGGAATAGAGAGAAAGAGACACACCTAGGAGGGAGTGTGAATAGAGAGGGGCACATGGGAGAGTGGAATATAGAGAGCAGGACACACTTAGGGGAGCTTGGGAATAGAGAGAGACAGATGGGAGATTGGAAATCAAGAGGGGGGATGCATAGGGGAGAGTGGGAATAGCGAGAGAGAGGGAGAGACATGGGGAGGAGTAGAAATAGAGAGGAAATGAAACACCCATGAGTGAAAGTGGGAATAGAGAGGGGGACACAGATAGGGGAGAGTGGGAATCGAGAGAGGGAGGCAGACAGAGGAGTTTGGGAATCGAGAGAGAGAGAGAGCGAAGCAGGCAGGGGAGAGTGAATAGGGAGAGAGAGACAGGGGAGATTGGGAACAATGGGAGAGCCAGATGAGAGTGGATAATGGGAGAGTGTGAATATAGAGAGAGGGACACATATGTGCAAGTCCGAATAGAGGGAGAGTAAGGGACACATAAGGAAGAGTGGGAAAAGAAAGACACAAATAAGGAAGTTTGGGAATAGAGAGAGAGAAGGACACACATAGGGAAGATTGAGAATAGAGACAGGGACACACACGGGGCAGTGGCAGTAGAGAGAGGGGGAGCACACAGATAGGGGAGATTGGGAACAGAGACAGAGGGAGACATAGATAGGGGAGTTTGGGAATAAAGAGAGGGACACACGAGAGAGTGGGAATTGAGAGAAGGGTTCAGATAGGGGAGATTGTGAATAGTGAGCGACAGAGGGACATACAGGGGAGAGTGGGAATATAGAGAGGGACAGACACAGAGGAGAGTGGAAATAGGTAGAGGGACACATAGGGGAGATTGGGAATATAGAGAGAGGGGGATACTGGAACGTGGGAATAAAGGGAAAGGAACACATGGGTGAGTGGGAACAGAGAGTGGGACACAAAGGCAGTGGAAATAGAGAGAGACACACGGGAGAGGGAATAGAGAGAGAGGGACGCATAGGGGAGAGTGGGAATAGAAAGAGGGACAGACTCAGGAGAGTGGAAATAGAGAGAGAGGGGACACATAGCGGAGAGTGGGAATAGGAAGAGAGAGATACATAGGGGAGAGTGGGAATGGGGAGATTAGGAGCAGAGGGACACGCAGGGGAGTAGACATGGAAAGAGAGAAGGGGGACCCATAGGGGAGTGTGGGAAAAGTGAGAGTGGTACAGGCATAGGGGAGACTGGGAATAGAGAGAGCGGGACAGACAAATAGGGGAGTATGGGATGAGAGGGAGAGACACATCGGGGAGATTGGAGGTAAAGAGAGAGACACACACATAGGGGAGAATGGGACTAGATAGAGAGAGGGACACGGGAGACTGGGAATACAGAGAGAGGAACATACATGGGAGAGAATGGGAATAGATGGGGTCACATGGGGAGCTTGAGAATAAAGAGAGGGACACTTGGGAGTTAGTGGGGATAGAGAGGGGGACACACTTGGGGCAGAATGGGAATAGAAAGAGGCACAGACACAGGGGAGAGTGGAAATAGAGAGAGGGACATACATAGGGGAGAGTGGGAATGAGGAGATTAGGAGCAGAGGGACACATGGAGGAGTGGGCATACAGAAAGAGAAGGGGGACATCTATAGGGGAGAGTGGGAAAGAGTGATACACGCATAGGGGAGAGTGGGAAAAGAGTGATACATGCATAGGGGAGAGTGGGAAAAGAGTGATACATGCATAGGGGAGAGTGGGAAAAGAGTGATACACGCATAGGGGAGAGTGGGAAAAGAGTGATACACGCATAAGGGAGAGTGGGAAAAGAGTGATACATGTATGGGGAGAGTGGGAAAAGAGTGATACACGCATAGGGGAGAGTGGGAAAAGTGTACACGCATAGGGGAGAGTGGGAAAAGAGTGATACATGCATAGGGGAGAGTGGGAAAAGAGTGATACATGCATAGGGGAGAGTGGGAAAAGAGTGATACATGCATAGGGGAGAGTGGGAAAAGAGTGATACATGCATCGGGGAAAGTGGGAAAAGAGTGATACATGCATAGGGGAGAGTGGGAAAAGAGTGATACACGCATAAGGGAGAGTGGGAAAAGAGTGATACATGCATAGGGGAGAGTGGGAAAAGAGTGATACATGCGTAGGGGAGAGTGGGAAAAGTGTACATGCATAGGGGAGAGTGGGAAAAGAGTGATACATGCATAGGGGAGAGCGGGAAAAGAGTGATACATGTGTAGGGGAGAGTGGGAAAAGTGATACACGCATAGGGGAGAGTGGGAAAAGAGTGATACATGCATAGGGGAGAGTGGGAAAAGAGTGATACATGCATAGGGGAGAGTGGGAAAAGAGTGATACATGCATAGGGGAGAGTGGGAAAAGAGTGATACATGCATAGGGGAGAGTGGGAAAAGAGTGTACAAGCATAGGGGAGAGTGGGAAAAGAGTGATGCACGCATAGGGGAGAGTGGGAATAGAGAGGGACAGACAAATAGGGGAGTATGGGACTAGGGAGAGAGACACATAGGGGAGATTGGGGATAGAGAGAGACACACACATCGGTGAGAGTGGGAATAGATCGAGAGGGACACAAGAGACTGGGAATAGAGAGAGAGGAACATACAAGGGGATGAATGGGAATAGAGGGAGAGAGAGGGACACATAGGGGAGCTTGGGAATAAAGAGAGGGACACTTAGGGGTTAGTGGGAATAGAGAGAGGGACACACACAGGAGGGGAGAGAGGAACACACTTAGGACAGAGTGGGAATAGAGATAGAGGGGGACACATAGGGAAGAGTGGGAATAGAGAGAGAGGGAAACGGGGAGCACGGGAATAAAGGGAGGACACACGGGTGAGTGGGAATAGAGAGAGGGACTAACACAGACAGAGGGAATAGAGAGGGACACACAGGAGTGGAGGAATAGGGAGAGAGGAGAACCCAGGGGAGAGTGGGAATGGATAGAGAGAGGGGGACAGACATAGTGCGGAATGGGAATCGAGAGAGAGGGACACACGCAGGCAGTGGGAAAAGAGAGAGACACACGGGAGGACACAGAGATGGGAGTTTGGTAATAGAGAGCGGGAGATATCCTATAGAGAGGGACACAGGAGTGGTGGAATAGAGACACACAGATAAGGGAAGTTGGGAATAGACAGAGGGGGATATACAGGGGAGATTGGGAATAGAGAGAGTGTGAGACACACACAGGAGTGAATGGGAATAGAGCGAGGGACACACGTAGGGGAGAATGGGAATGGAGAGAGTGGTCATAGATAGGGGAGCCTGGGAATAAAGAGAGGGACACGCAGCGGAGAATGGGAATAGAGAGAGTGAGGGACATATAACGGAGAGTGGAAATAGAGAGAGAGAGGGAAACATATGAGGAGATTGGGAATAGAGAGAGGGGAGGTTATAGGGGAGCTGGAATAAAGGGAGAGGGGCACACAGGGGTGAGTGGGAATAGAGAGGGACACACAATGGCAGAGGGAATAGAGAGAGAGAGAGACACGCACGGGAGAGGGAATAGAGAGAGAGACACGGGAGTGGGAATATAGAGAGAACACTCAGAGGAGAGTGGGAGTAGGTAGAGAGAGGGACACACATAAGGAAGAGTGGGAATAGAGAGAGGGACAGACGTGAGGATGGCAATAGAGAGAGGGACTCAGGCAGGCAGTGGAAAAAAGAGAGAGACACACACATAGGGGAGAGTGGGAATAGAGAGGGACACCCTGCAGAGTGGGAATAGAGAGGGGGGACACAGAGAGGAGAGATTGGGAATAGAGAGAGGGAGACATCCTAGAGAGTGGGAATAGAGAGAGAGGGACACACAGGAGTGGGGGAATTGAGAGACACAGATAGGGGAGATTGGGAATAGAGAGAGAGAGACATGCAGGGGCGATTGGAGAGGGACACACACGAGTGAATGGGAATAGTGAGGGACACATGGGGAGGGGGATAGAGAGAGGCAGACACAGGTAGGGGAGAATGGAAATGGAAATGGAGGGAGAAGGGTAGATAGGGAAGCTTGGGAATAAAGAGAGAGGGACATGCACAGGTGAATGGGAAGAGAGAGAGACACAGATGGGGGAGATTAGGAGCAGAGCGACACACGCAGGGGAGTGGACATAAAGAGGGGGACACCCATAGGGGAGAGTGGCAATAGAGAGAGAGGCACACACATATGGGAGAGTGGGAATAGAGAGAGGGGGACACCCATAGGGGAGAGTGGGAACAGAGAGAGAGGGACACACATATGGGAGAGTGGGAATAGAGAGAGAGGGACACACATACAGGAGAGTGGGAATAGAGATGGAGAGGGATACTCAGAAGAATGGGAATAGAGAGGGACACACACAGGCAGTGGGAACAGAGTGACACACACACACGGGAAAGGGAATAGAGTGAGAGGAACAGACATAGGGGAGAGTGGGAATAGAGTGGGAGACAGCCTGGAGAGTGGGAATAGAGAGAGGGACACAGATAGCGGAGATTGGGAATAGAGAGAGAGAGAGAGAGGGACATACAAGGAAGATTCAAAATAGAGAGAGAGGGGGGACGACACAGGAGTGAATGGGAATAGAGAGGGGCACACACGAGGGAATAGAGTGGTACATATGTAGGGGAGAATGGGAACGGAGAGGGACACACATGGGTTAATGGGAATAGAGAGTGTGAGAGGGACATACAGGGGAGTGTGGAAAAAGAGAGAGAGAGGGACGCACATGGGGAGAGGGGAAATAGAGAGAGAGGGACACATAGGGGAAATCAGGAGCAGAGGGACACATGCAGGGGAGTGGGAATAGAGAGAGGGACACTCATAGGGGAGAGTGGGAACAGAGAGGGACACACATACGGGAGAGTGGGAATAGAGATGTGGTAGTCTGTGTAGAGGTATTAAGGTACCTGGTAATGCTGGAACACCATTGGTAGATATTGTATGCTTCCTATTGGTCAAGCTGTATGGTAGCTCCGCCCTGCTAGGTGGGGTATAAGAGCTCGTGCCTCCCCAGCAGCCTTCATTCTGTTACCTGAGCTGCTGGGGGAAACATCTAGCTTATTAAAGCCTTCAGTTGAACTACAACCTCGCTTTAATGGTCATTGACTGTGCATCAATTTAATAAGCTAGATTTAAAAGGATGGAGCTCCGAATCAAGCCAGAGTGTCTGCAACTCAGCCCCCTCGCGGCAAACTCAGCGGCAATCTTCAAGCACTGGCTGGCGTGTTTTAAAGGATATCTCGGGACGGCCGAAAACACACCCATGGGAGAACAGAAAATTCAAGTCCTGCACTCGAGGGTGAGCCCGGAGATGTACACCCTCATTGAGGAAGCGGAAGACTTTGATGCAGCAATAGAGCTGCTAAAAGGACATTATATTCACCCGGTAAACCAGGTCTACGCCCGATATCTGCTAGCAACGAGGCGACAAATCCCTGGGGAATTGCTGGAAGAATTCTACCGTGCACTCCTGGTTTTGGGGGAGAAACTGCAGCTGCCCGCAAGTTTCGGTGAGCGAACACACAGAACTCTTGGTCTGGGACGCTTTTGGGGCAGGTATGCTGTCACCCCAAGTCCGCCAGCGATTGCTGGAAAAAGACTCTCTAGGTCTCAAGGAGGCATGGGCCCTTGCAGGCTCCCTGGATGTGGCCTCCAGAAACGCACGTGCTTACATTCCCGACCGCACGGCAGCCCCCTGGGCAGCGTGGAACCCCTCCGCAGCCGACCCTGAGACATCCCCCATCCCCCCACAAGCTTGTGCTGCAAGGCGGCCTGGCAAACCCGGGGGTCCCCACTGCTACTTTTGCGGGCAAGCCAGCACTGCCCGGCCCGCGCATCCACCTGCAAGGGATGCGGTAAAAAGGGCCATTTTGTGGTGGTATGCCAGGCCCGTGCGGTTGCCGCGTTCTCCGGTGGCGAATGCAGACCACCACCACAAACCTCTCCACGGTCCCTGTGCTGCCAGTGGGCGCCGCCATCTTCCTCCTCCAGGGCCCTGTGCGGACCCCGGGCGCCGCCACCTTGCCCCGCGGACGCCACGTTAGATGGATGGGCGCCGCCATTTTGTGCACCCCTAGCCATGTGCGACCAATGGGAGCCACCATCTTGGATGTACCCCCAGGACCCCAGCTTGGCTGACCACCCACTGCCGGAAGAGAACACTCAACTGCTGCGATTAGCCTCGGTGACTCTGGATCAGTCCCGGCCTCGAACACTCTCAACTGTTACAACGACTGTATTTATCAACGGGCATGAGATGTCCTGCCTTATCGACTCTGGGAGCATGGAGAGATTCATACATCCCGACACGGTAAGGCGCTGTTCTCTCCTCATCCACCCCATTAATCAAAAAATTTCCCTGGCCTCCGGTTCCCACTCAGTAGACATAAAGGGGTTTTGTGTAGCAAACCTCACAGTCCAGGGAAGGGAGTTTAAAAATTACTGGCTCTACGTCCTTCCCCACCTCTGCCCGGCCACACTCCTAGGTTTAGACCTCCAGTGTAATCTCCAAAGTTTAACTTTCAAATTCGGCGGCCCTATACCTCCCCTCACTGTCTGCGGCCTTGCGACCCTTAAGGTCGACCCGCCTTCCCTGTTTCCGAACCTCACCCCAGATTGCAAACCCGTCGCCACCAGGAGCAGACAGTACAGTGCCCAGGATCGGATCTTTATTAGGTCAGAGATCCAAAGGCTACTGAGGGAAGGAGTCACTGAAGCTAGCAACAGTCCCAAGTAAAGACCGGGGAGAAGCATAGGATGGTCATCGACTACAGTCAGACCATCAACAGGTTTACGCAGCTGGACGCGTACCCTCTCCCCAGCATATCCGACCTGGTAAACAGGATTGCGCATTACAAGGTTTTCTCCACGGTGGATCTTAAGTCCGCCTACCACCAGCTCCCCATCTGCACAAGTGACCGCAAATACACTGCTTTCGAGGCAGATGGGCGGCTCTATCACTTCGTAAGGGTTCCCTTCGGTGTCACCAACGGGGTCTCGGTCTTCCAGCGCAAGATGGACCGAATGGTTGACCGGTACGGTTTACGGGCAACATTCCCGTATCTCGATAATGTCACCATCTGCGGCCACGACCAGCAGGACCACGACACCAACCTCCGAAAATTCCTCCAGACTGCAAAGATCCTTAACCTTACATACAATAAGGATAAATGCGTGTTTAGCACCAACCGCCTAGCCATCCTCAGCTACGTAGTGTGAAATGGAGTTATAGGCCCCGACCCTGAGCGCATGCGCCCCCTTATGGAGTTCCCCCTCCCTCACTGCTCCAAGGCCCTGAAGCGCTGCCTCGGGTTTTTCAGTTACTACGTCCAGTGGGTCCCCAACTATGCGGACAAGGCCCGTCCCCTGATCCAATCCACAGCTTTTCCCCTGTCGATAGAAGCCCGCCAGGCCTTCAGTCGCATCAAAGCAGACATTGCAAAGGCCACAATGCACGCCATCGACGAGTCCCTCCCCTTCCAGGTCGAGAGCGACGTGTCTGACGTAGCTCTGGCGGCCACCCTCAACCAAGCGGGCAGGCCCGTGGCCTTCTTCTCACGTACCCTCCATGCCTCTGATATACGCCACTGATCCATCAAAAAGGAGGCCCAGGCCATAGTAGAAGCTGTGCGACATTGGAGGCATTACCTGGCCGGCAGGAGATTCACTCTCCTCACTGACCAACGATCGGTTGCTTTCATGTTCGATAATGCACAGCGGGGCAAGATAAAAAACGATAAGATCTTGCGGTGGAGGATCGAACTCTCCACCTACAACTATGAGATCTTGTATCGTCCCGGGAAGCTAAATGAGCCTCCTGATGCCCTGTCCCGTGGCACATGTGCCACCGCACAAGTGGACCACCTCCGAGCCCTCCACGAGGATCTCTGCCACCCGGGGGGTCACTCACTTTTTCCACTTTATCAAAACCCGCAACCTGCCCTACTCCATCGAGGAGGTCAGGACAGTCACCAGGGATTGCCAAATCTGCGCGGAGTGCAACCCGCACTTTTACCGGCCAAAGAAAGCGCACCTGATCAAGGCTTCCCGTCCCTTTGTACGCCGCAGCATGGACTTCAAAGGCCCCCTCCCCTCCACCGACCGCAACACGTACTTCCTGAACGTGATTGACGAGTACTCCCGGTTCCCATTCGCCATCCCCTGCCCCGACATGACCGCAACCACCGTCATCAAGGCCCTCCATAGCATCTTTGCACTGTTCGGGTTCCCCGCCTACATACATAGTGATAGGGGGTCCTCCTTTATGAGCGACGAACTGCGTCATTTCCTGCTCAGCAAGGGCATCGCCTCGAGCAGGATGACCAGTTACAACTCCCGGGATAACGGACAGGTAGAGAGGGAGAACGGAACAGTCTGGAAGACCGTCCTACTGGCCCTACGGTCCAGGAATCTCCCAGTCTCCCTCTGGCCGGAAGTCCTCCTGGATGCCCTCCATTCCATCCGGTCACTTCTTTGTACCACAACCAACCAGACACCTCACGAACGTCTCCTAGTCTTCCCCAGGAAGTCCTCCTCTGGGACCTCGCTACCGACCTGGCTGGCAGCTACCAGACCCATCCTGATCCGAAAACACCTGCGGGCGCACAAGTCGGACCCATTGGTCGAGAGGGTCCATCTTCTCCATGCTAACCCCCAGTACGCCTACGTGGCGTACCCCGATGGCCGACAAGATGCGGTCTCCCTATGAGACCTGCCGCCTGCCGGAGTCCCATGCACACCCCAGCCACCAGTCCCACCCTCCCCCCCACCAGGGCACCTTACAGGAGGATTGGTCCTTCCGTCGGCCCCGTCTAGGCCCCCCCCACCCACCGACGCACCCTGCAGGCGCTCCCTTCCCAGGTCGACCGGTTTCCCCACCAGCGCCATCTAGGGGTGTCGAAGCTGCCACAGAGACCGAGGCCACGCCCCCGGAGTCACAGACACCCGAGCCTCCATCGGACTCACCACCGAAGCACAGACAATCACAGAGGACGACCAGGGCCCCCGATCGACTGATTGCTTCATTTTAAATTTAAGTCATAAATTGTAAATAGTTAATCGAATTGTAAATAGTTACAAAACGCTGTACGGAGGTATTACGGTACCTCCATAACTAATTCTACCACGTTGCCATGTTTGTAGTATCAGGCCACCACCCCCGCCGGACTTTTTTTTAACAGGGGGTGAATGTGGTAGTCTGTGTAGAGGTAATACGGTACCTGGTAATGCTGGAAAACCATTAATAGATATTGTATGCTTCCTATTGGTCAAGCTGTATGGTAACTCTGCCCTGCTAGGCAGGGTATAAGAGCCCATGCCACCCCAGCAGCCTTCATTCTGTACCTGAGTTGCTGGGGGAAACATCTAGCTTATTAAAGCCTTCAGTTGGACTACAATCTCGCTTTAGTGGTCATTGATCGTGCATCAAGAGAGAGAGAGAAACATTCAAACGGGGGAGTGGGAACAGAGAGAGATGGACACACGCAGGGGAGTGGGAATAGAGAGAGAGAGGAACAGACATAGGGGAGAGTGGGAATAGAGAGGAAGAGGGATACTCAGGAGAGTGGGAATTGAAAGAGGGTCACATGGGAGAGTGGTAATTCTGAGAGGGAGGGACACATTGGGGAGAGTGGGAATAGAGAGAGAGGAACATAAAGGAGAGAGGGAATAGAGGGAGGGAGGGACACATTGGGAGAATGGGAATAGAGAGAGAGGGGGAAACAGATAGGGGAGATTGGGAATAAAGAGAGGGACACACGGGAGAGTGGAAATAGAGAGAGGGTCACATGGGGAGGAAATAGAGGGGCACAGCTAGGAGAGATTGGGAATAGTGAGGAGGGAGATATATAGATAGGGGAGAGTGGGAATAGAGAGACAGAGGGGGACATACAGGTGGGAATAGGAATACAGAGAGCGGGGGACACACAAAGGGGTGTGAGGGATATAGCGAGGGACAGACAAGGGGAGAGTGGGAATAGAGAGAGAGAGGGACACACAGAGGTGAGTGAGAATAGCGGGAGGGATGTACATGAGGTGGAAAGAGGAGGGGTTGATGTATATATACATATGTGTATGCGTCTGTATATTTTGCTGTGCATGTGTGTCTGTCTGTCTCTCTTTACATATATCTGTGTTTGTGTGCCTCTGTATATCTGAAGATAATCATGAAGCTCCTGGAAGAGTTTGGTGCCTTCTCGGGCTACAAACTCAATCTGGGCAAGAGTGAGGTATTCCTGGTGAGCCCGAACAGGGAAGGAGCTGGAGGGTCTACCATTCAAACTAGCCCAAAGCAAATTCCTCCCCCTGGGGAGCCAGATAGCCCATGACTGGACATAGATCCACAAGTGGAATCTGACCAGTCTGGCGGAGGAAGTCAAAAAGAACCTACAGAGATGGGGTGTACTCCCACTCTCCCTGACAGGGTGGGTGCAGAAGATCAAGATGAACGTACTACCAAGGTCCCTCTTCTTGTTTAGATCTATACTGATCTTCATCCCCAAGTTCTTTCTCCAAGTATTGGATAAAATGATCATGGCGTTTGTATGGGGGGTAGGTCCAAGAATCCCCAAGACTACACTGCAGAGGAGAAGAAACATGGGCAGCCTGGCCCTTCCGAACCTGTAATACTACCACTGGGCAGTCACAGCCGAGAGAGTGAGGGGATGGGTAAGGGAATAGAGCACAAAATCGGTGAGACTGGTGGAGTTTTCCTGCAGGGGAACGACCCTCCGAGCCCTCGCCACGCCAGTGCTCCCATTCCCCCCGCAAAATACACGTCCAGCCCAGTGGTGGGAGCTACATTAAAAACATGGAACCAGATGGGATAACACTTCGGCTTAACCGAGATGTCCACCATGGCCCCCATCTGACGTAACCCCACAAATTCCCACCAGCCATACTAGGCGCACTTTTAAGAAGTGGAGACAGGATGGGAAGACACTAGCGATCAGGACTTTTGCATGGGTGACAGACTCTCAAGGTGGTGCAGAGGGTGCATATGACTCGGGCGAGAATGAGTGGGTTCTTTCAGGGGGTAGCAGATGAGTGTGAGAGGTGTGGGCGGGGGCCAGCGAATCATGCGCACATGTTTTGGGATTGTGGAAAATTGGGAAGATTCTGGGTGGGAGTGTTCGCGGTCTTAGCCAGGATAGCGGAGAAGGGAGTGGATCCGGACCCTTTGGTGGCGATATTTGTGGTTTCAGAGAAGCCGGAGCTCATAGAGATGAGGAAGGCCGATGTCATGATTGTTGGGAAGAATGTTTCCCGGGGTGTTTATTTGCCGTAACCTACTTTCATACAAGTTTGAATAAAATACATTTAAAAAAAAAAAATGGGTGACAGACTCGCAACCTTAGACGGGCTAACGGAGAGACTGGAACTACGGACAGGAACACTGACATTTACACATCAAAATCTTTCTCTGCAAGGAGACAACGAGATACCCTTGGGCCCTGAGAGACACAATGCTGGAGGAACTGCTGGACGTGGACAGTATGGAGACGGGGAACTGCGGGGATATGTACAGCTGACTTTTCAAAACAGCGAGAACACATTAAACGGAACAAGACAGAAATGGGAGGACATGGGGTGAAGTAGGGTGGGGACACTGGGCAAAGCACTGAGCAGGGCCCAACTCCACCTCCTCTTGTGCAATGCTAAGCCTCATGCAGTTTAAAGTGGTGCACAGAGCGCACCTAACCAGACCCCGAATGAACAGGTTCTTCCTGTGAATGGTGTCAGGGAGGCCTGGCCAACCGTGCCCATGGTCTGGGTCTACCCCAGACTTGTCGGCCTCTGGGCAGCCTCCTTCAAGGCAATGTCCAAGGTTGTGAGGATGAGGGTAGAGCCGTGCCCGAGGGTGGCAGTCTTCAGGGTGTCGGAGCAGTCAGAATTACATATGGGGAAGAAGGCCGATTCCCTAGTTTTGCTTCCTTAATCGCCCGCCAGAGAATCCTGCTCAGTTGCGATCAGCAGCGCCACTCACAGCTACAGACTGGTAGACATGTCGGAATTTCTCCACCTAGAGAGTGTCAAATACACCGGTTCGGACGAGGGCTTCCTCAAAGCCTGGGGCTATTCATCAGCCTGTTCCAAGACCTGTCCAAAGTAGCGATTAGGAAGGGAGGAGGGACCAATGAGGGCAGACAGGATCACACAGATAGGATAATGGGGGGAAGGAAGGAACTCCAGGAAATATCAGGAGGGGACACAGGAACAGAGTTGCGGGATGCGGGGGCTGAGAGCCCCCTCCAACAAAGCCATAGGGGCAACAGCAACAATTACAAAATGAAATAAAGATTACAGCTCCTATGACGGAAGAAGGACCAATGAGGGCAGACAGGATCACACAGATAGGATAATGGGGGGAAGGAAGGAACTCCAGGAAATATCAGGAGGGGACACAGGAACAGAGTTGCGGGATGCGGGGGCTGAGAGCCCCCTCCAACAAAGCCATAGGGGCAACAGCAACAATTACAAAATGAAATAAAGATTACAGCTCCTATGACGGAAGAAGGAACCAAGTTAGAACCTGGTTAACAATAGGGGGAAGAGGGGAGAAAAGGGGGGGAAGGGGGAGCAAGGGCGGGGGGAGGGCCAATGAAAGGGGAACGTGTAAATTGTACATAAAAACCGCCTCATTCTGTAAATATTTGAGGCTGAATTCTGCGTTTCTGAGACTATAATTATTGACTCTACAGAAAAGTTTACGACAGAAAAATCAGCACAACACCTGCTCCGATTCAGCGACTTTTAATGGGCTAGCACCGGCGGCACGTGGAACACAATGAATTCCATGAAAAATGGTGCTGGATTCGACGGGTCTGTGATTGGCACTCATGAGGCTGACAAGCCGCAGGCCCACGTAAACGGTCCTTCCCCCATCCCGTAAACGGTCCTTCCCCCCTCCCCCCCCCCACGCACCATGCCAGTCAACAAGATCGCTGTAAGGAGAGCAGCACCACGGTTCAGGGACGCTGAGCTGGAGACCCTCCTGAACACAGTGGAGGAGAGACGGATGAGCCTATACCCTGGCCCAGGAGGAACACTGCCAGGCACCACCGTTTGCTGTGCCTGGGTGCAGGTGGCAGAGGCGGTCAGCGCCGTTGGCAACATCGTCCGGACCGGCATCCAGTGCAGGAGGAAGAAACTGCACGACCTCAGGGCGGCCAGAGTGAGTTGGCTACTCCGTTCTCCTGGCACTAACACCGCCCCCCCCCTCCCCCCCCCCCCCCCACACACACACCCGTAGTCCGGTTGACGGCCGAACCCACACCCTGCCCCACATGCCAGCACCCGTGCCAGCCACCATGGCTGGGTGCCCTGGCCATTGAGGCCAACCCCTGGGCTGCATGCATCAGACCGTCTAAAAGTTCTGCTGTACGTGATTCAACCCCCCCATCCAGGAGAAGGCCGCGCACAACCGCTGGAAGCGGGAGAAGATCGGAGGGAGATTGTGGCCCCTCACCATGCCCGAGCAGAGGACCCTGAACGTGGCCAGTGGCCTGGAGGAAAGGGGTGGAGTGCGGTCATGGGCGAGGAAGTGAGACCCCGCTGAGTTGCGGTTCCCATGACACATGTGTTGAGAGCCCCCCCTCAACCCCACACCCTCACCCTCCACCACCAATCACCCCCTCCCCAAAACTTGCTCCCCCTACTCCCCTCCGGCCCACTGTCTAATCATACATGTCATCTTGTGTCTTAGGACCGGTCCATCCTGTGTCCCCTGCGCCCATCCAGTGCCAGAGCCGGATCCCCCAGACAGGCGAGCACTGATGGAGAGAGCAGCCCGAAAACCAGCCCTCTGTCCGAGACCCAGGACACCCCGAAGCTCTGGTCGGAGGATGACACTGACTTTCTGTCACAGCTGCCTCCAACACCCTCCACCATCCCAGAGACTCTGACCTCGGTTGGCCACATTAGTGAAGAGGCTCCTGGGACACTGCCCGGTGCGCACCACACAGTTCATCCAGTACAGCAGATGGAGGTAGGAGCACCCGAGGGGCCGGACGGTCAGAGGGTTGGCTGGCCCCAGGAATCAGCGTCCGCCAAGACGGGTCCCGGATTTCTGGAACATCCTGTCCCAACTCGATTGGAGATTCAGTAAGAGAGCCAGAGACACTAGAGGGGATGTCAGTGAGCATCCAGCACCTGCAGGCACAGGTGGAGGAGTCCAACCGCGTGCAGGAGCAGGGGGTGGTGCCGGCCATGTGTGTCATCCAGGCCAACACCGTACGGGTGGAGTCCATGGTGGAGGTATTGGGGGCGATGCTTCCGGCTATGGATCAGGCAGTGTTCAAGGTCTGGGGCATTCTGTGCAGGCAGAGGCCGAGGCCCTGGACAGGGCTGTCCTCTCACAGGGAGCCATGTGCCAGAGCCACCTAGACATTGCAGCGGCGCTCCTCAACATGGCCCAGTCACAGCAGGCCATGGCTGAGAACATTAGCGGCATTGCCCAGGCGCTGCCCGGCATGGTGCAGACACTGGGTGAGGTTGCGCAGTCTCAGAGGGAGATCGCCCAGTGACAGACTGATTTAACACAGACCCACAGGATGGTGGCACAATCGCAGCGTGATGTGGTGCAGTCCCAGATGGAGATCCAAAGATACATAGAATTTAGTGTAGAAGGAGGCTATTTGGCCCATCAAGTCTGCACCGGCTCTTGGAAAGAGCACCCTACTTAAGCTCACACCTCCACCATATCCCCACAACCCAGTAACCCCACCTAACCTAAGGGCAATTTAGCATGGCCAATCCACCTAACCTGCACATCTTTGGACTGTGGCAGGAAACCGGAGGAAACCCACGCAGACACAGGGAGAATGTGCAGACTCCGCACAGACAGTGACCCAAGCTGGGAATCGAACCTGGGACCCTGGACCTGTGAAGCAACTGTGCTAACCACTGTGCTACCGTGTCTCCCCACTCCCTGTCCTCCATGGCCGTGAGCATGCAGCCCCTGGTCGAGAACAGAGTGAGCCTCCAGGACTGGCAGCGCCAGGTGGCGGGGGAGGGGGGGGGGCCTCAGAGGATAGCTCCGCTCACACCCCTGTCTCATGGAGAAGCCCGAGGGCCATCGGGCACTCCGAGGGAGGAGGAGGTGATGGGGCCTGTGCCGGTGAAGTGCCGGAACACCCCTGCACCTCGGATTCTCCCCCACTCCTCTCCCTGGCGCATCTGGTGGACAGCGGGCAGAACAGGGTGGCAACATGCCAACTGGGACATCCGAGCAAATGCCGGGCCCATCCAGGCCGGGTCGCCCGAGGAGACACGCGCCAACGGGGATCCTTGTCGCAGGGCACGAGTCACAGCAGGCTGCCTTTTGGTGACTCGAAGGATCCCGTGGCCTAGAAGTACAGAGGGACCGAGTCCTTGCTTGTCACCGGGAGCGGGTGTACTCCTCCATACCCCCGCAGTGCCAAGTGTGCCATCATATGGCAGATGTATCACACTGTCTCTCTGCTCAGCCGGAGTCTCCGATGGCATTTCCGGTCCAGCAGGTCCTCGAATGACAGGCATTGTCGGTACACATGAGGCCTCATGCGGCCTCCCTCTTGGCACCTCCCCCTCCTTGGCCTTTTGGTTGGCAGGCCCTCCAGCCTGTGCGGCTCCCATCTGCCCCTCTGCACTCCGCTCCGCTGCTGGACGCTCTGCTGCTGCCCACTCCGCTACTGCAGCTTCCCCTTCCTCTTCAAGCATCTCCCGTTCACACGGCCACAGAGCAGCGACCATCACCAGGGCGGCCACCATTGCTCGTCAAACTTCAAACGCCATTGTCTGCAGGGGGTGAAAGGCCAACATGTTAGCATGGTGCATACTCCCGTGCCCAAGCAGTTTCCATGGGCTACACGATGGCCCCGGTCGGCACTGCTACCTTCGGCCCCGCGTGTCTCCCCCCCCCCACCCCTTATCCCTGCCCCGTCAGTGGCAGTCACCGTGGGGTCCCCTGGTCCTAGCATCTGTCCCTGCTGCCAGGGGTACTGTTGGCTGGCACTGCCCTCACTGGGTGCTGCTGTGGATGTGGCCCTGGGTGGTCCGTTGGTGGGTGGCGGCCAGTTGGGAGGGGTGTTTGGGGCAAGGGGGAGTGGGTGCACTCATACGGCCGGTCTCACTGTGTAGAACCAGGGGCCAAGATGGGTGGTCAGTGGATTTGCAGCAAGATGCCCACCATAATGGCGGTCAGTGCCTGGGCACCACCCCAGTCCCGTAAGGGGGGGGTCACCCCGGCCGCTTGTCCTGTTTCCCCCCATTCCCCAGCCCTGGCAAGGACCACCCAGTCAGCACGACCAATGTCCGGGCCGGCACCCCACAGTCACTCCACTTTGTGTCCTACCGCCTCTCTCTCAGCAGCCACAAAGTCATGTTCACGATTTTTGAAACCACAAGTGAACCTCACCCTTGGGAACTCGGCCCATCAGAGGCGGCGAATTGCAGAGTCTCCGGAGAATACCATTTGCGGGGTGCCGGAGAGTCACGATTTGGCGTCAAACTGGCGCCTACCATGATTTTGTCGTCGGAGGCTATTCTCAGCCCAATCGCATCTCCCAATTTTGGCGTTGGCCAATGGAGAATCCCCCTATGTGTTTCATATGTCTAATTGCTGAATTGTTAAAATTGGAAAATTCTAGTAAAATATATATATGTATCTATAGATCAGTGTGTGTGCCTTTAGATATATTGATCTGTGTATCTGTGTGTCTCTGTATGTATCGCTGTCCATCTATGTGTCTCTCTGTATATCGCTGTGTATCCCTGTGTATCTGTGTCTCGCTGTATATCGCTGTGTGTCTCTGTATCGCTGTGCATCTGTGTCTCTCTGTATATCGCTGTGTATCTGTGTGTGTCTCTCTGTATATCGCTGTGTCTCTGTATGTATCGCTGTATATTGCTGTGTGTCTCTCTGTATATCGCTGTGTATCTGTATCGCTGTGTATCTCGCTGTATATCTCTGTATGTATCGCTGTATATCGCTGTGTGTCTCTGTATGTATCGCTGTATATCTCTCTGTATATCGCTGTGTATCTGTGTATCGCTGTGTATCTCTGTGCCCTGCTGTATATCGCTGTGTGTCTCTGTATGTATCGCTGTATATCGCTGTGTGTCTCTGTATGTATCGCTGTATGTCTCTCTGTACATCGCTGTGTATCTGTGTATCGCTGTGTATCTGTGTCTTGCTGTATATCGCTGTGTGTCTCTGTATGTATCGCTGTATATCTCTCTGTATATCGCTGTGTATCTGTGTATCTCTGTATGTATCGCTGTATATCGGTGTGTGTCTCTCTGTATATCGCTGTGTATCTGTGTATCTCTGTATGTATCGCTGTATATCACTGTGTGTCTCTCTGTATATCGGTGTGTGTCTCTCTGTATATCGCTGTGTATCTGTATCGCTGTGTTTCTCTGTATGTCTCGCTGTATATCGCTGTGTCTCTCTATATATCGCTGTGCATCTGTGTGTATTATTCTGACATTCTCTAGCAGAGGACAAATTGTTAAAAGTCTGTGTGAATTATGGAACTCAAATCCTAGAATATATGAAGTGTAGCACTCCCTCAGTATTTGCACCGGGGAAGTGTCAGTCTGGATTATGACGCTCAAATCCTAGAGTACATCCATCTCCCTCCGACACTGCAGCACTCCCTCAATCTTCTCTCTAGTGCAACTCCTCAATCTCTCTCTCTCTATTTCTCTCTGCCAGTCTCTCTCACTGTGTCTGTCTTTCGCTGTCTCCGTATCTCCCGCAATTCTCTCTCGCTTTTGCGGTCTGTGTGTTTCTGCCTCTGCCTTTCTCTCTCTCTCTTGCTGTCTCTTTCCCTATCCGACTCTCCTGTGTCGCTGTCTGTCTTCCTTTTCTGTCACTCTCTCTGTCTCTCCCTCTATTTTTCTCACTCTCTCTCTGTCCAGCTTTCTCTCTGTTTCTGTCTGTGTCCCTCTCTCACGGATGTGTTTCTATCTGTGTGTGGGACTCTCCGTGTCGCTGTCTCTGTTTATAACTGTCTCCCTTTCACTCTGTGTTCCTGTCGCTCTGTGTCACTGTCTGTTTGTCGTTCTCTCTCTCGCTCTCTCTGCCCATAACTGCCTCCTTTTACCAGAAACTCATGTTGCTTCCCAGCTGATTACAACCGCTTCCAGTAATCCCCAGTGGGGGCAGGGTGGGGGAGGGGCTGGGCCGAGGTGGCAGCCAATCGGCAGTGCGGACTGTGGGACGGGGCCAGACAGTGGTTTGGCAGTGTAACGACACGGGCGATAGGACCCCACGTGTACCTGTGACCGGGCTTGATGATTGACAGGTCGATCCTGGGCTCAGAAACAAGTTCAGATACACTTTGCAGAGTTCGTGAAGTTTGTTAAGCTCGTTCTCTCTAACGTGCCCGTTTGCTTCCTTGTGCTGTGAAGACCACTTTCATCCTTCGCAATGTCTTCACAGAAATCCCATCTGAACTCTGAGATGTAGAAGTAAGATGTTTTAAGTGAGTATTTCTGTTTATTCTTCCTTATTTGCAACATTCGCTTCAAACCGTACTCTTGTGTAATATTTGAGTATCTGTGCCTATCAGTCCCTTGCAAGTCCACCCTTCTCTCCCCCCCCCCCCCCCCCCCCGCTCCCATTTCTCAGCGCAGAGGGAGCTCCTTCGGACCGTCACGCCCTGTGCTAGCCCGATCCACACGTTTTGTTTCATCTGCGAGATTCTCCTTTTTTAATCTGTTGGGTTATTAATTTTTTTTTTAAAGTTGGGTTTTTTTCACGTGGAGGAAACGGGAGGAAGGGCTTCTTTGGGAGTTCAGCTGAGTGGCGGAGGATTGGGTTGTGTTAAGATTTGCTGACATTCCCTCTAGGGTTCTCTGTGGGGCATAAATAGTTCATTGGTGAGGGCGACTTGGATTCTTCCCCTTGTGCAATGCCAAGTGAAGAAATCATTTTGCACTCGCGACATTTAACTCTTCTTTCCCTCTTCACCAATGCTGCCACACTTGCTGAGCTTATCCAGAATTTTCTGTTTTTAAATGTATGAAATTTGCATTAAAAGCTGGCAGTTTAAAAGTGGAACGGGTTGTGCAGGAGTAGAGGATTTGGTCCATTGAGTCTGCACCAACCCTCTGATAGAGCCCCCTACCTCGACCCACAAACCCCATCTAACTTTTGGACATGAAGGGCAATTTATCATGGCCAATCCACCTAATTTACACGTCTTTGGACGATGGGAGGAAACCGGAGCACCCGGAAGAAACCCATGTAGACACATGCAAACTCCACAGAGACAGTCGCCCAAGGCCAGAATTGAACCTGGGTTCCTGGCACTATGAGGCAGTAGTGCTAGCCGTGTCACTCTTCTCATATCTCTCACATGGACAACCCCCCACTCTGAGATTATGCTCGCTCTGGTCCTAACTCTCCCATAAGGGGAAACATCCTCTCAGCATCGACCCTGTGAAGCTCCCTGAGAATCCTGCACGTTTCAATGCGGTCACCTCTCATTCTTCTAAACTCCAATGAGTACAGACCCAACCTAGGGCAGCACGGTAGCACAAGTGGATAGTACTGTGGCTTCACAGCACCAGGGTCCCAGATTCGATTCCCCGCTGGGTCACTGCACGTTCTCCCCGTGTGTGCGTGGGTTTCCTCCGGGTGCTCCGGTTTCCTCCCACAGTCCAAAGACTTGCAGGTTAGGTGGATTGGCCATGATAAAATTGCCCTTAGTGACCAAAAAGGTTAGGAGGGGTTATTGGGTTATGGTGATAGGGTGGAAGTGAAGGCTTAAGTGGGTCTGTTCAGACTTGATGGGCCGAATGGCCTCCTTCTGCACTGTATGTTCTATTCAACCTTTCCTCCTAAGAAAATCACTCCATAGCTGGAATCAACTGAGTGAACCTTCTCTGGACTGTCCCCAATGCCAGTGTGTCTTACCTTAAATAAGGGGATCAAAACTGTTCCCAGGTGTGGTCTAACAAGTTGTGGCCTTGTATAGTTTTAGTGAGACTACCCTATTTTTATACTCCATTTCCTTCGCAGTAAAAGCCAACATTCCATTTGCCTTCCCAATTACCTGCTGAACTTGCATGCTAGCTTTTTGTGATTGATGCACAAGTTGATAACTAGCATGGATTTTATACGGAAAGCCCGTTTGAATACGGAAGTACGCTTTCTCTTATTGCAGTACGGAAAAAGAGACAGCTGATTTGCAAGCCGCCTTCCAAGTCATTAATTTATATTGTGAATAATTAATTGTGGCCCCAGCACGGATCCCTGTGGCGCTCCACTAGTTAGAGGTTCTGAAAGAGCTCCTGTTATCTCAACTCTCTTTCTTCTTTCAGTTAGCCAATCCTCTATCCATGCGAACCCGTGGGGTTTGTTAGGAGAAGGTGCAAGCTAAATTCTGTCTGTTTCTATTCTTTTGCAGCTTTACCTGGAATTGGCAATGGAAGAGTTTGGCTAAAGGAACCACGGCGTCAGACGGGGATGCGAAGGGGGGGAATCAATTGCCCCCGTGTGGAGTGGGGAGAGGGTGGGGGTCTGGAGGACCCAGGAGAGCGGAGAGGCTGGAGTCTGAGGATGGCCAGGCGCCGGCTGCCCTTACTGGCCTGGAGGCTGGGTACCGTTTCAAGGCATTCTCGGGCGACCTGGGGCGGGTGGAGGGTGCATTGGAGCGGCTGGAGTCCAGTGGCTTCTACTGGGCTGCTCTGTCGGGCTCAGAGGCCAAGGAGCGGCTGTCCGGTCAGCCGGTCGGCACCTTCCTGCTGCGCGACTCGGCCGATCCCCGGCATCTCTTCACTCTCAGCGTGCGGACCGAAACAGGCATTACCAACCTGCGGGTGTGCCAACGGCAGGCCCCGGCACCTGGTGGGGGAACCTTTTACCTGGAAACGGAGGGTGGGGGGACACCCGCGTCCCCCTCCCCGGAGGCTGTTGCCTACAACTGCGTGGTCAAGCTGGCTGACTACTACGTGCGGCTGTCGGGTGCCGGTGCGGCTCTGTATAGGCGACGGGGCAGAGGCCAGGATCCAATGCCCTTGCTGCTGCGCAGGCCCCTGCTGTGCAAAGTGCCCGCCTTGCAGGACCTGTGCCGCCGGGCACTCAACCTCCAGCTGTCCAGTGGAGACCTTGAGGCCCTCCCTCTGCCTAGCAGCTTAAGGGAGGGCCTCAGGGACTAAGTACTGGCATTGTCGGAGAGGCTGGCACATTTAAAGGGCCCATCCTGCAGCCCCACCAGTGTCAGACAGACTCCACACACGGTAAAAAAGACCTGAGGACCAGCATTTCGGACAATTAACGGGAATCTCAAAAGTGGCATTTGGTTTCTTAAAGGGCCCACTGACAGTTAAAGGGATGATTGACTTCAGAGACACTGAGAGGCACCTGGAAGACTGTTTTGGGAAAACATATAGGATCCGACTCTGACAATCGGCGGAGGAAAGGAAGAGGCAGCGCTCCTCACTGGAGCTCCTTGAAGATCAGAGGAGAACTGCTCAAACCTTTCTTCATAAGCCAAACCCCCTTTCACCCCTGGAATTGACCCGGTGAACCTTGTCTGAACTGAATCTAACACAATTAAGCCCTTTCTTAAATAAGGGGAACAAAACTGTACACAGTACTCCAGATGTGGTCTTACCAACACTCTGTACAACTTCAGCAAAATATCCCTACTTTTATATTTCATTTCCCTTGCAATAAACGTCAACATTTCACTTGCCTTCCACATCACTTGCTGCATCTGCTTACCACCTTCTTTGTGATTTATGTACCGGAACACCTAGATCCCTCTGCACCTTAAAAAATAACCTCTCTCCATTTTGGTGACTATTCTGCTTTTCTATTCTCCCTGATAAAGTGAACAAGTTATTATTTGCCTACATTAGAATCCAATCTGCCAATTTGTTTGCTCACTCATTCCACCTTATAGCCCCCCTCCCTTTGTAGATGCTTTTTATCCTCCTCTCAGCTCACCTTTCCACCTAACCTGTTTTGTTCAGGCAATTAGTGGTTGGAGATGCCTGGGATTGAACCGGGGGGGGGAGGGGGGGGAGGGAGGGAATGTGTAGGGGGGGCTCAGATGTGCAGAGGGTGCATTCTACCATTGGCCAAGTCCCCACCTGTGCAGATGAGGGTCATGCCAGTGAGAATGGGACAGCCTTGGCTGAAATTGGGAGCAGTGATGACCATGAACAGTCAGCTCTTCCCCTTGGAAGGGACTGGGAACGCAATGATATACGTCAATGTGGAGGGAGAGAAAATGCCCGATATCGAGGAGTTTCATGGATCGACACAGGGAGAATGAAGTACAGCTGGTTCGTCGCCTGTATTGTGCCATTTCCTTTGCTAATCCTACTGTGTTCTTTGTTATCTATTGGTTCATGAGATGTGGGTTGTTGCTGGCTTGTCTGCCATTTATTGCCCATCCCTGATTGCCCTTCAAGAAGTTGGTGCTGAACTGCCTTCTTGAGCTGCAGCAGTCCCTGCGGTTTAGGTAAATGCACATTGCTGTTCGGGAGGGAACTCCCAAGATTTTGACCCAGTAACAGTGAAGGAACGGCTGATATATTTCCAAGTCAGGGAGGTGAGCAGCTCGGAGGGGAACCTCCAGGTGGTAGTGTTCCTCATGCGTCTGCTCTCCGTGTCCTTCTAGATGGTAGAGGTACCGAGTTTGGAAGGTGCTATCGAAGGAGGATCGCTGCAGGATCTCCGGAGGATCTCCAGCCTCTGAGCCATTCTGGTATTTCTGGCGAGCGCGCACCGTTGTCATTCTTTCATTTGACATCCCTCACTCCCCGGCCCCTCACTCCCCGGCCCCTCACTCCCCTGCCCCTCACTTCTGGTAATGAGGATTTCTGTGCATGGCAGTGTCTTGATTAACAGTGGCCGGTGTTGATGGGACGGAGGCAGGGTGGGGGCATTCAGGTTCCCAATGGTGACCCCAACATGAGAGGGTTATTTCTGCTGGGGTCTCCCCGATACTGAGTGTATCCCGGGGGAAGGGGTTGGGGGAAGGGAGAGGGGACTCGAGGGGAGAAAGTGGAAAAGTTAGGTGTTTTAAGATGAAGGAAAGGCGACGAGCTGACAAGAAACCTGGAGAATGGTTTATGTCAGGTGTTGGTTGAAAACTGGGACATTTGAGAAAGTTGGCAGGACATTTCCAAGCACACTCATTTGGAGCAGGAGGAGGCAATTCGGCCCCTCAGCCTGATTACTCATTCAATAAGATCCCGCTGATCTGATTGTAACCTTGACCCCACATTCCTGTTGACCCCGATAACCTTTCACCCCCTCTTTAATCAAGAATCTATCCAGCTCTGCCTTAAAAAGATTCAAAGATTCTCCTTCCACTGTCTTCTGAGGGGGAGTGTTCCAGACACTCGCCACCCTCTGGGGGAAAGAGAGTTTGGCTCATTGAACATAAAACTGTGATTGTCCTGATGCCCGAAGATCCCCAGCTCCGATAGAGTATTGGAGGTTCAGGACTGAGGGTCGAGGAAAGGTTGGGGGAAAGAGAATCAGATTGTGAGTGAAACAATTGTAGTTTTTACTTGTTCTGAGTTGGGCTGGGGCAAGAGGTTTATGGAAACTTTGCCCAGCATCGTGTGTGTGATGTTTGGGCGGGGGGGGGGGGGGGGGGGTGGTGGTGGGAGGGGGGAAGCTGTGTGTGTGGAGGAGAGACACAAGTATCAGGGGAATTCAAATCAGAATTCAAATATTCTCCCTCCTGTCTCTCTCTCTCTCCCTCCCATGTTTTTTTTCTGTCTCTCGCTCTCTCTCCCTGTCTCTCTCTCTCTCTCCCCCTGTCTCTCTCTCTCTCTCTCTCTCTCTCACCCTGTCTCTCTCTCTCCACCTGTCTCTCTCTGTGCCTGTCTATCTCTCTCTCACTCTCCCTGCCTATCTCGCTCTCTCCCTCCCTGTCACTCTCTCCCTCCCTCCCTGCCTCGCTGTTTGTGTATGTAAATCTCTTTCTGTTTCTCTCTGTCACACTGCCTCTCCTCTCTGTCTTTCACTCTGTCTCTCTCTCGTTTTCATTGAATCTCTCTCTGCCTTTCTTTTGGACTTTCCTATCTGGGTCTCTCTCTCTTCGTCTCCCTCGGTCCCCGTCTCTTGGTCCCCCTCTCTCGGCCTCTCTCCCTCTCGGTACCCATAAGGTCTCTCCCCCTCTCGATTTCTCTGCCCCTCGGTCTCTCTCCCCCTCGGTCTCTCTCCGCCTCGGTCTCTCGCCCCCTCGGTCTCTCTCCTCCTCGGTCTCTCTCCCCCTCGGTCTCTCTCCCCCTCGGTCTCTCGCCCCCTCGGTCTTTCTCCCCCCCGGTCTTTCTCCCCCCCGGTCTTTCTCCCCCTCGGTCTTTCTCCCCCTCGGTCTCTCTCCCCCTCGGTCTCCCTCCCCCTCGGTCTCCCTCCCCCTCGGTCTCCCTCCCCCTCGGTCTCCCTCCCCCTCGGTCTCCCTCCCCCTCTGTCTCCCTCCCCCTCGGTCTCTCTCCCCCTCCATCTCTCTCCCCCTCCGTCTCTCTCCCCCTCGGTCTCTCTATGTCTCTTTCTCTGCTCTCTCAGTCTCTCCCTCTCGGTCTCTCTCTGCTCTCGGTCTCTCTCTCCTCTCGGTCTATCTCTCTCTGCTCTCGGTCCCTTTCTCTGCTCTCTCCGTCTCTTTCTCTGCTCTCCATCTCTTTCTCTGCTCTGCGTCTTTCTCTCACTGCTCTTGGTCTCTTAATCTGCTTCGGTCTCTTTGGTGGATACCGGTCTCATTCTCTGCTCCCTGTCTCTTTTTCTGCTCTTGGTCTATTTCTCTGCCATTGGTTTCTTTCTCTGTTCTTGGTCTATTTCTCTGCCAACGGTCTCTTTCTCCGCCATCGGTCTCTTTCTCTGTTCTCGGTCTATTTCTCTGCCAACGGTCTCTTTCTCTGCCATCGGTCTCTTTCTCTGCTCTCCGTCTCTTTCTCTGACATCGGTCTCCTTCTCTGCTCAGTCTTTTTCTCTCTGCTCTCGGTTTCTTTCTCTGCTCTCGGTCTCTCTCTCTGCTCTCGGTCTCTCTCTCTGCTCTCGGTCTCTCTCTCTGCTCTCGGTCTCTCTCTCTGCTCTCGGTCTCTCTCTCTGCTCTCGGTCTCTCTCTCTGCTCTCGGTCTCTCTCTCTGCTCTCGGTCTCTCTCTCTGCTCTCGGTCTCTCTCTCTGCTCTCGGTCTCTCTCTCTGCTCTCGGTCTCTCTCTCTGCTCTCGGTCTTTCTCTCTGCTCTCGGTCTCTCTCTCTGCTCTCGGTCTCTCTCTCTCTAAGCTCTCCGTCTATCTCTCTGCTCTCGGTCTCTTTCTCTGCTCTCTTGGTCCCTTTCTCTGCTCTCTCGGTCCCTTTCTCTGCTCCCCGTCTCTTTTTCTGCTCTCTGTCTCTTTCTCTTCTCCCAGTCTTTCTCTCTCTGCTCTCGGTCTCTCTCTCTGCTCTCGGTCTCTCTCTCTGCTCTCGGTCTCTCTCTCTGCTCTCGGTCTCTCTCTCTGCTCTCGGTCTCTCTCTCTGCTCTCGGTCTCTCTCTCTGCTCTCGGTCTCTCTCTCTGCTCTCGGTCTCTCTCTCTGCTCTCGGTCTTTCTCTCTGCTCTCGGTCTTTCTCTCTGCTCTCGGTCTCTCTCTCTGCTCTCGGTCTCTCTCTCTGCTCTCGGTCTCTCTCTCTGCTCTCGGTCTCTCTCTCTGCTCTCGGTCTCTCTCTCTGCTCTCGGTCTCTCTCTCTGCTCTCGGTCTCTCTCTCTGCTCTCGGTCTCTCTCTCTGCTCTCGGTCTTTCTCTCTGCTCTCGGTCTTTCTCTCTGCTCTCGGTCTCTCTCTCTGCTCTCGGTCTCTCTCTCTCTAAGCTCTCCGTCTCTCTCTCTGCTCTCGGTCTCTTTCTCTGCTCTCTTGGTCCCTTTCTCTGCTCTCTCGGTCCCTTTCTCTGCTCCCCGTCTCTTTTTCTGCTCTCTGTCTCTTTCTCTTCTCCCAGTCTTTCTCTCTCTGCTCTTGGTCTCGTAATCTGCTTCGGTCTCTTTGTCGGATCCCAGTCTCATTCTCTGCTCTCGCTCTCTTTCTCTGTTCTCGGTCCCTTTCTCTGCTCTCTCGCTCTCTTTCTCTGTTCTCGGTCTCTTACTCTGCTCTCTCGGTCCCTTTCTCTGCTCTCTCGGTCCCTTTCTCTGCTCTCTCCGTCCCTTTCTCTGCTCTCTGTCTCTTTCTCTGCTCTCCGTCACTTTCTCTGCTCTCTTGGTCTCTTTCTCTGCTCTCTCGGTCTCTTTCTCTGCTCTCTCGGTCCCTTTCCCTGCTCTCTGGGTCCGTTTCTCTGCTTTCTCGGTCCCTTTCTCTGCTCTCCGTCTCTTTTTCTGCTCTCCGTCTCTATCTCTGCTCTCTACGTCTCTGTCTCTCGGTCTCTTTCTCTGCTCTCTCGGTCCCTTTTTCTGCTCTCCGTCTCTTTTTCTGCTCTCCGTCTCTTTTTCTGCTCTCCGTCACTTTCTCTGCTCTCTTGGTCTCTTTCTCTGCTCTCTCGGTCTCTTTCTCTGCTCTCTCGGTCCCTTTCTCTGCTCCCCGTCTCTTTTTCTGCTCTCTGTCTCTTTCTCTTCTCCCAGTCTTTCTCTCTCTGCTCTCGGCCTCTCTCTCTGCTCTCGGTCTCTCTCTCTGCTCTCGGTCTCTCTCTCTGCTCTCGGTCTCTCTCTCTGCTCTCGGTCTCTCTCTCTGCTCTCGTCTCTCTCTCTGCTCTCGGTCTCTCTCTCTCTAAGCTCTCCGTCTCTCTCTCTGCTCTCGGTCTCTTTCTCTGCTCTCTTGGTCCCTTTCTCTGCTCTCTCGGTCCCTTTCTCTGCTCCCCGTCTCTTTTTCTGCTCTCTGTCTCTTTCTCTTCTCCCAGTCTTTCTCTCTCTGCTCTTGGTCTCGTAATCTGCTTCCGTCTCTTTGTCGGATCCCAGTCTCATTCTCTGCTCTCGCTCTCTTTCTCTGTTCTCGGTCCCTTTCTCTGCTCTCTCGCTCTCTTTCTCTGTTCTCGGTCTCTTACTCTGCTCTCTCGGTCCCTTTCTCTGCTCTCTCGGTCCCTTTCTCTGCTCTCTCCGTCCCTTTCTCTGCTCTCTGTCTCTTTCTCTGCTCTCCGTCACTTTCTCTGCTCTCTTGGTCTCTTTCTCTGCTCTCTCGGTCCCTTTCCCTGCTCTCTGGGTCCGTTTCTCTGCTTTCTCGGTCCCTTTCTCTGCTCTCCGTCTCTTTTTCTGCTCTCCGTCTCTGTCTCTGCTCTCTACGTCTCTGTCTCTCGGTCTCTTTCTCTGCTCTCTCGGTCCCTTTTTCTGCTCTCCGTCTCTTTTTCTGCTCTCCGTCACTTTCTCTGCTCTCTTGGTCTCTTTCTCTGCTCTCTCGGTCTCTTTCTCTGCTCTCTCGGTCCCTTTCTCCGCTCTCTCGGTCCCTTTCTCTGCTTTCTCGGTCCCTTTCTCTGCTCTCCGTCTCTTTTTCTGCTCTCCGTCTCTATCTCTGCTCTCTACGTCTCTGTCTCTCGGTCTCTTTCTCTGCTCTCTCGGTCCCTTTTTCTGCTCTCCATCTCTTTCTCTGATCTTCAACTCTTTCTCTTCTCCCCGTCTTTCTCTCTCTGCTCTTGGTCTCGTAATCTGCTTCGGTCTCTTTGTTGGATCCCGGTTTCATTCTCTGCTCTCGCTCTCATTCTCTGTTCTCAGTCTCTTTCTCTGCTCTCTCGGTCTCTTTCTCTGCTCTCGCTCTCTTTCTCTGCTCTCGCTCTCTTTCTCTGCTCTCTCTCATTCTCTGCTCTCGGTCTCTTTCTCTGTTCTAGGTCTCATTCTCTGCTCTCTTTCTCTGTTCTCAGTCTCTTTCTCTGCTCTCTCGATCTCTTTCTCTGCTCTCGCTCTCTTTCTCTGCTCTCTCTCTGCTCTCGGTCTCTTTCTCTGTTCTAGGTCTCATTCTCTGCTCTCTCTCTTTCTCTGCTCTCGGTCTCTTTCTCTGTTCTAGGTCTCATTCTCTGCTCTCTTTCTCTGTTCGCAGTCTCTTTCGCTGCTCTCTCGGTCTCTTTCTCTGCTCTCGCTCTCTTTCTCTGCTCTCTCTCTTTCTCTGCTCTCGGTCTCTTTCTCTGTTCTAGGTCTCATTCTCTGCTCTCTTTCTCTGTTCTCAGTCTCTTTCTCTGCTCTCTCGATCTCTTTCTCTGCTCTCGCTCTCTTTCTCTCTCTGCTCTCGCTCTCTTTGCTCTTGCTCTCTTTCTCTCTCTGCTCTCTTTCTCTGCCATCGGTCTTTTTCTCTGCTCTCGCTCTTTCTCTGCTCTCGCTCTCTTTCTCTCTCTGCTCTCTTTCTCTGCTCTCGGTCTCTTTCTCTCATCTCGGTCTCTTTCTCTGCTCTCGGACTCTTTCTCTGCTCTCGGTCTCTTTCTCTGCTCTCGGTCTCTTTCTCTGCTCTCGGTCTCTTTCTCTGCTCTTGCTCTCTTTCTCTGTTCTCGCTCTCTTTCTCTGTTCTCGCTCTCTTTCTCTACTCTCGGTCTCTTTCTCGGTTCTCGATCTCTTTCTCAGTTCTCGGTCTATTTCTCTGCCAACGGTCTTTTTCTCTGCCATCAGTCTTTCTCTCTCTGCTCTCGGTCTCTTTCTCTGCTCTCGGTCTCTCTCTCTGCTCTCGGTCTCTCTCTCTGCTCTCGGTCTCTCTCTCTGCTCTCGGTCTCTCTCTCTGCTCTCGGTCTCTCTCTCTGCTCTCAGTCTCTCTTTCTCTGCTCTGTTTTTCTCTCTCTCTGCTCTCGGTCTCTCTCTCTGCTCTCGGTCTCTCTCTATGCTCTCCGTCTCTCTCTCTGCTCTCCGTCTCTCTCTCTGCGCTCTGTTTTTCTCTCTTTGCTCTCCGTCTCTCTCTCTGCTCTCCATCTCTTTCTCTGCTCTCTCGGTCCCTTTCTCTGCCCTCTCGGTCCCTTTCTCTGCCCTCTCGGTCCCTTTCTCTGCTCTCTCGGTCCCTTTCTCTGCTCCCCGTCTCTTTTTCTGCTCTCTGTCTCTTTCTCTTCTCCCAGTCTTTCTCTCTCTGCTCTCGGTCTCTCTCTCTGCTCTCGTCTCTCTCTCTGCTCTCGGTCTCTCTCTCTCTAAGCTCTCCGTCTCTCTCTCTGCTCTCGGTCTCTTTCTCTGCTCTCTTGGTCCCTTTCTCTGCTCTCTCGGTCCCTTTCTCTGCTCCCCGTCTCTTTTTCTGCTCTCTGTCTCTTTCTCTTCTCCCAGTCTTTCTCTCTCTGCTCTTGGTCTCGTAATCTGCTTCGGTCTCTTTGTCGGATCCCAGTCTCATTCTCTGCTCTCGCTCTCTTTCTCTGTTCTCGGTCCCTTTCTCTGCTCTCTCGCTCTCTTTCTCTGTTCTCGGTCTCTTACTCTGCTCTCTCGGTCCCTTTCTCTGCTCTCTCGGTCCCTTTCTCTGCTCTCTCCGTCCCTTTCTCTGCTCTCTGTCTCTTTCTCTGCTCTCCGTCACTTTCTCTGCTCTCTTGGTCTCTTTCTCTGCTCTCTCGGTCTCTTTCTCTGCTCTCTCGGTCCCTTTCCCTGCTCTCTGGGTCAGTTTCTCTGCTTTCTCGGTCCCTTTCTCTGCTCTCCGTCTCTTTTTCTGCTCTCCGTCTCTGTCTCTGCTCTCTACGTCTCTGTCTCTCGGTCTCTTTCTCTGCTCTCTCGGTCCCTTTTTCTGCTCTCCGTCTCTTTTTCTGCTCTCCGTCTCTTTTTCTGCTCTCCGTCACTTTCTCTGCTCTCTTGGTCTCTTTCTCTGCTCTCTCGGTCTCTTTCTCTGCTCTCTCGGTCCCTTTCTCCGCTCTCTCGGTCCCTTTCTCTGCTTTCTCGGTCCCTTTCTCTGCTCTCCGTCTCTTTTTCTGCTCTCCGTCTCTATCTCTGCTCTCTACGTCTCTGTCTCTCGGTCTCTTTCTCTGCTCTCTCGGTCCCTTTTTCTGCTCTCCATCTCTTTCTCTGATCTTCAACTCTTTCTCTTCTCCCCGTCTTTCTCTCTCTGCTCTTGGTCTCGTAATCTGCTTCGGTCTCTTTGTTGGATCCCGGTTTCATTCTCTGCTCTCGCTCTCATTCTCTGTTCTCAGTCTCTTTCTCTGCTCTCTCGGTCTCTTTCTCTGCTCTCGCTCTCTTTCTCTGCTCTCTCTCATTCTCTGCTCTCGGTCTCTTTCTCTGTTCTAGGTCTCATTCTCTGCTCTCTTTCTCTGTTCTCAGTCTCTTTCTCTGCTCTCTCGATCTCTTTCTCTGCTCTCGCTCTCTTTCTCTGCTCTCTCTCTGCTCTCGGTCTCTTTCTCTGTTCTAGGTCTCATTCTCTGCTCTCTCTCTTTCTCTGCTCTCGGTCTCTTTCTCTGTTCTAGGTCTCATTCTCTGCTCTCTTTCTCTGTTCGCAGTCTCTTTCGCTGCTCTCTCGGTCTCTTTCTCTGCTCTCGCTCTCTTTCTCTGCTCTCTCTCTTTCTCTGCTCTCGGTCTCTTTCTCTGTTCTAGGTCTCATTCTCTGCTCTCTTTCTCTGTTCTCAGTCTCTTTCTCTGCTCTCTCGATCTCTTTCTCTGCTCTCGCTCTCTTTCTCTCTCTGCTCTCGCTCTCTTTGCTCTTGCTCTCTTTCTCCCTCTGCTCTCTTTCTCTGCCATCGGTCTTTTTCTCTGCTCTCGCTCTTTCTCTGCTCTCGCTCTCTTTCTCTCTCTGCTCTCTTTCTCTGCTCTCGGTCTCTTTCTCTCATCTCGGTCTCTTTCTCTGCTCTCGGACTCTTTCTCTGCTCTCGGTCTCTTTCTCTGCTCTCGGTCTCTTTCTCTGCTCTCGGTCTCTTTCTCTGCTCTTGCTCTCTTTCTCTGTTCTCGCTCTCTTTCTCTGTTCTCGCTCTCTTTCTCTACTCTCGGTCTCTTTCTCGGTTCTCGATCTCTTTCTCAGTTCTCGGTCTATTTCTCTGCCAACGGTCTTTTTCTCTGCCATCAGTCTTTCTCTCTCTGCTCTCGGTCTCTTTCTCTGCTCTCGGTCTCTCTCTCTGCTCTCGGTCTCTCTCTCTGCTCTCGGTCTCTCTCTCTGCTCTCGGTCTCTCTCTCTGCTCTCGGTCTCTCTCTATGCTCTCCGTCTTTCTCTCTGCTCTCCGTCTCTCTCTCTGCGCTCTGTTTTTCTCTCTTTGCTCTCCGTCTCTCACTCTGCTCTCCATCTCTTTCTCTGCTCTCTCGGTCCCTTTCTCTGCCCTCTCGGTCCCTTTCTCTGCCCTCTCGGTCCCTTTCTCTGCCCTCTCAGTCCCTTTCTCTGCCCTCTCGGTCCCTTTCTCTGCCCTCTCGGTCTTTTTCTCTGCTCTCTCGGTCCCTTTCTCTGCCCTCTCAGTCCCTTTCTCTGCCCTCTCGGTCTCTTTCTCTGCCCTCTCGGTCTTTTTCTCTGCTCTCTCGGTCCCTTTCTCTGCTCTCCATCTCTTTCTCTGCTCTCCAACTCTTTCTCTTCTCCCCGTCTTTCTCTCTCTGCTCTTGGTCTCGTAATCTGCTTTGGTCTCTTTGTTAGATCTCGGTCTCATTCTCTGTTCTCGCTCTCTTTCTCTGTTCTCGCTCTTTTTCTCTGTTCTCGGTCTCTTTCTCTGTTCTCGGTCTCTTTCTCTGCTCTCGCTCTCTTTCTCTGTTCTCAGTCTCATTCTCTGCTCTCTTTCTCTGTTCTCGGTCTCTTTCTCTGCTCTGTCGGTCTCTTTGCTCTCTCGCTCTCTTTCTCTGCTCTCACTCTCTTTCTCTGCTCTCGCTCTCTTTCTCTGCTCTCGCTCTCTTTCTCTGCTCGCGGTCTCTTTCTCTGCTCTCTGTCTCTTTCTCCGCTCTCGCTCTCTTTCTCTGCTCTCGCTCTCTTTCTCTGCTCTCGCTCTCTTTCTCTGTTCTCAGTCTCATTCTCTGCTCTCTTTCTCTGTTCTCGGTCTCTTTCTCTGCTCTGTCGGTCTCTTTGCTCTCTCGCTCTCTTTCTCTGCTCTCACTCTCTTTCTCTGCTCTCGCTCTCTTTCTCTGCTCTCGCTCTCTTTCTCTGCTCTCGCTCTCTTTCTCTGCTCTCGCTCTCTTTCTCTGCTCGCGGTCTCTTTCTCTGCTCTCTGTCTCTTTCTCCGCTCTCGCTCTCTTTCTCTGCTCTCGCTCTCTTTCTCTGCTCACGCTCTCTTTCTCTGCTCTCGCTCTGTTTCTCTGCTCTCGCTCTCTTTCTCTGCTCTCGCTCTCTTTCTCTGCTCTCGCTCTCTTTCTCTGCTCTCGGTCTCTTTCTCTGCTCTCGGTCTCTTTCTCTGTTCTCAGTCTCTTTCTCTGTTCTTGGTCTATTTCTCTGCCAACGGTCTTTTTCTCTGCCATCAGTCTCTCTCTGCTCTCAGTCTTTCTCTCTCTGATCTTGGTCTCTTTCTCTGCTCTCGGTTTCTTTCTCTGCTCTCGGTCTCTCTCTGTGCTCTCGGTCTCTCTCTGTGCTCTCGGTCTCTCTCTGTGCTCTCGGTCTCTCTCTCTGCTCTCGGTCTCTCTGCTCTTGGTCTCTCTCTCTACTCTCGGTCTCTCTCTCTGCTCTCGGTCTCTCTCTCTGCTCTCGGTCTCTGCTCTCGGTCTCTCTCTCTGCTCTCCATCTCTTTCTCTGCCCTCTTGGTCCCTTTCTCTGCCCTCTCGGTCCCTGTCTCTGCTCTCTCGGTCTTTTTCTCTGCTCTCTCGGTCCCTTTCTCTGCACTCTCGGACCCTTTCTCTGCTCTCCATCTCTTTCTCTGCTCTCCAACTCTTTCTCTTCTCCCCGTCTTTCTCTCTCTGCTCTTGGTCTCGTAATCTGCTTCGGTCTCTTTGTTGGATCCCGGTCTCATTCTCTGTTTTCGCTCTCTTTCTCTGTTCTCGCTCTCTTTCTCTGTTCTCGCTCTCTTTCTCTGTTCTCGCTCTCTTTCTCTGTTCTCGGTCTCTTTCTCTGATCTCGCGGTCTCTTTCTCTGCTCTCGCTCTCTTTCTCTGCTCTCGCTCTCTTTCTCTGCTCTTGCTCTCATTCTCTGCTCTCTTTCTCTGTTCTCGGTCTCTTTCTCTGCTCTCTGGGTCTCTTTGCTCTCTCGGTCTCTTTCTCTGCTCTCGCTCTCTTTCCCTGCTCTCGGTCGCTTTCTCTGTTCTCAGCCTCTTTCTCTGCTCTCGTTCTCTTTCTCTGCTCTCGGTCTCTTTCTCTGCTCTCGGTCTCTGTGTCTGCTCTCTGTCTCTGTGTCTGCTCTCGGTCTCTGTGTCTCCATTCGGTCTCTGTTTCTGTCTCTCCTCTCGGTCTCTGCCTGTCTCTCCTCTCAGTCTCTGCCTGTCTCTCCTCCCGGTCTCTGCTGTCTCTCCTCTCAGTCTCTGCCTGTCTCTCTTCCCGTTCTCTGCCTGTCTCCCCTCCCGTTCTCTGCCTGTCTCTCCTCCCGTTCTCTGCCTGTCTCCCCTCCCGTTCTCTGCCTGTCTCTCCTCCTGTTCTCTGCCTGTCTCCCCTCTTGTTCTCTGCCTGTCTCTCCTCCCGTTCTCTGCCTGTCTCTCCTCCTGTTCTCTGCCTGTCTCTCCTCCTGTTCTCTGCCTGTCTCCCCTCCTGTTCTCTGCCTGTCTCTCCTCCCGTTCTCTGCCTGTCTCTGTCATCCACCCCCTGATGGCAGTAGGTGGGAAACTGGTTGCAGCTATGCGAGGTATTGGACTGTGTGAATGAGCCTTTGGGAAGGAGGGAGGGGGAGGGAGGAGAGAAGGAGGGAGGGGAGAGGTTACACACCCCCAGCAGCAAGTCATTTCCCAGCAGGGGACCTGTCACACTGGGTGCGGGAAACCTTGTAAAAAAAACATTGTGGTTATATTTAACCCTGGCTGCCGGGAAGCTACACTGTTTGACAACAAGCTATTATTATTGCAGCCGTCATCAGACACACTGGGCGGATAGTCATTAACAAAACGTTAACCCATTCACAACAGAAACTGTGTGTTTCTCAAGGGCACTGGTTACCTGTCCTGGGAGTGTTTGATGGGGACAGTGCAGAGGGAGCTTTACTCTGTATCTAACCCCATGCTGTTCCTGTGCTGGGAGTGTTTGATGGGGACAGTGCAGAGGGAGCTTTACTCTGTATCTAACCCCATGCAGTTCCTGTGCTGGGTGTGTTCGATGGGAACAGTATTGAGGGAGCTTTACTCTGTATCTAACCCCGTGCTGTACCTGTCCTGGGAGTGTTTCATGGGGACGGTATAGAGGGAACTTTACTCTGTATCTAACCCCGTGCTGGACGTGTCCTTGGAATGTTTGATTGGGACAGTGTAGAGGGAGCTTTACTCTGTATCTAACCCTGTGCTGTACCAACCCTGAGAGTGTTTGATGGGGACGGTGTAGAGGGCGCATTACTCTAATAAATAATAATCTTTATTATCATCACAAGTAGGCTTACATTAACATTGCAATGAAGTTACTGTGAAAAGCCCCCAGTCGTCACACTCCGGCGCCTGTTCGGGTACACAGAGGGAGAATTCAGAATATCCGAATTACCTAATAGCACATCCTTCAGGACTTTCTGGGAGGCAACCGGAGCACCAGGAGGAAACCCACACAGACACGGGGAGAACATGCAGACTCTGCACAGACAGTTATCCAAGCCGGGAATTGAACCCGGGTCCCTGGCGCTGTGACGCAACAGTGCTAACCACTGTGCTACCATTTCTGTATCTAACCCTATGCTGGATCTGTCCTGGGAATGTTTGATGGGGACTGTGTGCAGCGAGAATTGTGCTCTGTTATCTGAACCCACATCATCAGTGTTGTGGAACAGAGCCACTCCAGGCTGTGATCAGAGGCCTCCTTCTCACCCCTGTTCTTAGACTGTGCCAGCTTGGTCTCTCACTGACAGGAATTGGACCGGTGTCTGTTATGTTAGCTTTCCGACTTCTCATCTGCTAAACAAGCTCTATTCCATTGTACCAACAACCCCCTTCCTCCCCTGTGGCTTTGAACGAACACAGAGGGAAAAAAAACAAATCCCATCGCCCCCTCCCCTGTGTTGTGTCGGAAATTTATAAAGGATGGGCTAATTAACTGGGATCAAAAGCCAAAACTGTAACTGAACGCAACAAGGATCTGCACTGTATCTTCGACTATATACACTCTATAATCATAGGAACAGAAGCAGGCCATTCAGCCCCTCGAGCCTGTCCTGCCATTCACTGAGATCATGTCTGATCTGTGGCCCAACTTTATCTACCTGCCTTTAGTCCCTATCCCTTAATACTTTGCTGAACAAAAATCTATCTATATCAGATTTAAAAAATATTTTTAGCAACATTTTATTGAAGTATTTATGGTTTTATAACATCAACAGAAGAAACAATGTACATGCAAATATTAACATAGTGCAAAAGCCGTCTTCCTCCCTCACAGGCCCCACCTTTACTAACACCCTACTCTGAACTAAACTAAACCCAAACCACCCCCCCACTTCTGCTGACGGTTAATTTTCCCCAAAGAAATCGATGAACGGCTGCCACCTCCGGGCGAATCCTAACAGTGACCCTCTCAAGGCGAACTTGATTTTTTCCAAACAGAGAAAGCTAGCCATGTCAGTTAGCCAGGCCTCCGACTTCGGGGGCTTTGAGTCCCTCAAAGCTAATAGTATCTGTCTCCGGGCTACCAGGGAAGCAAAGGCCAGTACAACTGCCTCTTTCTCCTCCTGGATTCCCGGGTCTTCTGACACTCCGAAAATCGCCACCTCTGGACTCGGTGCCGCCTTGTTTTCAACACCTTGGACATGACATCCGCAAACTCCTGCCAGAATCCCCAAAGCTTTGGGCATGTCCAAAACATATGGACATGGTTCGCTGACCCTCCCGTACACCTATCTTCCACCCCAATGAACCTGCTCATCCGGGCCATTGTCATGTGTGCCCGGTGAACGACCTTAAACTGTATCAGGCTGAGCCTGACACATGATGTGGACGCGTTGACTCTACTCAACGCGTCCGCCCAGAGACCATCCTCTATGTCTCCTCCAAACTCCTCTTCTCATTTGCATTTCAACTCCTCGGTCTGCTTCTCCTCTGACCGCACGAGTTCCTTGTAAATGTCAGAATCCCTCCCTTCTCCCACCCACCCTCTGGAAACTACTCTGTCCTGTATCCCCCTTGGTGGTAGGAGCGGGTAGGTTCAGACCTGCCTGCGTAGGAATTCACTCGCCTGCAGGTACCTAAACTCATTCCCTCTCGTCAATTCAAATTTCTCCTCCAACTCCCTCAGGCTGGAAAAGCTGCCCTCTATAAACATATCTCCTATCCTCTCAATCCCTGCTCTCTGCCATCTCCGGAACCCTCCATCCAGCCTCCCCGGGGCAAACCGGTGATTATTGCAGATTGGAGACCAGACCGATGCTCCCTCCGCTCCCACATGATTCCTCCATTGCCCACAGAATCTCAGGGCCGCTACCACCACGGGGCTGGTGGAGTTGTGTGCCGGCGGGGATGGCAGAAGTGCCATTACCAATGCCCCCAAACTAGTGCCCTTGCATGATGCTGCCTCCACTTGCTCCCACACGGACCCCCCCCCCACCACCCACTTCCTAATCATGGCAATATTCGCCTCCCAATAATAATTACTAAAGTTCGGCAGCGCCAGCCCGTCCTCCCCCCGGCTCCGCTCCAGCATCCCCTTTTTTACTTGCGGGGTCTTACCCGCCCATACAAAGCCAGTGATCACCTTTTTGACCCGTTTAAAAAAGGACCGAGGAATAAAGATGGGGAGACACTGAAACACAAACAGGAATCTCGAGAGGACCGTCATTTTCACTGCCTGCACCCTCCCAGCTCGTGACAACGGGAGCGGGTCCTTCATTTGGTCTACTAGTCGGGCCAGATTTAACCTGTGTAGCTGCTCCCATTCCCGCGCCACCTGGATGCCTAGGTACCAAAAGCTTCCCCCTACCACCCTGAACGACAGCTCCCCAATCGCCTCTCCTGCCCCCTTGCCTGGATCGCGAACATCTCACTTTACCCCATGTTCAATTTATAACCTGAAAATCGTCCAAATTCACCCAGAATCCTGATAATTTCTTCCATCCATTCCAATGGGTCCGACACATTTTGGAGCAGGTCGTCTGCGTATAGCGAGATTCTGTGTTCCATTCCCCACGGACCAGCACCCTCCAGCCCCTTGAGGCTTTCAACGCAATTGCCAGCGGCTCTATGGCCAGCGCAAACAGCAGTGGGTAGAGGGGGCATCCCTGCCTCGTCCCCCGGTGCAGCCTGAAATAGTCCGATGTTGACCTATTCATCTGTACACTCGCCACAGGCGCCTGATACAGCAGCTTGACCCAGTCAATGAAGCCCCGCCCAAATCCAAACCGCCCCAGTACCTCCCACCGATATTCCCATTCCACACGATCAAATGCCTGCTCTGCGTCCATTGTGAGCACTACCTCTACGTCCTACCCTCTGGGGGCATCATGATCACATTCAGCAGCCTTCTTCCGTTGGCCGCCAACTGCCTGCTCTTAACGAATCCCGTCTGGTCCTCCCTAATCACGTCCGGGACGCAGTCCTCAATCCTTGAGGACAAGATTTTGGCATCCACATTTAATAAGGAGATCGGTGTGTTGGACCCGCATAGCTCCGGGTCCTTATCCCGCTTCTGGATCAGTGAAATTGTGGCCTGTGACATCGTCGGGAGAAGCCCCCCTCTCTCCTTTGCCTCATTAAATGTCCTCATCAGCAGTGACCCCAGTATCCCAGAGAACTTTTAATAAAACTCCACGGGGTACCCATCCAGTCCTGGGGCTTTACCCGACTGCATGGCCTTCAGCCCTACTTCTATCTCTTCCAACCCGATTGGGGCCCCCAGCCCTTCTACCAAGTCTTTGTCCACCTTCGGGAACTTCAGCCCCCCCCAAGAATTGCCTCATCCCCTCCGGCCCAGCTGGGTGTTCTGACTCATACAATCTGCTGTAGAATTCCTCGAACGCCTTATTAACCCCTGCTGAATCTCCGACCCGGTTCCTGTCCCTGTCGCTTACTTTCCCAATCTCCCTGGCCGCCTCCCGCTTTCTGAGCTGCTGTGCAAGCATTCTGATGGCCTTCTCCCCATATTCATAAACCACCCCCTCGCCGTCCCCTGCTGCTCCACGGTCTTCCCTGTGGTTAACAAGCCAAACTCCGCCTGTAGCCTCCGCGCTCCCTTAGAAGCCCTGTCTCTGGGGTCTCCGCATATCTCCTGTCGACCTGCAGCATCTCCTTTATCCGTCTCTGCTCTGTCTGCCTTCTCCGTGTGGGCCCATATCGAAATCAGCTCCCCTCTAACCATCGCCCTCAATGCCTCCCAGACCACCCATGTCGTTAACTTCCAGGTAGTTCTGAATACATATCCTCAGCAGCCCACCCCCCCCCCCTCATCCGCTAAAAGTCCCACGTCCAGTCTCCAATGCGGGCGTTGGCCACCCTCCTTGCTAACCTGTAGGTCGACCAAGTGCGGGGATTGTGATCTGAGATTGTGATCGCCGAATACCCACTGTCCACTACCCCCGTCAGTAGAGCCTTGTTCAGAATAAAAAAGTCAATCCTGGAGTACACTTTATGCACGTGAGTAGAAGGAAAACTCCTTCACTCTCGGCCTCCCAAATCTCCATGGGCCTTCCCCCCCCCCTCCATTTGCTCCATAAACCGTTTTAGCTCCTTTGCCATTGCTGGCACCCTGCCAGTCCTTGAGCTCGACCGGTCTAGCCCTGGTTCAATGACTGCGTTAAAGTCCCACTCCATGACCAACTTGTGCGAATCCAGGTCCGGGATCTTCCCCAACATCCTCTTTATAAACTCTTCATCATCCCAATTTGGCGCGGATGCATTCACGAGTACCACCGGCAGCCCCTCCATCTTCCCACTAACCATAATGTAACGGCCTCCCACATCCGCAACTGATCTTCCCGCCTCGAATGACACTCGCTTGTTAATCAGGATCGCAACTCCTCTAGTCTTAGAGTCCAGGCCCGAGTGAAAAAACTGTCCGACCCATCCCTTCCTTAATCTAATCTTTTTTTTAAAAAAAATCTTTTTATTGGCATTTCTCACATTTATAAACCGTTGTATAGATACACATCACATTTTTCTCGCCTGCGCTAATTTCCTTTATTATACAGAGGTTTAGTTTGTCCTTCGTTTAACTGACCCTACATGCCTTTCATTGCCCTCTGGATCAGTCTATGGTTCCTCCCCCTTCCCCGTTCAACCCCCCCCCCGGCTTCGGCTGAGCTTTTATTTTATTTATTTTATTTTCCGGACAGAGTGGAATCATCTCTCGTGGTTTCCCTGCCTTCCTTCCGCCTCTCTCCCCCCCCCCCCCCCCACCACCCCTGGGTTGCACAGTCTTTTGGTAACTCATCTATCTTGGTGTTTAAAATAAATTTAAAAAATTCTTATTAGGTTACTCCTCATTATTGGCCTCGTACAGGTTTCGGAACAGACCGACAAACTGCCCCCAAGTGTCCAGGAAGCCTTCCTCTGACTCTCGGGTGGTGTACTTAATCTTCTCCTGGTGGAGAAATTCCGAGAGGTCAGCGAGCCAGTCTGCAGCTTTGGGCGGTGCTGCCGATCGCCAGCCGAGCAGGATTCTCCGGCGTGCGATTAGGGAAGCGAAAGTGAGGGCGTTGGCCTCCTTCCCCAGCTCTGGCCGCTCCGATACCCCGAAGATTGCCACTATTGGGCATGGCTTCACCCTCACCCCCACAACCTTGGACATTGCCTCGGAGAAGGGTGCCCAGAACCCAGCAAGCTTGGGGCAAACCCAGAACATGTGGGTGTGGTTGGCTGGGCCCCTCTGGCTCCGCTCACATTTGTCCTACACCTCCGGGAAGGACCTGCTCATTCGGGTTAGGGTCAGGTGCGCTCTGTGCACCACTTTGAGCTGCATTAGGCTTAGCCTTGTGCAGGAGGAGGTGGAGTTCACCCTGGTCAGTGATTCGCTCCAGAGTCCCCATCCTACCTCTGTCCCCTGTTCATCCTCCCATTTTTGTCTGATCTCGTCCAGTAGAGTCCGGGCTCTGTCCAGTAGCTGTCCGTATATTTTCCCACATAGCTCCCCCTTCTCGTTGCTTGTGCCTATCAGGTCCTCTAGTAGTGTGCTTTCTGGGGCCCCAGGGTACCCCACTGTCTCTTTGCGGAGGAAATGTTTCATTTGGAGGTGTCTCATTTCCTGTCCTTTTGCTAGCCTCCACTTCCTCGTCAGTTCGTCTAATATCGCCAGTCTGTGCCCTACGTAGAAGTCCCCGACCGTCAATGTGCCCCCGTCCCGCCTCCATTTTTTGAAGGTGGTATCTAGCAAGGCTGGGGGGAATCTGTGATTGCCGCAGATGGGGGCCATTTTAGTTATCCTGAAGTGTTGTCTGAGCTGGGTCCATGTTCTCAGCGTAGCCGCTGCCACTGGGCTCGTTGTGTATCTTGTTGAGGAGGATGGGAGTGCTGCTGAAGCCAGGGCCCAGAGGGTCGTTCCTTTACAGGACGTCTCCTCCATTTGTACCCAATCTGTGTCAGGTTCTTGTACCCATCCCCTCACTCTTTCTGCCATTGCTGCCCAGTGGTAGTATTGTAGGTTTGGTAAGGCCAAGCCTCCTTTGATTTTCCTTCTTTGCAGTGTCTGTTTTGGGATTCTCGGGACCACCCCCCCCCCCCCCCCCCCCCCCCCCCCCCCACACACACACACACGCACACACACACAAACGCCATGATTAGACTGTCTACGTTTTGGAAAAAGGCCTTGGGGATGAAGATCGGAATGGATCTGAACAGGGAGAGGAACCTTGGCAGTACGTTCATCTTGATCGTCTGCACTCTCCCCGCCAGGGAGAGTGGGAGTGAGCCGAACCTTTGAAGGTCTCTTCTTACTTCCTCCACCAGGCTGATCAAGTTCCACTTGTGGATCTGTGTCCAGTCTCTGGCTATCTGGATCCCCAGGTAGCGGTCCTTAATCTAATCTGATCAGTTACTCTGAGGTGCATCTCCTGTAACATTACCACATCTGCCTTCAGTCCCCTCAAATGCACGAAGACGCGTGCCCTCTTAACCGGCCCATTTAGCCCTCTTACGTTCCATGTGATCAGCTTGGTTGGGGGCTTATCGCCCCCCCCCCTTGCCGATCAGCCATCACCTTTCTTGGGCCAGTCTCCAGCCCGCCCCCAGGCAGCCTCCGCCCCCGACCTTTTTGTCCCGCAGCAAAAGTCCCTCCCCGTCAACAGAACATCTCCCCCCCCCCCCCCCCCCCCCCCCCCAGGTAACAGCACTATGTAAACCAACCCTTCAACAAGCATAACATCTGCTCAACCCCCACTGCGCTTCCGTGAGCTAGCCCGCCCAGCTAGCTTGGTGACCCCCGCCCACGCCGCCAGCCATTCTCCCACCTATTGGTCCCTCCCCCCTCTCCCCCGCTCGGACACACATATGCAAAAGAAAAACAATCCCAACACAATTGCCCGAAAGAAACACGAAAAAAAAAATTCAAACATAAAATCCAACATCTAACATTCACACTTCCATCCCCCATCAGTGCAAATGTAAACTTTAACTCCCACAGCTCTGCAACAGGCCCCCAATCAATACAGAAGGCATTACAAATAACGACCGGAAAACAATAAACTTTTTTTTAACATGAGCGCTGCAGCAAAGTTCAAAGACCTCAGTCCGCCATCAGCCCTTTCCTTCTAGCGAAGTCCATCACTTCCTCGGGCAACTCAAAATAAAAATGTTGCTCCTCATACGTGACCCACTGACGGGCTGGACACAGCAGTCCAAACTTAACCTTTTCTTGAAAAGGGTCGATTTTATCTGGTTGAACCCTGCTCTTCTACTAGCCACATCCACACTTAGATCCTGGTAGATACGCAGGATGCTATTCTCCCATTTACAGCTCCGTGTCTGCCTGGCCCACCGTAAAATATGCTCCTTGTCCAGGTACCTGTGGAATCTCACCACCATTGCCCTCGGGGGCGGGTTCCCCCACATGAGGCTTCCTCATGAGCGTGTGCCGTCCACCTCCAAGGGTTGGGAAAACGTCCCATTCCCCAGTAACTTCTCGAACATGCCAGCTATGTATGCCCCCGCGTCCGTTCCTTCGGACCCCTCCGGGAGACCAACGATCCTCAGGTTCTGCCGGCGGGACCTATTCTCTAGGCCCTCCACCTTCTCCAGGAACCTTTTCTGCTGGTCTCTCAACATTCCCACCTCCATCACCACTGCAGCTTGGTGCTCCTCTTGCTCAGTCAGCACCTTCTCCACTTTCTGGATCGCCTGATCTTGAGCATCCAGTCTAAGTTCCAGCCGCGCAATCGATTCCTTAATCAGGTCCAAGCATTCCTGTTTCTGCTTGGCGAAGCCCTCCTGTATGAACTGCATCAGCTGCTCAGTCAACCGCTGGGTCGTCAAGCCAGGACCCCGGTCCTCCGCCATGCTTTCTCCCGCTGCAGCTTCAGCTGAAGCCTTCTCTCTTCGCCTATTTTTTCTTTTGCGAGCACTTCTGATCCGCCTCTCCATGCACTGATGGAGGAATCAGCTGAAGCCTTCTCTCTTCGCCTATTTTTTCTTTTGCGAGCACTTCTGATCCGCCTCTCCATGCACTGATGGAGGAATCCACTTCACAGTTGCCTCCACCATCAATTTACCGAATCAAGCCCGACAAAAAATAGGGGGAAAAGGTCCAAAGGTCCGACCTGAGTGGGAGCCACCATCAGATTTAAAATTAACAGCTGTTCTAACTTCAACTGCTGTTTGTGGGGGAGAGTTCCAAACCTCGACCACTCTTTTGTGTGTTGCAGTGCTTCCTAACATTTCTCCTGACCGGTCTGGCACTAAACTTTAGGCTATGGTTCTAAAACCTCCAACCACTGGGAAGAGTTTATCTTTATCTACCCAAAGGAACACAGGAACAGGGCTAGGCCATTCAGCTCCTCGAGCCTGTCCTGCCATTTAATGAGATCACGGCTGATCTTTGGCCTAACTCCATATACCTGCCTTTTCCTGTTAGTATCTTAAGACTTCGCTCAGATCACCCTTTAACGCCCTAAATTCCAGAGGAAACAGGCCTCATTTGTATAATCTTTCCTCATATTTTAATGAATGTTAATATGGAATCACAAAGTTTCCTGATTGGACAAAGGCAGGAATTTTGTCCCCTCAGCAAAATCGGATAGGTTCGTGACTGATCGATATGTGTAGGGATATGTTAGTGATCAGAAAACTCTTCACTGAATCCTCCACCATCTGCATCCATTGACTATTTAGAATGTAAAACTGGTTCGGACCAGGATTCTTTTTTCCCTGTTTTTCAGTGTTTTCCTTCTGGCCAGAAACTGAACTGGACCCAGCCATATATATCCTGTGGCTCCAAGAGCAGATCAGGGGCTGGGAATTCTACATTCGGGAAAGTAACCTTCCTTCTGACCTCTTGATTCGCCATCTGCAAGGCCACAAGTCAATAGTGTGATGGAAAACTCTCCAATGGAAAGGATGAGTGCAACTCCAACAACACTGAAGAAGCTCAACACCATCCAGGACAAAGCAGCCCCACTTGATTGACACAACATCAACAACACTCACTCCATCCACCACCAATGCACAGCGATAGCTATGTGTACCATCTACAAGTTGCACTGCAGGAATTGACCAAGGCTCTTTGGGCAGCACCTTCCAAACCCACGACCGCCAACATTTAGAAAGACAAGGTCAGCAGATACACAGGAACACCACCACCTGGAAGTTCCCCTCAAAGTCACTCACCATCCGGACTTGGAAAAATATCGGCCGTTCCTTCCCTGTCGCTGGGTCAAAATCCTGGAACTCCCTCTCTAACAGCACTGTGGGTTTATCTACACCTGGACTGCAGCGGTTCAGGAAGGCAACTCACCACCACCTTCTCAAGGGGTAATAAATGCTGGGCCTAGCCAGCGATGCCCACATCCCATGAACTTATTGGGAAAAAAAGACAGACGAGAAAAGGAATGGAGGTTAAGATGTAAAGATGTTGAACTTGCTGTTGAGGCCAGAAGACAAGAACGTTCACAATGCTTTGGCTCGAGACTTTGATTTCCAAAATGTCTTCTGAATCCTCCACCCTATGCTGCCCCCTTGTGCCTCAGAGGGAGGCTACAGTCATCGTTGACGATCAGAAATTTCATTGGTCTGCGTACATCAAACGCAAGGACATACGAACATGTGAATTATGAGCAGCAGGAGGCCACTTGGCCCCTCCAGTCTGCTTCCCCATTCAACACAATCACAGCTGATCTGATTGTAACCTCGACCCCACCCCGATACCCATGCGCACCCTCGTTCATCAAGAATCTGCCTTAAAAAGATTCAAAGACTGTTCCCACTGCTTTTCGAGGAAGAGACTTCCAGAGGCTCCCAGAGACTCTCAACCCTGGAAAAAAAATACTTCTGATCTCGGTCTTGTCTGTAGGGCAGCACGGGGGGGTAGTGGTTAGCACTGCTGTCTCACAGCGCTGAGGTCCCAGGTTCGATCCCGGCTCTGGGTCACTGTCTGAGTGGAGTTTGCACATTTTCCCCATGTTTGCGTGGGTTTCGCCCCCACAACCCAAATGATGTGTAGGGTAGGTGGATTGGCCATGCTAAAATTGCCCCTTAATTGGAAAAAATGAATTGGGTACTCTAAATGTTTTTTTTTTAAATCTCTGTCCTGTATGGTCGAACCCATCTTTTTAAACTGTGACCCTAGTTCTAAATTCTCCAACAAGAAGAAACATCCTCTCCACATTCGCCCTTTCAATACCCCTCAAGATCTTAAAGGTTTTGATCAAGTTGTCTCTTACTCTTTTAAACTCCAGTGGATGCAAACCTACCCTCTCGAACCTTTCCGCATCAGACAACCCACCCATTCCTGATATTAGTTTAGTAAACCTTCTCTGAACTGCTTCTAATGCATTTACGTCCTTCCTTAAATAAGAAGATCAATTCTGTACACAATACTCCAGATGTAGTCTGTAAAATCACCACAGTGCAGAAGGAGGATATTCAGCCCATCGTGTCTGTACCGACCCTCTGAAAGAGCGCTTTACCTCCGTCCTTTCCCCCACTCTATCCCCATAACCCCATTTAATCTGCACATCTCTGGACTGTGAGAGGAAACTGGAGCACCGAGAGGAAACCCACACAGACACGGGGAGAAGGTGCAAACTTCACTCAGTCAACCAAGGATGGAATTGAACCCGGGTTCCTGGCGCTGTGTGACAGCAGTGCTAACCACTGTGCTGCTGTATCACTAGTGCCCTGTACAACTGAGGCGTAACCTTCCAATTTTTGTAATCAATTCCCCTTTCAATAAATGATAACGTACTATTATCTTTCATCATTATTTACTATATCTGCATACTAAGCAATCTGTGATTCATGCCCAGGTCCCTCTGCACCTCAGAGCTCTGCAATCACTCACCATTTAGATAATATGCTTTTTTATTCTTGCTGTCAAACTGGACAATTTAATAGTGTTGGCCTGGATTATGGAGCTCCAATCCCAGAGTGTATACATCTGCCTCCGACAGTGCAGCGGAAGCTCCCTCAGTACCGGCATTGGGGGTAGTGTTGGCCTGGATTAAGAAGCTCAAATTCTAGAGCTTTTACATCTACCACTGAAAGTGCAACATCAGAGATGGGTGAAAGATCTATTCATGGAATGTAGGGAAATAAATGAGGTGAATGTGCTAATAAGGGGAGAGGCCAGATATAGATAAGATGGACAATTTGGAGGAGACAGCAGTCCAAAGGAGCACTTGTGGAGTGTGAGAGAATGGGAAATGCAAAGAAGCACACCACACCATTAAATGTGAAAGCAATTTGAAAATCTGCATTTACTGACAGTATCGTTAACGGGGCACAGTCACCTCAATATTAAATAGCACTTCAAGAAGCAATAGTTCAACAGTTTAAAAAAAAAGATATTCTTATTCATCTTGAAATGAAACAAATGAACAAAAATGACAGAAGATATTTTCACTCACTACACCCCCAAGCACCACGTGTTACTATCTCTAATGATGTTAATCCAGTTCCCTCACACTGTCACTCAGTAACCCCTCTCCCCCAGCATCCTGTGTTACTGAAGGGGCGGGAATCTCCGTTAGCCGACGGCAAAATCAGGAAATCCGAATTGGCGGCGAATAGCCAAATTGCGATTCTCCATCACCTCAAAAACGGCGTCAATGCATTTCACTCTGCACATACACTAGGCACCATTTGCATATAATTAATGGCCCCGACTTGCTACTCTCCAGGGCCTCCGTGATCCTCCGCCTCCGATGGGCCGAGTTCCCAATGGCGTGATTCACTTGTGCTTTTAAAAATCATGAAACAGGCGTGGTGGCTGCTGATGGAGAGAGAGGGGGGGTACGGAAAGTGTCCAACATGGCCATAGTGTGCTGACACTTGTGCCACTGGCCGGGGGGGGGGGGGCTTCTGCCATTCTGCTGGGATTGGGGGTAGTAGGGATGGCCAGGAGGTGGGCTGTGGGGTCAGGGTGGATGGATACGGAGCACCATTGCCGCAGCGGGCAAGGCAACCATGCAGCTGCGCACACCGCTAACAGCTCACTTTGAACCTGGTGCCATGGGTCATATAGATGTCCCCACAGGGCACCCCCCTGGGTGCCCTCTGGTCCCAGATGGCCCATCAGCTGTATGGGCGTGCTCCAGCACAACCAGTTCCATCTCTTTGGCTGAGATAAGTGTGTGTAGGGAGTATAATATGTGTGTGCAGCTGTAGCTTGTCAGCCTCCCGAGTGTCGATCATGAAACTGGCGTATCCCGCACCATAATTCAGTGGAATTGAGTGTGTTCCACGTGACACTGGTGCTACCCCTCAACGGTAGCGGAATCAGTCCAGATGTGGCACCGTTTTATCTGTCGTAAAAGTCCACAGGTTCTCCGCTGGGGTCAACATTAGTCTCAGAAACGGTGAATCCCGCCCATGGTATCTCTACTGATGTTAATCCAGTTCCCTCACACTGTCACTCAGTAACCCCTCTCTCGTAGAAGCATATGTTACTGACTGTATCTCTACTGATGTTAATCCAGAGCCTTCACACTGTCACTCAGTAAACCCCCCATGTTCTATGTTACTGATGGTATCTTTGCTGATGTTAATCCGGCTCCCTCACACTGTCACTCAGTAACCCCTCTCCTCCTAGCATCCTGTGTTACTGATGGCATCTCTTCTGATGTTAATCCAGCTCCCTCACAGTCACTCAGTAACCACTCTCTCCTAGAATCCTGTGTTACTGATTGTATCTCTACTGGTGTTAATCCAGCTCCCTCACACTGTCACTCAGTAACCCCTCTTCCACCCAGCATCCTGTGCTATTGACAGTATCCCTACTTTAAAAAAAATTCAATGAAGTGGAAATTTAGCGTGCCTAATCCACCCACCCTGCACATCTTTGGGTTGTGGGGGTGAGACCCACGAAGAAACGGGGAGAATGTGCAAACTCCACACGGACACTGACCCGGGATCGAACCTGGATCCTCAGCGCCGTGAGGCAGCAGTGCTAACCCGTGTGCCGCCTGACAGTATCTCCACTGATGTTAATCCCGCTCCCTCACACTATCACTCAGTAAACCCTCTCCCTCCAGCATCCAGTGTTACTGACGGTATGTCTACTGATGTTAATCCAGCTCCCTCACACTGTCACTCAGTAACCCCTCTCTCGTAGAATCCTGTGTTACTGACTGTATCTCTATTGATGTTAATCCAGTTAAAGCAGTTTTATTTAAGGTTGGCACATTGTGATCTGATTGGCTTCTTGTAGTGTGTAAACATCTATAGGATAATTTCTTTACTCATTTTACAACATGTTTGTGTTTCATTAAATGGTGGGTGGGGTTTGCACAGGGAGCCCAGAGTCTGAGGAATTATTTGTGTGGCCCTGACAACATCTTTAATCCGTGTTCCTGGAATGATCCATCTGGAGATCGACTTGAACCCACAACCTTGTTCTCTGAGTCAGAGGGTTGTGGGCTCAACTCCCACTCCAGGACTTGAGCACTGAGGCTGACACTCCAGTGCAGGACTGAAGGGGTGAGAGTTGAACCCCCCATTTAACAAGTATACACAGAATATCAGAAGAACAACACATCAACCTAATAAACAATCACAACCCTCCAACCCCCCTTACACCGACCCCCACCACGTCCCCTTCCCCATTTTAACCCCCTTTCTCCCCCCCCCCCTCCTCAGCTGACCCCTGTAGGGGGGAGTTCCCACTCTCCCTCACCTCATTATACGTGCTCACCAGCAGTGGCCCCAGCTCCGCCCCAAACTTTTATCAAATTCCACTGGGAACCCATCCGGCCCCGGGGTCTTTCCTGCCTATATCGCACCCATGCCATCCATCACCCCCAGGCCCGAAACCCACTCCTCCTCCACCCTTGGGAAACTCCAACTCATCCAGGAACCGCTGCATCCCCTCTTTCCCTGTCGGGGGCTCCAACTCATAGAGCCTCCTATAAAAGTCCTCAAATGTCCCATTCAACCATCTGGGTCCATCAACTTACCTCTCTCGTCTCTCACTCGATCAATCTCCCTTGCCATTGCTTGCTACCTCAACTGATGGGCCAGCATTCCACTCGCCTCCTCCCCATACTCATATACTGCCTTTGGCCTTCCATAACTGCCCCACCGCCTTCCCTGTAGACACTGACCCAAACTCCATCTGGAGCTCCTGCCTCTCCTTCCGCAACCCCTCCTCTGGCACAACCGAGTAAATACGGTCCACCCTGAAAATCTCATCTACCAGCCTTGCCCTCTCCTCCCGCTCCACCCTCTCCCTGTGTGCCCAGATTTTTAAAACAACCTCTAACTACAGCCTTGAGTGCCTCCTACAGCATAGTGGCTGTGACCTCCCCGTGTCATTCAATTCCATGTAGCCCCGAATGGCAGCCCTGACCTGCTCTTACACCCCTTCATCCGCCAGCAGCCCCATATCTAACATCCACTGCAGCCTTTGGGGCCTCCCCCTGAACCACCTGCAAACCCACCCAATACACGCATGGTCAGATAACCACTATCGCCGAACACCCCGGGTTTACCAGCCCGCCAGCAGCACCTAGTCCATCACAAAGAAATCAATCTAGAATACACCCGATGGACATGGGAGAAGTATGAAAAGTCCTTTGCCCTTGGCCTCCCAAACCTCCATGGGTAGGCCCCCCCCCCACCGCCTTCATGCGCTCCATGGACCCCTCAGCTCCCTAGGCTCTGCTGACACCCTCAACAACTTAGGGCGCGACCAGTCCAGACCCAGGTCCAGGACTGAATTGAAATCAACCCCCCCCCCGCCATTTGAAACCAAAATCTTCCCCAATGCCCACCTCAGAAAATCCACGTTGTTCCAATTCGGGGCATAAACGTTTGCCAGGACAACTGGCAGCCCTTCCAGATTCCCACTGACCATCACTCCTGGATCGGCCACAATGTTCCCCACTTCAAATGCAATCCCATTGTTAACCAACACCACCATTGCCCTCGTCTTCATATCCAGCCCTATGTGGACCACCTGTCCCACCCATCCCTTCAGCAGCCTCAAAAGGTAGTAATCTCAGGATTGCTACCAGTGCCACGAGCTAGTCAGAGTAGGAATGTCAGGATAGATAGGATGAATGCGTGGCTCGAGAGATGGTGCAAGAGTGAGGGATTCAAATTCCTGGGACATTGGAACCGGTTCTGGGGGAGGTGGGACCAGTACAAACCGGACGGTCAGCACCTGGGCAGGACTGGAACCGATGACCTGGGGGGGTATTTGCTAGAGCTGTTGGGGAGAGTTTAAACTAATGTGGCAGGGGGATGGGAACCAATGCAGGAAGTTGGAAGGTAGTAAAACAGGGACAGAAACAAAAGGCAGTAAGGGGGAAAGTGTAAGGCAGAGAAGCCATAGTCAAAAATCAAAAAGGGCAACAGTACAAGGTACAGTGACTGAGGGGAGCTCAGTGAATAGGACCAGGAATACTAAAAGGAATAAAACGGGAAGTGAAAACATTAATGGTAAGCAACGCGGCAGGTTGTTACATGAAGATATGGGTTCAACGACAAGGAAAATTAGGAGAAAGGTTAAGAGAAAATATAACTTAGGAGAGGTTATTGATCGAGGTGTTAAGATTCAGAACAGAGGTAAAAAAACCAACATAAGTGTACTTTACCTGAATGCTCGTAGTATTCGGAATAAGGTAAATGAGTTGATGGCGCAAATCATCGTGAATGACTATGATTTAATGACCATTACTGAAACATGGTTAAAGGATGGTCACGACTGGGAGTTAAATATCTGAGGGTATCAAACTATTCGGAAGGACAGAGTGGATGGTAAGGGAGGTGGTGTAGCTCTGTTATTTAAGGATGACATCCGGGCAACAGTAAGGGATGACATCGGTGCTATGGAGGATAAGGTTGAATCCATTTGGGTGGAAATCAGGAATAGTAAGGCAAAAAAGTCACTGATAGGAGTAGTCTATAGGCCACCAAATAGTAACATTATGAATGGGCAGGCAATAAACAAAGAAATAACTGATGCATGTAGAAATGGTACAGCAGTTATCATGGGGGATTTTAATCTACATGTCGATTGATTTAACCAGGTCAGTCAAGGCAGCCTTGAGGAGGAGTTTATAGAATGTATCCGTGATAGTTTCCTAGAACAGTATGTAATGGAACCTATGAGGGAACAAGCAGTCCTAGATCTGGTCCTGTGTAATGAGACAGGATTGATTCAGGATCTCATAGTTAGGGATCCTCTCGGAAGGAGCGACCACAATATGGTGGAATTTAAAATACAGATGGAGGGTGAGAAGGTAAAATCAAGCACTAGTGTTTTGCGCTTAAACAAAGGAGATTACAATGGGATGAGAGAAGAACTAGCTAAGGTAGACTGGGAGCAAAGACTTTATGGTGAAACAGTTGAGGACCAGTGGAGAACCTTCCAAGTGATTTTTCACAGTGCTCAGCAAAGGTTTATACCAACAAAAAGGAAGGACGGTAAAAAGAGGGAAAAATCGACCGTGGATATCTAAGGAAATAAGGAAAAAACATACAAAGTAGCAAAGATCAGTGGGAGACTAGAGGACTGGGAAATCTTTAGGGGGCAACAGAAAGCTACTAAAAAAGCTATAAAGAAGAGTAAGATAGATTATGAGAGTAAACTTGCTCAGAATATAAAAACAGATAGTAAAAGTTTCTACAAATACATAAAACAAAAAAGAGTGGCTAAGGTAAATATTGGTCCTTTAGAGGATGAGAAGGGAGATTTAATAATGGGAGATGAGGAAATGGCTGAGGAACTGAACAGGTTTTTTGGGTCGGTCTTCACAGTGGAAGACACAAATAACATGCCAGTGACTGATGGAAATCAGGCTATGACTGGTGAGGACCTTGAGAGGATTGTTATCACCAAGGAGGTAGTGATGGGCAAGCTAATGGGGCTAAAGGTAGACAAGTCTCCTGGACCTGATGGAATGCATCCCAGAGTGCTAAAAGAGATGGCTAGGGAAATTGCAAATGCACTAGTGATAATTTACCAAAATTCCCTAGACTCTGGGGTGGTCCCGGTGGATTGGAAATTAGCAAACGTGACACCACTGTTTAAAAAAGGAGGTAGGCAGGAAGCGGGTAATTATAGGCCAGTGAGCTTAACTTCGGTAGTAGGGAAGATGCTGGAATCTATCATCAAGGAAGAAATAGCGAGGCATCTGTATGGAAATTGTCCCATTGGGCAGGCGCAGCATGGGTTCATAAAGGGCAGGTCGTGCCTAACTAATTTAGTGGAATTTGTTGAGGACATTCACAGTGCGGTAGATAACGGGGAGCCAATGGATGTGGTATATCTGGATTTCCAGAAAGCCTTTGACAAGGTGCCCACAAAAGGTTACTGCATAAGATAAAGATGCATGGCATTAAGGGGAAAGTAGTAGCATGGATAGAGGATTGGTTAATTAATAGAAAGCAAAGAGTGGGGATAAATGGGTGTTTCTCTGGTTAGCAATCAGTAGCTAGTGGTGTCCCTCAGGGATCAGTGTTGGGCCCACAACTGTTCACAATTTACATAGATGATTTGGAGTTGGGGACCAAGGGCAATGTGTCCAAGTTTGCAGACGACACTAAGATAAGTGGTAAAGCAAAAAGTGCAGAGGATACTGGAAGTCTGCAGAGGGATTTGGATAGGCTAAGTGAATGGGCTAGGGTCTGGCAGATGGAATACAATGTTGACAAATGTGAGATTATCCATTTTGGTAGGAAAAACAGCAAAAAGGATTATTATTTAAATGATAAAATATTAAAACATGCTGCTGTGCAGAGAGACCTGGGTGTGCTCGTGCATGAGTCGCAAAAAGTTGGTTTACAGGTGCAACAGGTGATTAAGAAGGCGAATGGAATTTTGTCCTTCATTGCTAGAGGGATGGAGTTTAAGACTAGGGAGGTTCTGCTGCAATTGTATAAGGTGTTAGTGAGGCCACACCTGGAGTATTGTGTTCAGTTTTGGTCTCCTTACTTGAGAAAGGACGTACTGGCACTGGAGGGTGTGCAGAGGAGATTCACTAGGTTAATCCCAGAGCTGAAGGGGTTGGATTATGAGGAGAGGTTGAGTAGACTGGGACTGTACTCGTTGGAATTTAGAAGGATGAGGGGGATCTTATAGAAACATATAAGATTATGGAGGGACGAGATAGGATAGATGCGGGCAGGTTGTTTCCACTGGTGGGTGAAAGCAGAACTAGGGGGCATAGCCTCAAAATAAGGGGAAGTAGATTTAGGACTGAGATTAGGAGGAACTTCTTCACCCAAAGGGTTGTGAATCTATGGAATTCCTTGCCCAGTGAAGCAGTCGAGGCTCCTTCATTAAATGTTTTTAAGATAAAGATAGATCGTTTTTTGAAGAATAAAGGGATTAAGGGTTATGGTGTTCGGGCCGGAAAGTGGAGCTGAGTCCACAAAAGATCAGCCATGATCTCATTGAATGGTGGAGCAGGCTCGAGGGGCCAGATGGCCTACTCCTGCTCCTAGTTCTTATGTTCTTATTAACTGATCCCCCAATTTCAAATGTGGCTCCTGTGAAAACACCACGTCCGCCTTCAACCTTCTCAGATTGCAATCATTTAACTGGCCCATTCAACCCTCTCCGTTCCACGTGACCAGCCTGGTCAAAGTATCCCTGCTCTCCATCCCTGCCGATCAACCATACCCTTCTTTGAGCTAGCTCCTGGCCCGCCCTTGGATGCCCGCCTCAATCTCTCCCTTCCCAATTGTGCCACATCACCCACACTCATGTCAGCAACCCTCCCCCTCCCCTCTTATACACAAATCCAACCCCCTCTCCCCATACCTTCCTCCTGACAATGCCCCACTTCACTCCCAACTAGCCCATCCAGATAGCATGACGGTCCAGCCCAAGGCCTTTAACTTCAGCTCAGCCCTCCAGTCCGTCCCTATGCCGCCCCGCCACCCTCAGTCCACCAAACCGCCCAGAAACAAAAAAAAACAAAAGGCACACTCACCATTGCCGCTTGCCCGTCGAAACCCATCCCAAACTCCCCACCCCGTACATTTTACAATGAACGCAAAGCTCCTCACTAAAATTCAGTGTTGTCACACTCCTCCTAGTCCATGGTCCCTCATAAGAGTCCATCTCCTCTGGCGAGTTAAAATAAAACTTCTGTTTCTGATGTGTCACCCACAAGTGGGCAGGGTTTAAAACCCCAAACTTCACCCCTCCTTAATTAGGGCAGCTTTTATCTGGTTGAAAATAGCCCTCCTCTTCGCCAACTCTGAACCCAGGTACTGGTATACCTGCAGCTCATTCCCTTCCCAGGTGCACCTCCCGGTTTGCCTCGCCCATTTCAAAATCTTTTCTTTGTCCAAGAATCGATGCAGCCGCACCAACAACGCCCTCAGCAGCTCCCCCACCTGCAGCCTCCTCCTCAGCATCCTTTGCGCCCGATCCATCTCGAGGGGCCGGCCAAAGGCCCCCTCCCCCATCAACTTCTCCAGCATTCTCGCCACATACTTGGGGGCCTCCGCCCCCTCGATGCCTTCAGGCATCCCAATGATCCTCAGATTCTGCCTCCTGGAGCAGTTCTCCAGCTTCTCTAACTTCTCTCAGCCTCTTCCGGCTGTCCAAAACCATTACCAACTCAGTCTCCAACAAGGCCATCCACTGCTTCTGCTTCCTCACTGGCTCCTCCATCTTCTGAATCGTCAGCCCCTGAGCCTCCAACCTATGCCTCACTCTCTCAATCGCAGCTCTGAGCCAGGTCTTCCAAAGTCTATTTCCTCTGCTGCTGGAACTTTCCATTCAAAAACTCCATCAGCTGCTCCATCAACCACTGGGTGGGCAGCTCTGCCACCTTGCCTTCCGTCATCTTCACCTGTGGCGCACCACGAAAACCTTCTTTCCCCAGTTGCTCTCTCATTCTCTGTTTTTAAAAATTTAGAGTACCCAATTCATTTTTTCCAATTACGGGGCAATTTAGCATGGCCAATCCACCTACCCTGCACATCTTTGGGTTGTGGGGGTTGTCATAATATACACCAGTATATCATGGTACAGACACACACACTGATGGACACACTGCAAGACCAATCAACACACGCAACACCGCAGCCAATCACCAGTTAGAGCACACTCATTATATAGACAGAGGGCATCAGTTTTCCCGCTCATTCGGGATGCAGCCTCTCAGAAGGACAGAGCTTACAGCTCACAGCACAGATCTTCACCATGTGCTGAGTGCATAGACTGGTTAGGACAGGCACAGGTCTTTAGTTTAATCTCACATCGTGTTAATCCACAGTGAAAGTATGTTCAACAGTTTCTAACTTAATAAAATAGTGTTGTACTATTTTAAGTGTTGCTGGCCTGTGTGTGTCCCACGGATCCAGAGCACTCAACACATCAGGGGTGAAACCCACGCAAACACGGGGAGAATTTGCAAATTCCACATGGGGAGTGACCCGGACCAGGTTCAAACCCGGGTCTTCGGTGCCGTGAGGCAGCAGTGCTAACCATTTTGGGTAGCACGTAACATTGTGGATAGCACAATTGCTTCACAGCTCCAGGGTCCCAGGTTCGATTCCCGGCTTGGGTCACTCTGTGTGGAGTCTGCACATTCTCCCCGTGTGTGCGTGGGTTTCCTCTGGGTGCTCCGGTTTCCTCACACACTCCAAAGATATGCAGGTTAGGTGGATTGGCCATGCTAAATAGCCCTTAGTGTCCAAAATTGCCCTTAGTGTTGGGTGGGGTTACTGGGTTATGGGGATAGAGTGGATGTGTGGACCTTGGGTAGGGTGCTCTTTCCAAGAACCGGTGCAGACTCGATGGACCGAATGGTCTCCTTCTGCACTGTAAATTCTCTGAAAAGTAATTCCTCTCTCTTTCTTGTGGCACTTCTGATCCATACGCTAGACTCACCAGAGAAGTATTACCTTCCCTGGGCACTCACACACCTTTTCCCCTCAAAACAAACCCCATACATGTGGAAGGACCAACACAGTCCACCTTGAGCGGGAGCCACCAAATGTGCAACCACTCACTCCATGGAATCCGCTGGAAGTCTCAAGTATTCCTCGATTATTATGCTTCCTGTGAACTAGAAATTCAAAACCAATTGATGTAGAAAGTATAAAAGCAAATTACTGTGGATGCTGGAATCTGAAACATAGACAGAAGATACTGGACAATCTCAGCAGGTCTGACAGCATCTCTTCTCTCTCCACAGATGCTGTCAGACCTGCTGAAATTGTCCAGTATTTTCTGTGATGGTGAAAGTACACCAGCCCACAAGTGACATTGACCAACATATTATGTACAGGATTCGCTGTAGGCTCCCGAGTGTTTCAGTGAATAGAAACACACCACGCTGACAAAACAGATTATTTGGATTAAGCAAAAAATGCTGATTTTATTGTGAATTATTAATTTTTACAAAAGATTGCGAAAATAGCAAACAAACAAGTCAATAGTGTGGGTTTGTGAGCTGTACATCTGTGGAGCAAGTGACAAAAGATTGGGTAAACAATAATAAAATGTACAGTTTACACCAAACTTTGAACCTACCAAAATAACAAAGCATTTCAAAATGACGCAAGATCTTCCCCAGAACATGCCCTGGAAGAGTGTAAGGTGAACATATTACAGTTATTACATCAAGCTATGATGGACTGAGGGAACCCAGCTTTGTAGAGGCTCACCTCTACTCCCTCACCATACTCAGGATAGTAGCCCTCCCAGACAGGAGAGTACAAACATTACCCATGGTATTAGTCAAACACCTGTTCCTTCAAGAGGATCTGTCTATAATTCACATCAACAACTAACGCAGCATCTGATTCTATCCCATACCCACTCCTGAGAGCTGGCTCACTTTACTAACACACACTCACATCAGGGGAAAATCTCTCTGAATACTTAAGACAGAAGTTTGTTTAAAATCCCTGTTCTTTGGTCTGGTTCTCAATTCCGATGGTCAGAAATGACACCGAACATTTGAGACACAGGATGCAGCCTCTTTCCATCATACAAACCCATGCATGGTTGCAGAGCTCCAGTGGTGATGTGGGTCCATGGAGTTTCCATCAGTTTCCATTTCTGGAACACACTCTTCACCCAGGTCAGTTGGACAGCTTTTTCTAATTGCCAACTCTCTGCCCTTTGACCCTCCAGTCACCACAATGCTTCTGTGGTCATCAATCTGGTTTAACTACTCCTTCATCCACTTTGTCCATCCTTGATCTCAAAATTACCTTTACTTCCTGGTGAAAGGCAACATTTGATGCTCATTACTAACCACCTGGGTATCCTCTGCAGTCCAAACTGCTGCAGTTAAACTGCTGCTGTAGTTTGTCAATGGCCAAATTGACACAGCTGATCCGGGGTTGGCTCTCCTCGTTAATAGTGGCCTTTTGAGAGAGGTAACTATGAGGTGAATCATGGGAAATGCAGATGTTCGAGGTGGCAGTTAACACTATCTACTCAAAGGCAATTCGGGATGAGCAAGAAATGCTGAGTTTGACCAGGAAGGAATGGAAGAAAGTTAATTTTGGGAGCAAGGCTGTAGACGGTGGTTATTCTGACCAAGTGATATCCTTGTCACACACCTCACACCTGAATGTTTTCTCTCAGTGTGAATCTGCTGGTGCTTCAGGAAATCGCAGAGCTGGGTTAAAAGCTTGTCTCAAATATTGCACCTGAAGAGTTTCTCACACGTGGATACTCTGGTCCCAGGTGGATTAAAGATATCATGAAAGTTCATTGTAAGCCTCACATCTGAATAGTTAGTCCCCAGTGTGGATCCTCTGATGGAATAGGAGGCAGGAACAGAGTCACCCTGATGCGACCATCAATTCATTCGAGACGGGAGTAGAAGTAAACCGTGGCTTTAATCAACTTAGAACAGTGCCTGCCTGCGACTGGACCAATACTGAGAACCACCTACAGGTCGACTGCTCTTTATACCTCCCTTCAAGGGGAGGAGCCATAGGCAGAGCCCATACAGGCCCCAACATGTTTCCCTATGGATAATGTCATACAATGGCCCATAGGAGGAGCCCACAAGGGCAACAGCATAGCACAGATACAAATACAAGGGCAACAGCACAGATACAAATACAATGATGGATTATTGGCATAATACACTCACCACATTCACCCCCTGTTAAAAAAATGAAGACCGGCGGGGGTTACGGGTTCATAAGTTCAGCAGGTCCGGTGCACGGATTGTGCGCTGTGATCGCCGAAGCGTTGGCGTTGTTGCTGGCCCGGGTGTCGAGCGTGTCCATGCTGGCATCGGTAGTGAGGGCGCCGGTGCGGGTACAGACGTGGACTCCAGGAGCGTCTCTTCTGGAGCTTCATTCCTGTGGATCGGTGAAGGGGGATGTTGGGCGGGAGGGAGCGCGGGAGTCATATAGGGGCGGGGGCGCTGGTCATGGTAGGTTGGGCGGGATATGGTGGAGGGGCGGTGGTGGTGGAATCTGCAGGCGCCAGGTCCCGGAGGGAGACCATATCCTGTCGGCCATCGGGGTGTTCGATATAAGCGTGCTGGGGGTTGGAGTGTAGGAGCTGGACCCTCTTTACCAGAGGATCGGACTTATGGCTCCTGACGTGTTTTCTGAGTAGGACGGGCCCAGGACGGAAGCGAGGCCCCCTGAGGTGGATCTCCTAGGGAAAACAAATAGGCGGTCATGAGGGGTCTCGTTTGTGGCCGTGCAAAGTCGGGACCTAATAGAGTGGAGCGCATCGGGGAGGACCTCCTGCCAGGGAGATTCCTGGACCGCAGGGTCAGTAGGACGGTCTTCCAGACCGTCGCGTTCTCCCTCTCCACCTGTCCGTTTCCCCTGGGGTTAAAACTGGTAGTCCTGCTCGAGGCAATGCCCTTACTGAGCAGGTACTGATGCAGTTCGTCGCTCATGAACGATGAGCCTTGGTCACTGTGGACATAATTGGGGAAACCAAACAGGGTGAAGACAGTATGTAGGGCTTTAATGACAATGGACGTGGTCATGTCGGGGCAAGGGATTGCAAAGGGGAAGCGGGAGAACTCATCAATAATATTGAGGAAATATGTATTGCGGTTATTGGAGGGGAGGGGCCCTTTGAAATCGATACTGAGGCGCATATAGGACAGGACTTTTATCAGGTCCTTTACCAGGTGGACCTTATCTGGTCGATAGAAGTGCGGTTTACATTCCGCACAGATCTGGCAGTCCCTGGTCATGGCTCTGACCTCAGTGGAGTAGGGCAGGTTGCGGGCCTTGATACAGTGGATAAGCCGGGTGACCCCCGGGTGGCAGAGGTCATCGTGGATATCCCGTAGTCGGTCATCTTGTGCGCTGGCGCATGTGCCGCGGGACAGGGCATCTGGGGGCTCGTTGAGCTTCCCAGGACGATATCATAATTATAGGTGGAGAGTTCGATTCTCCACCTCAAGATCTTATCGTTCTTGATTTTGCCCCGCTGCGTATTGTCGAACATGAAGGCTACTGATCGTTGGTCGGTGACGAGGGTAAACCTCCTACCAGCGAGGTAGTGCCTCCAGTGCCGTACGGCTTCCATGATGGCTTGGGCCTCCTTCTCGCCTGAGGAGTGCTGAATTTCGGAGGTGGTGAGGGTGCGCGAAAAAAATGCTACCGGTCTGCCTGCTTGATTGAGGGTAGCGGCGAAAGCGACCTCTGATGCGTCGCTCTCCACCTGGAAGGGGAAGGACTCGTCCACCGCGCGCATTGAGGCTTTGGCGATGTCCGCCTTGATGCAGCTGAAGGCCTGGTGGGCCTCAATTGCCAGTGGGAAGATGGTGGCCTTGATTAGTGGGCGGGCTTTGTCCGCATAGTTGGGGACCCACTGGGCATAATATGAAAAGAACCCGAGGCACCTCTTCAGGGCCTTGGGGCAGTGGGGGAGGGGAAGTTGCAGGAGGGGGGCGCATACGGTCAGGGTCGGGTCCTAGAACCCCGTTTTCCACGACGTAGCCGAGGATGGCTAGTCTGATTGTGCGGAAAACGCATTTCTCCTTGTTGTATGTGAGGTTTAGGGTTTGGGCGGTTTGGAGAAATCTGTGGAGGTTGGTGTCGTGGTCCTGCTGATCATGGCCGCAGATGGTGACATTGTCCAAGTACGGAAATGTGGCCCGCAGCCCGTACTGGTCCACCATTCGGTCCATTTTTCTCTGGAACACCGAAACCCCATTCGTGACGCCAAAGGGGACCCGGAGGAAGTGGAAAAGGCGGCCGTCTGCCTCAAAAGTCGTGTAGTGGCGGACCTCCGGGCGGATTGGGAGCTGGTGGTATGCAGACTTCAGATCCACCGTGGCGAACACCCGGTAGTGTGCGATCTGGTTTATCATGTCTGCAATCCGGGGAAGGGGGTATGCATCGAGTTGCGTGTACCGGTTTATCGTTTGGCTGTAATCTACAACCACCCGGTTCTTTTCCCTGGTCTTGACGACCACCAGCTGAGCTCTCCAGGGGCTATTGCTGGCCTCGATGACTCCCTCCCGCAAGAGTCGCTGGACCTCGGACCTGATAAAAGTCCTGTCCTATATGCTATACCGCCTGCTTCTGGTAGCGACTGGTTTGCAGTCAGCGGTGAGATTTGCGAAGAGTGGGGGAGGGTCGACTTTTAGGGTCGCGAGGCTGCATATGATGAGTGGGGGTAGGGGTCCCCCGAACTTCAGGGTTAGGCTCCTGAGGTTGCATTGGAAATCTAGTCCCAATAGAAGAGGAGCACAGAGGTCTGGGAGTACATATAATTTAAAATTGGCGTACTCGGCGCCCTGTATTGCTAGGGTTGCGGTAGTGCACCCTTGGATTTGCACCGAGTGCGACCCAGAGCGAGGAAGATGGTTTGGTGCGCCGGAAAAATTGTGAGTGAGCAGCGTCTTACCATGTCCGGGTGAATGAAGCTCTCGGTGCTCCCGGAGTCGAAATGGCAAGGCGTCTCGTGCCCGTTTACCCGGACGGTTATCATAGAGCTCTGGAGGTGCTTGGGTCGCGACTGGTCCAGGGTGACCGTGCTGAGTTGTGGGTAGTCGATGTGGTCGGAGGTGCTGGGGTGGCTCCGCGATGGCTGCCCTTGTTGATCGTACACGTCGAGCGGCGTTGCAGATGGCGGCCAAGATGGCGGCCCCCGTTGGTCGAGCGTGGCGGGCGGTGAGGAAGATGTCGTCCAAGATGGCGCCCCCCCCATGGAAAGCATGCAGCCGGCCATGTGGGGAAGGATGGGCAAGATGGCGGCCCCCGTGAGTCGCATGTGCTAAGAGGGCTGGAAGATGGCTGCCCCCACGGATAGCACGAGGCTGATGACGCGTCTGCAGGGGGCGGAGTCAGCAGATACGCTGCCACACTGCGGGGTCTGCGGGCCTGTGAGTCTGAGGATCGGGCCTGTGAGTTAGAGTTCTTGGACCTGGCCCGGCAAACTTTGGCGAAATGTCCTTTTCTCCCGCAGCTGCTGCAGTTCGAGTTACGGGCCGGGCAGTGCTGCCGGGGGTGTTGGGACTGGCCACAGAAATAGCAGGTTAGCCCCCCATGATGGGCGGGCGGCCGCACGGCACAGGCCTGGGGTAGTCTTTGATCGGGGGTCCAGGAGGGGGTCGCTTGGTCAGCCGGGAACGCGTTAAGGCTCTGGAAAGCAACTTTCTCCAGAGAGGAGGCTAACTTTCCCGTCTGATCCAGGTCCAGGGCCCCCTTTTCGAGTAGGCGCTGTCTCACATAGTTGGACTGGACTCCCGCCACGTAGACGTCTCGGACGGCGAGTTCCATATGTTGAATGGCTGTAACGGCCTGGAAGTTGCAGCTGCGTGCGAGGACTTTGAGGTCGCATAGGTAGTCTTCTAGCGATTCCCCGGAGCGCTGGCATTTAGTGGTGAGGATGTGTTGCGCGTAGACCTCGTTCATGGGCTGTACATAGAGGCGTTCGAGCATCGCGAGGGCGTCTGCGTAGGGCCCCGTCGAGTTGAACAGAGATTCGATGGCTCACCCGTGCGTGGAGGAGGCTCAGCTTCTGTTCGTCGGTGACGGAAGGCGTGGAGAAGGCTGCGAGATAGGCCTTGAAGCAGCGGAGCCAGTACGAAAAAATTTATTTTGCCTCCGCAGCCTGCGGATCGAGTTCCAGTCGGTCAGGTTTGAGGGCCAATTCCATAGTTGGGTTTAAGTTGATTAAATTGATGCGGCCATCAATTTACTCGAGACATGAGTAGAAGTAAACCGTGGCTTTAATCAACTTAGAACACTGAGCCAACACTGAGAACTGCGGACAGGTCGACTGCTCTTTATACCTCCCTTCAAGGGGAGGAGCCATGGGCGGAGCCCATACAGGCCCCACCATGTTTCCCCATGGATAATGCCATACAATGGCCCATAGGAGAAGCCCACAAGGGCAACAGCACAGCACAGATACAAATACAATGGTGGATTATTGGTATAATACATTCACCACACTCCTGTTTCCAACCTCTCTCCTGAGTCTGTATCTCTCCTGTATATGTGTTGATCCCACCACTGCACAAAATCGCTGCCTTGGATGCTGTGGGTCTTCCTCTTCTGATCTACTGTCAAACACATCGGAGGCTACACATCCCACACTGATGTTAGTTTGAAAGCCTCCGAGGATGAAGAATGCTGTTCCCACACTGGAAATCTTGTCAAACCAGGGAAACTGAGAAGCAGCTGCAATAAGTGAGGTTTTATTCAGATGGGACAATGACAAGTTTAAATCCCCACCTGAGCTGCTGCTCAAAGTCGCCTCCGTTTTCCCGGTCAGTTTCCCAAACTTCAGGAAACTCCTGTTACTGCAGAAATATTTGGATTGTCTGTGAGAGACGTCAATCAGAGAGCCCACCCACTCTGCCCATTCTCTCCTCTTCCTCTACCACAGCTGCTTCACTTCCTGTAGGGACTCCAAACCAAGTCAGGAGATGGTGAGTGAAGGAGCAGAATTTAGAAGAATTACATTGCACAATATCCACACTAATGTTCAGGCAGTCTGACTATCCTGTGGGCAACCAGGTGTGGAAATGCCCCTTATGCTGTGTGACAAGATCCAGCTCAGAGACCTGTTTACTCGGTGCTTTGTGCTGAGCTGTGTGATTGGCTGTGTGTTGGATATTGAGTGTGTTTATTGGAAGCATTTCCCTTCTGATTTACAGGCTGAGTTTTGTTGAAGGGTTATTCCTGAATATGAGAAGATGAGGTGTGATTATCTGGGAGAGGTAGACACACATTTATTGAAATGTCTTCTTTGAAGGTTTTACCTGAAGGCCTCGGCCTTTCCCAAAAAGCCTGGGCTTGGATTTGATAGTTTTGCCCAGTGCTGTGTCTGAGAGCTGAATTTTGGGTGTGCAGTCTGAGTGAGTGCAGTGTATCTAATTTCCCAGGATAAACTAGAACCCTTCAATCAGCTACACTGAAGAAATATTTTCCTTGGCTTCCAGCACTTCCAATGTGTTTTCTTAAAAAATTTGGCAAATCAGCCGTAGAAATTTCCAAATCTTTGATGAATTTTTAAAAAGTACTTTTATTTCAAATTTTCAAAACTTTTACAATTTACAACAGGAACAAAACAGACCCGATACATTAAATCCCCCACCCTTTCCTCAACAGTCAGTGGTAACTAACTCTCCAAAATAGAAAATGAACCAACCCCAAGTCTTGTTGAATCCATCACCCACCCCATTTTGAGTAAAGGTCATCTTCTCCAGGGCTAGAAACTCCAATAGGTCCTCCCGCCACGCCGAGGCACAGGGTGGGGAAGCTCCACCCCAATAAGACCCGCCTGTGAGCACTCAGCGAGGCGAAGGCTAAGACATCTGCCCCCGCATCCGTCTGCAACATTCGGCCAGTCCAACAACCCAAATATGGCTTCCAGGGGACCAGGCTCCACATCCACATGCAAATCCCCCGAGATGGTGCTGAATACTGTCCTCCAAATCATTTCTAGTTTCGGGCAGAACCAGGACGTATGCACATGGTTTGCAGGACCCCTCCCACATCGCTCACAAACATCCTCCACCCTCTCAAACAGCCGGCTCATCCTTGACTTTGTCAGCGTTGTGCCCTTTACACCACCTTCAGCTGTATCAGCCCCAGCCTTGCACCCAAAGTCGAGACATTCACCTTCCGCAGCATCTCACACCACAATCCCTCCTCCAGCACTGCCCCAGCTAATCCTCCCACTTCACCTTAACCCCCTCCATAGAGACCTTACGCTCCTCCAAAATCCTCCCATAAATCGCCAGACGACCCCTCGTCTCGACGACAGCACCCCTCCAGCAACGAAGAGGCGGATGCTATCAGGAAGGTCTTCTTCATAAAGTCCCGCACCAGCACGTACCGGAAACTCTTCAGTCCCCGCTCCCTGCGTCAACCTAAATTTCTTATTCAACTGCTCCAAGCTCTCAAACCGCCCTCCCAAAAGCAAATCCTTCATCTCCGTAATCCCCTTCTTCTCTCCCATCCTCGGAACCTCGCATCCATTGTCCCCAGCTCAAACCTCTGATTTCCTCTGATCGGCTTCCCCCCCCAACCCTGCCCCCAACCTAAAATGTTGTTGAAACTGCCTCCGCTAATGGAATCACCAAATACTTCCCCAGAGCCTTCGGGGCGTTGCTGTTGCCAGTGCCCGAAATCCCAACCCCCTACATGGGCCTGCCTCCATCCAAACCCACAAAGCCCCCACCTATCCCAGCCCTGAACGTTCTCTGCATTCGCCGCGCAAAAATAGTACATCAGATTTGAGAGGCCGAACGCCCCCTCCCCTGCACCTGCCCCACCACCTCCCTTACCCTGGCCACCTTCCCCACCCAGACAAAAAAATGAGATCAGCCTATCCCCTCCTTGAAAAGCGCCTTAGGCAAAAAGACCGGCAGGCACTGAAACAAAAATAAGAATCACATTAAAATATTCATCTTCACTGCCTGTACCCGGCCCACCAACGATAGTGGAAGATTATTTCACCTCAATAAATCAGCCTTCACCCTCCCCACGAAGCTGGAGAAATTAAACTTCCGAAAGCCTGCCCAATCCCAGGCCACCTGCACCCCCAGATACCTAAAGTGAGACGCTGCCAGACAGAATGGCAGCCATGCGCCCCACACACACCAGCTCCTGCACCTGGAGAGGAAACCACAAAATACTCACTTTTCCCCAAATCCAGCTCATACCCAGAGAACGTTCCAAATCTTCGAAGCACACCCATTATGTCCCCCACGAGGAGACCGCTCCAAAATATATTACAAGACACCCTATGCTTCACCCCCCCCCCCCACTATCCCCTTTCACAACTCTGAGCTCCTCAGTGCAATGGCCAAGGGCTCTATAGCCAATGCAAACAGAAGATGGGCATGGGACATTGTGTTCCAATCTGCCCCCAAATCAACTCATGGGTATCCAGATTTGGAATGGCAGCCAACGTTATCTTCACGAATAATTCCTATTGAGCGCAAATGTGCCCACCAACCTCCCCTCCAGTGCACCCACTATGATCACGTACCTGTCCCCCTGATCCACCACAACCTTCTCCATCTGGAACCTCACTCGCTTTCCCACCAAGATCGCCATCCCCCGAGCCCTACTAAAATCTCCATTGAATTAACAGTTTTCTGAGTGTTTTTTGGGGCAGCACGGTAGCACAAGTGGATACCACTGTGGCTTCACAGCGCCAGGGTCCCAGGTTCGATTCCCTGCTGGGTCACTGTCTGTGCAGTCTGCACGTTCTCCACGTGTCTGCGTGGGTTTACTCCGGGTGCTCTAGTACTCCTCGGGTACTCCTCCCATAGTCCAAAGATGTGCAGATTAGGTGGATTGGCCATGATAAATTGCCCTTAGTGCCCAAAAATGTTAGGAGGGGTTGTTGGGTTACGGGGATAGGGTGGAAGTGAGGGCTTAAGTGGGTCGGTGGAGACTCGATGGACTGAATGGCCTCCTTCTGCACTGTATGGTCTATGTTTATATCAAACACACAATCGAAGGATAAAACCGGTCTTAAGTACAATTCGACTCAAGTGAATTGAGGCCATTTTACGCTCCGCCTGAGTGTCTTTTGTGTTGCTCTCACAGTACCTGGGAAGATGGGGCCAGGGCAAAAGAAAGAAAGTGGCCACGTTGTTAGTGTCCCTGCTGGAAAGAGAGGGAGTGTCAAGTGAGGAAAAAGACAGGACTTGCATCAGGTCTCCCACTCAGGGTAATAGCAGACTGACACTCACTGTGGAACAGTCTCTAACTGAGGAGTCAGCCCCTTCAGCAAAGGAGGAGAGGGAGTTGGAGATAATCAAGTTTCCTCTTCCTGTTTTACAGAAAGATTGCACTACTGCACCAGAGAATACAGAGAGGATAGACACCACAGATAAATCCTGACGATCATCCAAGGAGCAACTGCACATCTGTGGAAAGACATCCAGTCCCTTCACAACGTTGCTCAACACAGAGAAGGTTGGGCAGTGAAAGCATCACCTGGAAATCAGTCGGGTCAAGGGAGCTTTGACACATCATCAGATCTGAAACTGGTCAGTGGTGTGGAACCTTCCATCAGAACCAACCTTTCTGAAGGTTCGGCTGTGGGTGATCGGTCAGGGAAGAAGTATGAGTGGGCTCCAAGTGTGGTGAGAGCTTCAATCATTTATCAAGCCACTTAACCACTGACTCATTCGCACAAGTGTAAAGCTTATGTCAGAGAATCCACAGGCTTCTGAGGTGCATTTGTCACAACTACTGTTACCACAAGAGCATCCACATGGAAGAGAAACGATTCAGGTGTGATGTCTGTGATAAAAGTTTTGTGACGTCTACCAACCTCCTGACGCACCGGATGATTCACACAGGGGAGAAACCATTCAGGTGTGATGTTTGTGACAAGTCCTTCTCACAATCATCGAACCTCCATCAGCACCGACGTATACACGCAGGTGAGAAGCCATTCAGGTGTGATGTTTGTGACAAGTCCTTCTCACAATCATCGAACCTCCGTCAGCATCGACGCATTCACACAGGAGAGAAACCCTTCGCTTGCGAGGTGTGTGACAAATCATTCTCAGTGTTATCGACCCTCCGTCAACACCAGCACCTTCACACCGGGGAGAAACCCTTCACGTGCAAAATGTGTGACAAATCATTCTCATGGTCATCGCACCTTCGCAATCACCAACGCATTCACACAAGTGAGAAACTCTTCGCATGTGAGGTGTGTGGCAAATCATTCTCGCAAGCATCGACCCTCCGTAAACACCAGCGTGCTCACACAGTGGAGAAACTCTTTCCATGCAAGGTAGGTGACAAATTATTCTTGGACCCACTGACTTCCTGCGCACCCCGTCATATTCACATATACAGAATGGGACAAATCACTCCCTCAGTTATCTTTCCTCTGTGCACAGCAACACATTCATACAGGAGGCAAACTATTCACATATATGGATTGTTACAAATCATTCTCGGATTAATCAGCCCTCTGCACTCACTGGTCAGAAACCATCCATGTTGATGTGTGAGACAAACGTTTCTCACAGTTATCAGACCTTCACAGACACCAGCACATTCACACCTGCAGCTTTCACCAGCACATTCACACTGCGGCTCACCTGCTTCCCTTACCCTGAGAGTTTTCTGTGTTGTTTACCCTCCAGTGCTCACACAGGGCAACTGTCCTTCCAAAGCATTATCTGTCTCAGCAGTGTCTGTCTCCAACCTCTTCCAACATAAGCCCAATCATTTCAAGAAGGTTAATTTGACCGTTGACCAGATCGCCAAACGTCACCAATATATATAGATGGTCCTGCTTATGCAGAAGTTTACCTGCAAGGGTCAAGAGGGCAATGTCTGAATATTATATATATGTATGTTAATTTTTGAACCTTTAAATCCTAGCTTTTGAGTTGAAAATACAGAAAGATCACATGATGTTTCCTTAATTTTATGAGGTGTTTTAAAATGTAGCTTTCTTGAAGATAGCTCTGACTTTTGTCATCTGGACTCAAAACATTTTCTCTCAGAACCAACCTTTCTGAAGGTTCGGCTGTGAATATGACGGGGTGCTGAAATGTGGAACTTGTTCAAGGAACAGGTGCTACGTGTCCTTGATATGTATGTCCCTGTCAGGCAGGGAAGAGATGGTCGAGTGAGGGAACCATGGTTGACAAGAGAGGTTGAATGTCTTGTTAAGAGGAAAAAGGTGACTTATGTAAGGTTGAGGAAACAAGGTTCAGACAGGGCATTGGAGGGATACAAGATAGCCAGGAGGGAACTGAAGAAAGGGATTAGGAGAGCTAAGAGAGGGCATGAACAATCTTTGGCGGGTAGGATCAAGGAAAACCCCAAGGCCTTTTACACATATGTGAGAAATATGAGAATGACTAGAGCGAGGGTAGGTCCGATCAAGGACAGTAGCGGGAGATTGTGTATTGAGTCTGAAGAGATAGGAGAGGTCTTGAACGAGTACTTTTCTTCTGTATTTACAAATGAGAGGGGCGATATTGTTGGAGAGGACAGTGTGAAACAGATTGGTAAGCTCGAGGAAATACTTGTTAGGAAGGAAGATGTGTTGGGCATTTTGAAAAACTTGAGGGCCTGACGGGATATATCCAAGGATTCTATGGGAAGCAAGAGATGAAATTGCAGAGCCGTTGGCAATGATCTTTTCGTCCTCACTGTCAACAGGGGTGGTACCAGGGGATTGGAGAGTGGCGAATGTCGTGCCCCTGTTCAAAAAAGGGACTAGGGATAACCCTGGGAATTATAGGCCAGTTAGTCTTACTTCGGTGGTAGGCAAAGTAATGGAAAGGGTACTGAAGGATAGGATTTCTGAGCATCTGGAAAGACACTGCTTGATTAGGGATAGTCAGCACGGATTTGTGAGGGGTACGTCTTGCCTTACAAATCTTATTGAATTCTTTGAGGAGGTGACCAAGCATGTGGATGAAGGTAAAGCAGTGGATGTAGTGTACATGGATTTTAGTAAGGCATTTGATAAAGTTCCCCATGGTAGGCTTATGCAGAAAGTAAGGAGGCATGGGATAGTGGGAAATTTGGCCAGTTGGATAACGAACTGGCTAACCGATAGAAGTCAGAGAGTGGTGGTGGATGGCAAATATTCAGCCTGGAGCCCAGTTACCAGTGGCGTACCGCAGGGATCAGTTCTGGGTCCTCTGCTGTTTGTGATTTTCATTAATGACTTGGATGAGGGAGTTGAAGGGTGGGTCAGTAAATTTACAGACGATACGAAGATTGGTGGAGTTGTGGATAGTAAGGAGGGCTGTTGTCGGCTGCAAAGAGACATAGATAGGATGCAGAGCTGGGCTGAGAAGTGGCAGATGGCGTTTAACCCTGAAAAGTGTGAGGTTGTCCATTTTGGAAGGACAAATATGAATGCGGAATACAGGGTTAACGGTAGAGTTCTTGGCAATGTGGAGGAGCAAAGAGATCTTGGGGTCTATGTTCATACATCTTTGAAAGTTGCCACTCAAATGGATAGAGCTGTGAAGAAGGCCTATGGTGTGCTCGCGTTCATTAACAGAGGGATTGAATTTAAGAGCCGTGAGGTGATGATGCAGCTGTACAAAACTTTGGTAAGGCCACATTTGGAGTACTGTGTACAGTTCTGGTCGCCTCATTTTAGGAAGGATGTGGAAGCTTTGGAAAAGGTGCAAAGAAGATTTACCAGGATGTTGCCTGGAATGGAGAGTAGGTCTTACGAGGAAAGGTTGAGGGTGCTAGGCCTTTTCTCATTAGAACGGAGAAGGATGAGGGGCGACTTGATAGAGGTTTATAAGATGATCAGGGGAATAGATAGAGTAGACAGTCAGAGACTTTTTCCCCGGGTGGAACAAACCATTACAAAGGGACATAAATTTAAGGTGAAAGGTGGAAGATATCGGAGGGATATCAGAGGTAGGTTCTTTACCCAGAGAGTAGTGGGGGCATGGAATGCACTGCCTGTGGAAGTAGTTGAGTCGGAAACATTAGGGACCTTCAAGCAGCTATTGGATAGGTACATGGATTACGGTAAAAAGATATAGTGTAGATTTATTTGTTCTCAAGGGCAGCACGTTAGCATTGTGGATAGCACAATTGCTTCACAGCTCCAGGGTCCCAGGTTCGATTCCGGCTTGGGTCACTGTCTGTGCGGAGTCTGCACGTCCTCCCCGTGTCTGCGTGGGTTTCCTCCGGGTGCTCCAGTTTCCTCCCACAGTCCAAAGATGTACGGGTTAGGTGAATTGGCCAATGATAAATTGCCCTTAATGTCCAAATTGCCCTTGGTGTTGGGTGGAGGTGTTGGGTTTGGGTATGGTGCTCTTTCCAAGAGCCGGTGCAGACTCAAAGGGCCGAATGGCCTCCTTCTGCACTGTAAATTCAATGATAATCTATGATTAATCCAGGACAAAGGTTCGGCACAACATCGTGGGCCGAAGGACCTGTTCTGTGCTGTATTTTCTATGTTCTATGTTCTCCCTACAGATGCTGCCAGACCTGCTGAGATTTTCCAGCATTTTCTTTTTGGTTTGTCATAAGATTGATCTCTAATCATAAGTTCCCCTGGGTGCAGGTTCAAAACTGTATCCAGCAGTCAAAAAATGTGGCACAAGTCAGAACAGCAAAGTCTGGAACCTGACTTCTTTTTCATTTTATTTCTTCCTTTAGGTAAAGCAATCCTTCAGGTGCGAGGTGTGTGACAAATCATTCTCAGCGTCATCGACCCTCCGTGAACACCAACGCGTTCACACTGGAGAGAAGCCCTACAGGTGTGAGGTGTGTGACAAATCATTCTCTCAGTCATCGACCCTCCATAAACACCAACGCATTCACACTGGGGAGAAACCCTTCACGTGCGAGATCTGTGACCAATCATTCTCAAGGCCATCTACCCTCCGTGTCCACCAACGAGTTCATACAGGAGAGAAGCCCTTCACGTGTGAGGTGTGTGACAAATCATTCTCAGTGTCATCGACCCTCCGTAAACACCAACGTATTCACACAGGAGAGAAGCCCTTACCATGCAAGGTATGTGACTATATATTCTTGGACTTGGCGTCCGCGTACACCAACATATTCACACGTACGGTATGTGACATCTTTCCCAAGTCACCTTCCCTCTGCGCAGAGCAACACATTCACACAGGAGACAAACCATTCACATGCGAAGTGTGCGACAAATCATTCTCACGGTCATCAGACCTCCACAGACCCCAACACATTCACACTGCGGCTCACCTGCTTCCCTTACACTGAGAGTTAGCTGTTTTGTTTACCCTCCAGTGCTCTCACAGGGGAGTTGTCCTTCCAAAGCACTGTCTGTCTCAGCAGTGACTGTCTCCAACATCTCCCACCGTCATTCCAATCATTTCAAGGTCAATTTAACCATGGACGAGATTGCTAAACATCACAAGAAGACATCAGTAGACATATGCATATCTGCTTCTGCACAAGTTTACCTGTGTGGAGAAGAGGGCAATGTCTGAATAATAAATCTACATTTATATATTAATTTTTGAAATGTTAAATCTGAGTTTTTGAGTTGAAAATACAGAATCACAGGATTTATTTTGACCAATTTTGTGAAGATTTGTAAAATGTCTTGGAGATGGCTCTGACTTTGTCATAAGATTGATCTCTAATCAGAAGTCTCCTGGATGTAGGCTGAAAACTGGGTGCAGGCTGAAAACTGTCTCCAACACTCGGAAAATGTGTCACAAGATAGCACAGCAACGTCTGGACCATAATTTCTTTTTGAATTGCATTTCTTCCTTTAGGTAAAACTGGCCCATAACGCCCAGGATCACTCGTTGACTGGAGGGCGGGTTCCGTACCTCCAGGAGCTGACGGGACAGGAGGAGTTCACGAGGAAGCTGTTTGGCCTCTCCAACCCCACGATAACCAATGGTGGATCAAACATGAGGATGAGTGAAGGTGATGTCAGCAGCTGAGTGTTTAAACCATCAGGAGAGTTAATTTATGCGACAAAAGATAATAATTGTGATTTTCTTCCTCTGGCAGATACACAGGTGTTCATGGGAATATCAGATGGTGATGGAGGAGAGTTGGCAGCAGCGTCCGAGATTCCTGAAAGGGTTGACGAGGATGGGACAGAGGTGAATAACTCACAGCAATGTGGCATGGCAGCTGCAATGGAGGAGGGGGAGGAGTTTCAGGAGGGTAAGATGTCTGATTTGGAGGGTAATGTTGGTGAGTTCAAGTTAAATATTGTGGCTTGTGTGAAAGAGGAAGCCTGTGATGATCCGGCTGCTGTGGTGGAGGGAGAGCGCTCAGAACCTTCTGGAGGTGAGGAACCTGCGGCTTTGGGAGCAGAAGCTCCACCATCTCCTCAAGCAGACGGACAACATCAGGCCCATGCTGCTGGTGAAGAAAATGAAGATGATCTGAAAACTCTTGCATGCTTACATCAGGGACAGGTTCGAAGGGCCACTGCTAACTTCTTTCAGCAACATCTACAAAGAAATAATAAGATTCTTCAGCAACATCTACAAAGAAACAATGAGATTCTTCAGCAGCATCTACAGAGAGACAATGAGATTTTTCAGCAGCATTTACAAAAAGACAATGAGATTCTTCAGCAGAATCTACAAAGAGACAGTGAGATTGTTCACCAGCAGAATGAGGTTCTTTGTCAGCTTCTGCAAAGAAGCAATGAAACTTTGAATGAAATGAGGCAGATTCTATCTCAGATTGTAACCCCTGCACCTTCTGGCCAGCAGCCCAGTGCAGAGACATCTGCTGCTGGACACACCTGACACAGTAGAGTTCATGTCACGGGGACGGCAGATATTTAGAAGGCGTTAGGGTCACTCCCAACAACGTTGTATCCTTGACTGCATTATTTCCCTCTTCTGAGGCATATTTTTCTTTCAAGATATTTGCCATGACATGGAGCATCTCGATCGTGACTACAATGGTGGATGAAGCTCGAATCCTTGAGTCCTGTCTTCCTGATCACAGCATCTCCCATTTTTGAGGGACGAGGAATGGGTGAGGCCGGAATTTTAACGTTTCGCAGAGGCAACTGTCCATAGAAATCAGCAGCTGCTTCCACTCGTGCGGTTTTGGGTGAGAGGTGTCTTGAAACCTGACCCGTACAGATTAGACCTGTTAGGAGCAGGTCTGAATTCCATGGATTTGTTTGGGGATGGCTGGCGGTACCCTTTTGTAGAGAATATGGCCCTTTTGATATTACTGAAGATAGAAATTAATGTACATGAAAAGTGCATAAATTCATTGGAACTCAAAAGAACTGTCAAAAATAATTGTCAGATGTGTCAAGATGAACTGTCAAAAGGAGATGTCAAGCTATCAAGGCATTTAAACCTCCAGCCTTGAACTCTGAAGAAACTGGAGTGTTAAAAAGAATTGCAATTCATTCTGTCTTTGACATCATCTTCATGGATTGGCTGGATTAATCATACATTATCACAGTAAGATTCCTGCCGTATCATTTGATTGACAGTTCAGTTCCAAGTGGTTATGGACACTTGATACGGGACCATGAATTTCAATGGTTTTTTTTTAGACAGGATTATGCAACTGATTAATATGGATAAGGAATGTAAATGCACTAATTGTTTTTAAAAAAAATAAATGAATGGTTGACGCTTGGATATTTTATTTTAACTTCACCATGCTCTGCCCATTCTGGATACTGAGTGAGCTGATATTGGCGGTGCTGTGGCCATGGATGGAGGCATGGATTGGTTTGAATTAGCATAAAGTTGGCAAAGGGCTACACAGAGTGAATGACAAATTGCCACAGAGGATATGAGGAGCCATGGGAGTGGTTGGATGCATAAGTTGGCATGGAACACATGGGGAGGGGGAGCGGGTTCAAGGTCGGGGGCCATAGGGCGACAGAAGGTAGAAGGGACCATGTGTTGGGGCGGTTCTGGGGCATCGGTTGACATGGATGGTAAGTAGGGAGCATGTGAGGGGGGGTGATGTCTGTTCTTTGTTTCGATACAGCTCCGATACTCCCAACACCGACCTTCCACTCAGCCCACCACCTCACCCAGCATCCTTTCGTTCCAGGGCCACTCGGCCTGACTCCCAGGGTACACCACCACCCTGGAACAAATGTCCCAACTTCCAGGCCCTTTCTCCTGGGTTGAGGTTTGCTCCAATCAAGCAACTCAGCACAAAGCACCGAGTAAACAGGTCTCTGAGCTGGATCTTCTCACACAGCATAAGGGGCATTTCCACACCTGATTCCCCACAGGATAGGCAGACTGCCTGAACATTAGTGTGGATATTATGGGATGAAATTCTTAGGAATTTTCATCCATCACTCACTGAATATTCATTCGTGAATGTGTTACAGAATGCCATCTCTGCAAAACTGCACCTTCGCTGTTGAACGTTTGACAGATTTCTCGTGTGGGAATAGCAAATGTCCTCCTCCAAGGCTTTCAAACTGACAACATGTGTGGGATGTGTAGCCTTGGACGTGTATGGCAGCTGATCAGAAGCAGAAGCATCCAAGGCAGCAATGATGTGCAATGGTGGGATCAGCACATGCACTGGAGGGGTCGGGGGAGGGACACAGGAGAGTGATGGGTGGGAGGAACAGAGAAGTAATTGGGAGAGGAGAATGATGCAGTGCTTGTGAAGTGACTCTGTTACTGGGACATCAGGAGTAACACGGTGTTTGGGGCAAAAAGTGTGCTTGGGGAATTCCTCTTGCTCGGCAAGTGACAAAGACTCGGAGATTGGCTCCAAAGTGACCATCTCTTAGCAAATAAAATAAGGGACATTTGATTGTGGGATATCGGTTTGGACGTTTGTGTGTGCTTGTGGAGGTAGTAGCGGCAGGAGGCCGTAAACTGGTAGCGGAGGAGGTGAGCTATGACCTATCTGCTAAATATTTCCAGCATTTTTTAATTTGATTCTAGTTTTAAAAACAGACCATTCGGCCATATCTTTTCTACTTTGCTTATGCTCCACATGAGAGTTCTCGCTACTATTTTCTCTCACACCTTGTCTCTTGCCAATACAGATGGTCACCTATACCCGTCTGCAGACGTACGGGTCTGCGATTGCGCAGAAATCTAATTATGTCAATCTGCTGTGCTGAGCCTGCCGATACCCTCTGCACCTGTGTCAATGACATCACTGCGCACATTCACCATCTTCCTGATTCTCTGGAATGTTTATTTAGTCCCATTTGTTTCTGGCAGTATTTTTTTCTGCTTCTGTCTAAAATCTTACATCTTAATAAATATATTTATTTTAGTTTGTTGACGGTGTGACATTTATGCTTTTAAAATGATGGGAAAGTGAGAGGCGGCTCACGTGCATATCTCTGGGAAAATATAAAGTCATGAATGACAGGTCCATCCTACAAAGCACCGATTGAGGTGGTCTTGTGGTGCAGTGGGTAGCATCCCTGTCTGAGTCAGAAGCTCTGGGTTCGAATGCCACCCCAGGACGATGGTCAAGGAAGGTGCATTCATAACCGGGCCAAACAATTTGAGTATCAACCTGGAAAATCCTTCTAACCTACCAATGGCTGGTAGTAAGAGTGAGAGAGACACCTGGTCAGACATGCTCAGTGTTGAGTGGCCTCTGGTGACAGAGTAGTGACCTCTTCCAGGGAAACCCTTGTTTGGGAACAGGTGAAAGTCTGCTCTTCGGCACCACGAGGTGTGGGAGGATAAATAACTGAACACATATGGTGGTGGCAAGTTTAATCTCACAGGAGGCATCCTCTGCTTCTGGAAACTGTCCTTTTGCTGCTAGCAGTAAAAACAAAATATCAAAAAGAAAGTCTGAATTAGAACATCTGGGGTTGATTTGATTGTAAACAATCTGAAGGACATTATTACTATTTCGGAGGTTGGTTTAGCTCAGTTGGCTAGACAGCGGGTCTTGTGATGCTGACCGAGGCCAGCAGCGTGGGTTCAATTCCCGTACCGGTTGAGGTTATTCATGAAGGCCCCGCCTTCTCAACCCTGCACCTCGCCTGAGGTGTGGAGATTCTCAGGTTAAATCACCACCAGTCAGCTTTCCCCCTCTAAGAGGAAAGCAGCCTATGGTCATCTCGGACTATGGCGATTTTACCTATTTGAACTTTACTATTCTGAGTAATAGATGCTGGAACTGCTGGTGGTAGACAAGCTGAATGGAATGAGAGCTGCTGCACAACACATCAGACTGAAGGAAGCAGCAACGAAAGGTCAATATGTGAATGATTCTGCCACAATTCATAATTCCTGTCACATTGAAGTTGTAGCCAGGGCACAAGATCTTGGGGTTTTAAGAGACATTTTCACAGTTCGGAACATGAATCAATATAAATCTCTCTCTCACATCCACAAAATCCCATCTCTGATGAACAAATACCTGACTCCCTCTCAGACGAAACTCACTCCCGAGGCCCAAGTCTGACTGTGGCTTCGACCTGGAAACCTGGTTCCCTCTCCATCAGTGACACACGCTATGGCCAATCTGCTTCAATTGACATTTTTCAACAATGGCACCTAAAACATAGCAGGGATTTTTAAGCAGCACCATCTTTGTTCCTGGCTGCTGCCTAATCGGTCAGTGACAATGTGGTAATGGAGTAAAACACTAACACTGTGTTGGCAACATAGATACATAAAAGATAGGAGCAGGAGGAGGCATTTTGGCCCTTCAAGCCTGCTCTGCCATTTATCACGATCATGGCTAATCATCCAACTCAATAGCCTAATCCTGCTTTCTCCCCATAACCTTTGATCCCATCGCCACAAGTGCTATATGTAGCCGCAATGCAGCTTTCACTGACCTCATCAGCACAGAGACAGACCATTCAGCCCATCTGCTTTCCACAGGTGCTAATGCTCCACATGATCTTTCTCCCCACCTATTTTATCTCACACTATCATATCCTTCTACTCTTTTCTCCGTCATCTACTTACCTGGCTTCCCAACCAATACATTAAAACTATTTGTCTCAACAATGCCCTGTAGGAGCAAGTTTCACATTCCAATCATTCTCAAAGGAAAGAACCTTCTAAATTCCACCTTGGATTTATTATTGACCATCGTATATTTCTGGCCCTAGTTTAGGACTCCCCCCACACAAGTGGGAACATCTTTTATCCATTTACCCCCAAATTCTTAATTTTACAGTTCATAATTTTAAAGATTTCTATGATGACCCCCTCAGCCTTCTCCTTTCTAGGGAAAAGAGTGTTCAGTCTTTCATGATAGTAACAATCTCTATTCTCAATATCATCCGTATCAATGTTTTTTTGCACCTTCTCCAGTTATTTTTGTCCTTTTTCAATATGTTAATCTCAACTGTGTACACTCTCCAAGTGTGGTCTCAACAAGGTTCTAGACAAGTATTTTTCAAACCTTTTTCCTGGGACCCACTTTTGGCCACCAGCTAACCGTCGGGATCCACGCCGGCCAAACATCATCATTCACACCAGCCAAGAGTGACACACACCATGTTCACTTAGCTTTTAATGCAAAAGGGGAGCCTGCTTTCTCCTCACGATCTCATTTGAATCGGTTCAAAGGAGCAGAGGGCAATGTGCATATCAGGGGCAGACTTCAGTCAATTCCTTTGTGCCATCTTCATCTTTATTAAAATGGAAAATCCAACCTCACACTTGTAGGCCATCGTGAAGGACAATAGCAACAAAATGCTTGTTTTATTCGGCACTGGATACTCCTGGGATATGTTACACCAGAATGCTGACAGCCTTGTGGGCTTTTGGCATGTTTTTCATGTTGTATTACAGATAATTTGCAGCAGCATCGTCTTTTAAATTGGAGTCAGTTCTAAGTCAATAGCTGACTCTGTGGTTTCAATCTGAAAAGGAATTTTTCACCCATCACTTCTCTTTCAAATTTTGAAACTTCTGTCATTTGCCAGTACTTCCCTGCATATAACACACATGGGGCTGGATTCTCTGTTAGCCGACACCGAAATCTGGAACCGCGATCCGACGGAGAATAGCTTCCGACGCTGAAATTGAGCCAGACATTGGTTTCACGCCAAATCTGAATTCTCCGGCCCCCCCAAAAACTGCGAAATCGCGGTGCCCGCCGCACGGCCTGAAAGTACAGTAGGCATATCATTAGCAGTCCTGACACACCTATTCTCCGGGGCCTCAGCAATTCAGCGCTTTGGATGGGCCGATTTCCCGACGATGCGTTTCTAATATGGTATAAAAAGTTGTGAACCTGACGTGCTGAATGCGGTGGCGGAGAGAGGAGGTAGGAAGTGGCATGGGGTGACTGCTGGCTTCCGGCTCGGAAACCGGCCGTGCTGGCTACGGGGTGGGGGGGCCCTGCCAAGGCCGGGGGAAGGGGAGGGGACAGGCCGAACAACCGGGGTACCCGCAACAGGACGGGTGGTGCCCAGGCACAGACCGCCATACGGCGGCCATCTTCCTGGTCACACACCCCGGCCCCTGGGTGCATTGACAATGGCCGTATGGATGCCCCCCCCCCCAACCTGACCACCTCACCCAACCGGCTGACACCCACCAGGAGACAATCCAGGGCCACACCGACGCCAGCCTGAGCGTAGTGTCATCCAACGGTGCCCCTGGCAGCAGGGACGGATGCCAGTACCGGGGGCACCGACGGGGCTGGGGGTGGGGGATATGTGTGGTGGGGGAAACGGTGAAAACCGGGGGCAGAGGGTTGGGGACGGGCGTGTGCTCCATGATAGCATGTTTGCCTTTCACCCCCTGCAGAAAATTGTGGCGTTTGGACATCAACCTGCGATGCTGCCTGCCATGGCGATGCCCTGCATGAAGTCCTGTGGCAGCATGAGCAGGGGCCGCTCAGAGAGGAGGCGGAGGTTGCAGCAGAGGGGCGGGCCGCACAGGCTGGAGGGGCGGCCGGCCAACAGGACGAGGAGGAGGAGGAGGCGCCGGATGAGACCACGCGTATACAGCAACCGCATGTCCTTTGACCTTCCTGACTGGGCATGCAGACGGAGACTGCTGATGAGCAGGGAGACAGTGCGACACATCTGCTAGATGATGGCACAACTGACACCACAGGGGTATGAGGAGGACACCCACTCCCGGTGGCCGTCAAGGTGACGGTCGCGCTGAACCTTTATGCCACTGTGTCGTTCCAGTCACCGAGTGGGGACCTGTCCGGCATCTCCCAGGCATCGACGCACAGGTGCATCCGCACCGTCACGGACACCCTGTATGCACAGGCAGAGCGGTACATCGACTACCCTGTGGACCGTGCCCACCAGGGTGCCCGGGCAGCGGGGTTCGCTGCCGTCTCTGGGATGCCCCGGGTCCAGGGGGTCATCGATGGCATGCATGTTGCCCTACGGCCACTGGTGGATAACAGGCTGAATAGGAAGGGGTACCATTCGATGAACATACATAGAACATAGAACGATACAGCGCAGTACAGGCCCTTCGGCCCACGATGTTGCACCGAAACAAAAGCCATCTAACCTACACTATGCCATTATCATCCATATGCTTATCCAATAAACTTTTAAATGCCCTCAATGTTGGCGAGTTCACTACTGTTGCAGGTAGGGCATTCCACGGCCTCACCACTCTTTGCGTAAAGAACATACTTCTGACCTCTGTCCTATATCTATTACTCCTCAGTTTAAAGCTATGTCCCCGCGTGCCAGCCATTTCCATCCACGGATGAAGGTTCTCACTGTCCACCCTATCTAACCCCCTGATCATTTTGTATGCCTCTATTAAGTCTCCTCTTAACCTTCTTCTCTCCAACGAAAACAACCTCAAGTCCATCAGCCTTTTGTCATAAGATTTTCCCTCCATACCAGGCAACATCCTGGTAAATCTCCTCTGCACCCGCTCCAAAGCCTCCACGTCCTTCCTATAATGCGGTGACCAGAACTGTACGCAATACTCCAAATGCGGCCGTACCAGAGTTTTGTACAGCTGCAACATGACCTCCTGACTCCGGAACTCAATCCCTCTACCAATAAAGGCCAACACTCCATAGGCCTTCTTCACAACCCTATCATCCTGGGTGGCAACTTTCAGGGATCTATGTACATGGACGCCTAGATCCCTCTGCTCATCCACACTTCCAAGAACTTTACCATTAGCCAAATATTCCGCATTCCTGTTATTCCTTCCAAAGTGAATCACCTCACACTTCTCTACATTAAACTCCATTTGCCACCTCTCAGCCCAGCTCTGCAGCTTATCTATGTCCCTCTGTAACCTGCTACATCCTTCCACACTGTCGACAACACCACCGACTTTAGTGTCGTCTGCAAATTTACTCACCCACCCTTCTGCGCCTTCCTCTAGGTCATTGATAAAAATGACAAACAGCAACGGCCCCATAACAGATCCTTGTGGTACGCCACTTGTAACTGAACTCCATTCTGAACATTTCCCATCAACCACCACCCTCTGTCTTCTTTCAGCTAGCCAATTTCTGATCCACATCTCTAAATCACCCTCAATCCCCAGCCTCCGTATTTTCTGCAATAGCCTACCGTGGGGAACCTTATCAAACGCGATACTGAAATCCATATACACCTCATCAACTGCTCTACCCTCGCCTACCTGTTCAGTCACCTTCTCAAAGAACTCGATAAGGTTTGTGAGGCATGACCTACCCTTCACAAAGCCATGCTGACTATCCCTGATCATATTATTCCAATCTAGATGATTATAAATCTTGTCTCTTATAATCCCCTCCAAGACTTTACCCACTACAGACGTGAGGCTCACCGGTCCATAGTTGCCGGGGTTGTCTCTGCTCCCCTTTTTGAACAAAGGGACCACATTTGCTATCCTCCAGTCCTCTGGCACTATTCCTGTAGCCAATGATGACATAAAAATCAAAGCCAAAGATCCAGCAATCTCTTCCCTGGCCTCCCAGAGAATCCTAGGATAAATCCCATCAGGCCCCAGGGACTTATCTATTTTTAGCCTGTCCAGAATTGCCAACACCTCTTCCCTACGTACCTCAATGCCATCTATTCTAATAGCCTGGGTCTCAGCATTCTCCTCCACAACACTATCTTTTTCCTGAGTGAATACTGACGAAAAATATTCATTTAGTATCTCGCCTATCTCTTCAGACTCCACACACAACTTCCCATCCCTGTCCTTGACTGGTCCTACTCTTACCCTAGTCATTCGTTTATTCCTGACATACCTATAGATAGCACACAGGTGGTGTGCTATCACCAGATGCGCATTATGCATGTCTGCGCCCGATACCCAGGCAGTGTGCATGACGCATTCGGTGATCCCCGGCATGTTTGAGGGACCCCCCCCCTCCCAACTGCGTGGCTGGTTGCTGGGAAACAGGGATTACCCATTGCGGTCGTGGTGTGGTCGAGTGGTCCTTCGGGGTCCTGAAGATGCGCTTCAGGTGCCTAGGCCGCTCTGGGGGGGGGGGGGGGGCAAGCACAAACAACGACACCGTTGGACAGTCCGGCGCATGCAACCCAGGGGTTGGATAGATGATTGCATCCGTGGCCAGGACTCCAGGCCATTGAGGCCTGCATGTGTGCTGGCATGTGGGGCAGGGTGGAGGTCCGGGTCACATGTGTGTTGGGGGGGGGGGGGGTAGGAGGGTTGGTGCCATGGGCGGAAGTTGTGCAGTTTCTTTCTGAACTGGATGGCAGTCCGGGCGACTTCGCTAATGGCGCTGACGGCGACTACCATCTGTGCCCTGTCATGGCGAATGGCGGCGCCTGACGACCTTCCTCCTGGCCCGGGGTACTGGACCATCCGCCTCTCCTCCAAGGCATCCAGGAGGGTCTCTACCTCTGCGTCCCTGAACCGCGGCGCTGCTCTCTTTCCAGCCATGTTGGCTGCGACTGTGTGTGGGGAGGATGAATCCCTTAAGTGCGGCTGCAGCTGTGCGGCAATCACAGACCCGGTGAATCAGCCGCCGTTTGGCGTGCAGACTGTGGCGTTTCACGTGACGCCCGTGCTAGCCCCTTTGAAGTGGCTGAATAGTTCACCTGTCGCGCCTTTTTTGCCGTCGTAAAAGTCAACACTTTTCATGTTGGCATCTGCACTTAGTCTCATAAACAGAGAATCCAGCCCATGGACTTTGCCTCCTTATTTGCATTGTCGCAATTCATAAAACCAGACCTCAAGAAATCATCTTGATGCTTAATTGTTTTTTTCAGGGCTGTTAACCAGAGGCCCTGGAGCTCTTAACACCAGCACTGCTCTGTCCTGCTGTGGATTTTCCAGAACAGTTCTATCCAGCAGATTCTGTTCTGAGATCCTTTCCAATAGTTAAACTGCATATTTAAGTCTCTGGCCGACTCTTATTTTAAAACAAAATTAATCTTTATAGTTCACTTGCCTTGTTTGCCAGTAGTTGCAAAATCAAAACAACCTTCCTTTGGCACCAAAAGCCTGCTTGTCAAGTCACATGACCTACTCTCTGCTGCCACTTCTGGCCAGAAGACTCCACAAGCAGCCTAATCTGCATCTGCATTTAAAAGGCGACAGCAGGCGCAATTCTCCCTGTGAAAACCGATAGTGGTTGTTTGGCGCTTCTCCCACGATTGGGACCACCGCAGGAATAGCGGGAACGATCACTCCATGGCCTTCCCAACACCCGCCCGTGACCCACCCGCAGTTCGCGACCCGAGTTTGAAGATTACTATTCTAGACCAGTCGTTTTCAAACCCATGGTTGCGATACACAGGTGGGTCACAGGCAGGTCGCATGGCCATGCATTGGCATTCCCGATCACGGGAATAAATGCCTAACCGGCTTTCAGAATGCCAGCCGTTCCGCAAATGCGTGCCCTCTCAGCAGTGTGCCGGCCCAGCGGGGCAGGACACCTCCTCCTGACGACAGCGCGCTGACCCAGGATAGATCTTTTCAAGCAGCAGTGGCAGTGAGCACATCATGCTGACATCACATGCTCTGGACTCGTGAGAGAGATCCCTCCATTTTGCAGCTGCCAGCTGTGCTGCTGTGAACTCCTGGGCCTCTGGTGAACAACCCATGGTGAAGAAGAAGCTGAAAACAGGAACAATGCAGCATAAAGAAGATTACTTGAGGTATGGATTATTAATTGTGCTAGTGCAAATCGGGATTCAAAGTTTGTGTGTTAGATGCAGGATAGCACTGGCAAATGAACTTTTAAAACCCTCAGTTTGAGGACAAGCCTCTATTTTGTTCAATGGATGCAGTGAGATCTTAAATCATCAGCTGAAGTCATTATCAGTACTGTAGCATTGAATAACAAAGCAAGTGAGATTGTGACAGCCAAGCAGGTTCACCTGCTAGTTAAATGTAAGTGAAAATGGTGGGTTGCGAAGGTCGCCGGCATGGGTCGCGAAGGTCGCCGGCATGGGTCGCGAAGGTCGGCCGGTGTGGGTCGCCGGTTGGTCCTGGGCAAAAAGGTTTGAAAAACACTAATTTAGACAAGTTCAGCATCACTTCTCTGCTTTTCAATTATATTCCTCCAAAAATGGACCCCAGTATCATTGTTTGATATTTTTATAAAAATGCCTTTGTTGAGCTGATTTCCTACTTTCAATAATTGATGAATCTGTAGTTCTGCTCTTGCATAACTTGTAAATATGACCTTTGATTTCCATGAACTCCCTCTCCTTTGTTGAAGGGTCTGACTCCTCAGTTAGAGACTGTTCCACAGTGAGTGTCAGTCTGCTATTCCCCTGTGTGGGGGATCAGATGCAAGTCCTTTTTCCTCACTTGACTGTTACACACCCTTGTTTCTTGCAGAGACATTGGATAGGGACCAGGAGCAGTGAAAAATAAAAATCCAAATGCTGTCCTTCAAGGAAGGGAACCTGTGACAACTGCCTGGTCTGGTCTACATGTGACTCCAGTCACACACAACATAGTTGACTCTGAATTGCTCTCTGAAGCGGTCCAGCAAACAATGATGAACAATCAGTACAAAGTCCTATAATAATCAGACAGATCTGGACAATCCTGGCTTTGTGTAAGAATAAGATTAAGGTGATCTCAGCCCAATGAAAGGGGCTCTCTTAAAGTCTCTCTCACCAAAGTCTGAGGACAAGGATCCAAACTAGGAGAGCTGCCCCGCAGACTGGTCAAGTTGCAGTGATACTCACTGAATGGTATTAATCTGGAAACATCCCAGACTCTGTCCTTTCTTTCCCTGGGTATGTTCCATCCCACTGGCAAGTGGGGAAGTCTCAATATTGACTCCATGGAGTCCTGGCTTCAGTCCAAACAAGGTCACGGAAACTACCATTCCCCTCCCATATGATGAATGAGTACTTCACCATATTATTCACCACTGGGGAAGTAGACAAAGGACATATTGAGTTAAGAAACACCACGGGCAAAAATCATTCGTAGGGGTGGTATACAGACCACCAAACTGCCGTGGTAATTTGGGAATAGCATTAGACTGGAAATCAGAGATGCATTTCATAAAGGAACATTTCTGATCTTGGGTCCCAGTTCTGGACCACTGGGAGCTCTTCTCTGGACCACTGGGAGCTCTTCCGGGACAGGTGTGACCTGTATAAGAAGGACGGGTTGCATCTAAACTGGAGAGGCATAAATATCCTGGCCGCGAGGTTTGCTAGTGTCACACGGGAGGGTTTAAACTAGTACGGCAGGGGGTTGGGTACCGGAGCAATAGGTCAGAAGGTGAAAGCGTTGAGGGAGAACTAGGGAATAGGGCCAGTATGGCTCTGAGGAAGAGCAGACAGAGAGATGTTGCTGAAAACCGCGGGTCTGGTGGCCTGAAGTGCATATGTTTTAATGCAAAAAGTATTACGGGTAAGGCAGATGAACTTAGAGCTTGGATTAGTAGTTGGAACTATGATGTTGTCATTACAGAGACCTGGTTGAGGGAAGGGCAGGATTGGCAGCTGAACGTTCCAGGATTTAGATGTTTCAGGCGGGATAGAGGGGGATGTAAAAGGGATGGCGGAGTTGCGCTACTGGTTAGAGAGAATATCACAGCTGTACCAAGGGAGGACACCTCAGAGGGCAGCGAGGCTATATGGGTAGAGATCAGGAATAAGAAGGGTGCAGTCACAATGTTGGGGGTTTACTACAGGCCTCCCAACAGCCAGCGGGAGATAGAGGAGCAGATGGGTAGAAAAATTTTGGAAACGAGTAAAAACAACAGGGTTGTTGTGATGGGAGACTTCAACTTCCCCAATATTGACTGGGACTCACCTAGTGCTAGGGGCCTGGATGGGGCAGAGTTTGTAAGGAGCAACCAGGAGGTCTTCTTAAAACAATATGTAGACAGTCCAACTAGGGAAGGGGCTGGACTGGACCTGGTATTGGGGAATGAGCCCAGCCAGGTGGTAGAGGTTTCAGTAGGGGAGCATTTCGGAAACAGTGACCACAATTCAGTAAGTTTCAAAGTGCTGGTGGACAAGGATAAGAGTGGTCCTAGGGTGAATGTGCTAAATTGGGGGAAGGCTAATTATAACAATATTAGGCGGGAACTGAAGAACCTAGATTGGGGGAGGATGTTTGAGGGTAAATCAACATCTGACATGTGGGAGGCTTTCAAATGTCAGTTGAAAGGAATTCAGGACCGGCACGTTCCTGTGCGGAAGAAGGATAAATACGGCAAATTTCGGGAACCTTGGATAACGAGAGATATTGTAGGCCTCGTCAAAAAGAAAAAGGAGGCATTTGTCAGGGCTAGATGGCTGGGAACAGATGAAGCCTGTGTGGAATACAAGGAAAGTAGGAAGGAACTTAAGCAAGGAGTCTGGAGGGCTAGAAGAGGTCACGAAAAGTCATTGGCATATAGGATTAAGGAAAATCTCAAGGCTTTTTACACGTACATAAAAAACAAGAGGGTAGCCAGGTAAAGGGTTGGCCCACTAAAGGAAAGGCAAGGGAATCTATGTGTGGAGCCAGAGGAAATGGGCGAGGTACTAAATGAATACTTTGCATCAGTATTCACCAAAGAGAAGGAATTGGTGGATGTTGAGTCTGGAGAAGGGTGTGCAGATAGCCTGGGTCACATTGAGATCCAAAAAGACGAGGTGCTGGGCGTCTTGAAAAATATTAAGGTAGATAAGTCACCAGGGCCGGATGGGATCGACCCCAGAATACTGAAGGAGGCTAGAGAGGAAATTGCTGAGGCCTTGACAGAAATCTTTGGATCTTCACTGTCTTCAGGTGATGTCCCGGAGGACTGGAGAATAGCCAATGTTGTTCCTTTGTTTAAGATGAGTAGCAAGGATAATCCAGGGAACTACAGGCTGGTGAGCCTTACGCCAGTGGTAGGGAAATTACTGGAGAGAATTCTTCGAGACAGGATTTACTCCCATTTGGAAGCAAATGGACGTATTAGTGAGAGGCAGCATGGTTTTGTGAAGGGGAGGTCGTGTCTCACCAACTTGATAGAGTTTTTCGAGGAGGTCACCAAGATGATTGTTGCAGATAGGGCAGTGGATGTTGTCTATATGGACTTCAGTAAGGCCTTTGACAAGGTCCCTCATGATAGACTGGTACAAAAGGTGAAGTCACACGGGATCAGGGGTGAGCTGGCAAGGTGGATACAGAACTGGCTAGGTCATAGAAGGCAGAGAGTAGCAATGGAAGGGTGCTTTTCTAATTGGAGGGCTGTGACTAGTGGTGTTCCGCAGGGATCAGTGCTGGGACCTTTGCTGTTCGTAGTATATATAAATGATTTGGAGGAAAATGTAACAGGTCTGATTAGTAAGTTTGCAGACGACAAACTTAGGTGGAATTGCAGATAGCGATGAGGACTGTCAGAGGATACAGCAGGATTTAGATTGTTTGGAGACTTGGGCGGAGAGATGGCAGATGGAGTTTAATCCGGACAAATGTGAGGTAATGCATTTTGGAAGGTCTAATGCAGGTAGGGAATATACAGTGGATGGTAGAACCCTCAAGAGTATTGAAAGTCAGAGAGATCTAGATGTACAGGTCCACAGGTCATTGAAAGGGGCAACACAGGTGGAGAAGGTAGTCAAGTAGGCATACGGCATGCTTGCTTTCATTGGCCGGTGCATTGAGTATAAGAATTGGCAAGTCATGTTGCAGCTGTATAAAACCTTAGTTAGGCCACAATTGGAGTATAGTGTTCAATTCTGGTTACCACACTACCAGAAGGATATAGAGGCTTTAGAGAGGGTGCAGAAGAGATTTACCAGGATGTTGCCTGGTATGGAGGGCATTAGCTATGAGGAGCGGTTGAATAAACTCGGTTTGTTCTCACTGGAACGATGGAGGTTGAGGGGTGACCTGATAGAGGTCTACAAAATGATGAGGGGCACAGACAGAGTGGATAGTCAGAGACTTTTCCCCAGGGTAGAGGGGTCAATTACTAGGGGGCATAGGTTTAAGGTGCGAGAGGAGATGTACGAGGCAAATCTTTTACACAGTGGGTAGTGGGTGCCTGGAACTCGCTGCCGGAGGAGATGGTGGAAGCAGGGACGATGGTGACATTTCAGGGCATCTTGACAAATCCATGAATAGGATGGGAATAGAGGGATACGGACCCAGGAAGTGGAGAAGATTTTAGTTTAGATGGGCAGCATGGTCGGCAAGGGCTTGAAGGGCCAAAAGGCCTGTTCCTGTGCTGTACTTTTCTTTGTTCTTTGGGTGACTTTAGTCTGCATATAGATTGGCTGAGTCAAATTAGTCACAGTACAATCGAGGAGGAATTTCTGGAGTGAATATTGGCTGGTTTTCTGGACCAATACATTGAGGAACCAACAAGGTAACCTGCCATCTTGGACTGGTTGTTGTCCAATGAAAGGATCAGTTGCCAATCTAGTTCTGAGGGAACCCTTGGGGATGAGTGACCATAATATGATAACATCTTTATCATGGTGGATAGTGAGGAAGTTGATTCTGAGACTAGGGTCCTGAATCTCAATAAAGGTAACCATGATGGTAAAGGTGTGAGTTTGTTATGATGGACTGAGAAACTTTACTGAAAGGAAGGAGATTGGACAGGCAATGTCAGACATTTAAGGAATAGTCATAGTAATGAATAAGTGAAGTCCAAAAGTTGTTTATTACTATTTGGTGCAAGGGTAGAAAGGGAACCGTGGCCAAACTGTCTTGCAAGGGAAATTCGAGATAGTATTAGATTCAACAAAGAGGCATACAAATTTGCAAGAAAAAGCAATAAACCTCAGGATTGGGAACAGTTTAAAATTCAGCAGAGGTGGACCAAGGGATTGATAAGAAAAGGAAAATAGTACATGAAAGTAAGCTAGCGGGAAACATAAAAACTGTAAAAGCTTTGATTGAAAAAGTTTCTATAGGTACGTAAAGATTGATAAAAAACAAATGTAAGCCCCTTACAGTCGGAAATGGGTGAATTCATAATGGGGAACAAAGAAATGGCTCAGGAACTAAATTTGTATTTTGCTTCTGTCTTCCCAAAGGAAAACACAAATAATATACTGGAAGTTCTGAGAAACACAAGTTTTAGTGAGGGACTGAAGGAAATTAGTACTGGTAGAGAAATTTGGGGAAATTAATGGGGTTGATGGTGGATAAATCTGCAGGGCCTGACAATCTTCATCCCAGAGTACTTAAGGATGTGGCCCGAGAAAAAGTTGATCCATTGGCGGTCATTTACCAAAATTCTTTGGACTCTGGGATGGTTCCTACAGTTTGGAGGGTAGTTAGTATAAGCCTGCTATTCAAAAAGGGAGGTAGATAGAAAACAGGGAACTGTAGACCAGTGAGCCTAACGACAGTAGTATGGAGTGTTGCTCCAGTCCGTTATTAATGAATTCATAGCACAGCATTTGGAAAGCAATGATGTAATCAGATAAAGTCGGCATGGATTTAAGAAAGGGAAATAATGCTTGACAAATCTACTGAAATTCTTTGAAGGTGTAACTCGTAGAGTTGACCAGGGAAATCCGGTGGAAAAGATTTATTTAGCCTTTCGACACGGTCTCACATGGGTTAATATGTATAGTTAAAGCGGGTGGGATTTTGGGTAGTGTCTTGGGTTGGAGAAAAAGCTGGTTAGCAAACAGGAAGCAAAAGGTTGGAATAAATGGGTCTTTTTCCGATTGGCAGGCAGTGACTAGTGGGATAACGCAGGGATCGTGCTAGGACCTCAACTGTTCACATTATATATTTATCATTTGGATGAGGGAACTAAATGTATTATCTCCAAATTTGCAGATGATACAAGTTGAGTGGGAGGGTCAAATGTGAGGAGGATGCAGAGATGCTTCAGCAGGATTTGGACAGGCTGAGTGAGTGGGCATCTACGTAGCAGATGCAGTGTAATGTGGATAAATGTGAGGTTATCCACTTTGGTAGCAAAAATAGGAAGGCAGGTTATTATTTCAATGGGTGTAAAGGGAGAGAAGTGGATACTCGGCGAGACCTTGGTGTCCTCGGGCATCAGTTGCTGAAAGTAAGCGCACAGGCACAACAGGTAGTAAAGAAGGCAAATGGTATGCTGGCCTTTATAGCGAGAGGATTGGAGTCTAGGAATAGGGATGTTTTTCTGCAATTCTATAGGGCATTGATGAGGCCGCAACTGGAGTGTTGTGTGCAGTTTTGGTGTCCTTACCTGAGGAAGGATGTTCTTGCTGTGGAGGAAGTGCAGCAAAGATTTAGTAGGCTGATTCCTGGGATGATGGAACTGTCATATGAGAGAGACATATGAGAGAGACTAAGTCTGGTTAGGATTATATTCATTTGAGTTTAGAAGAGTGAGAGGAGATCTCATAGAATCGTATACAATTCTGACAGGATTAGACAAAGTAGATTCAGAAGGAATGTTCCCTATGGTAGGGGAGTCCAGAACTCGGGGGTTGTCGTTTGAGGATAAGGACTGAGGTGAGGAGAAATCTCTTCACCCAGAGAGTGGTGAATCTTTGGAATTTGCTACCACAAAAGTAGTTGAGACAAAATCATTGTGTAATTTCAGGAAGGAATTAGATATAGCTCTTGGGGATATGGGGGGAGGGAAGGCGGGATCATCAAGTATTGAACTTGATGATCCGCCATGATCACGATGAATGGCAGAGCAGACTCCAAGGGTCGAATGGCCTCCTCCTGCTTTTAGTTTCTATGTATATCCCAAAACTGGGTATCCATGTGGTGCAGTGAGCCATCAACAGCAGCAGGATTGAATCCACCACATCTCACAGCCTGGCACAGCCCTCATTAATTGATTATCATCAAACCAGTTGATAGGCATGACAAAGGTATATTTTAGAGTCAAGGTCTGAACCAACTCGTCTATAGAGGGCTACTTGCAGACTAAACACCAAGAGCAGCTGGCAATAAACAGAGTTAAGCAGCCCCACAACAGTTCAGAGTGACGCATAGACAGCCCATCAAATCTAGTCACAAATTCTTGACAATCAGTCCAGCAACAGGAACTTTAAAAAAAATTACTTTATTAGAGTTAGAAAGCCAGAGCTCAGAGTGTGGACAGGGGCAAACCCCTAATCCAGCTCCATTCCTGCTCCAAAAACCAATTCAAATTGAATCCAATTCATGGTCCCCACAAGAGAGACATACCAGATCCAGGCACTACATCTGACCTCACGCTCATCTTAGCCAAAAGGTCGAGAAGCGATTCCTGTAACAGTAATAGTCTATGTATTTGAATATATGTGCATTTATCGTGTATTCTATTTTTTTCATGTATGGAACAATCTGCCTGCATTGTACGCAGAACAATACTTGTGACAATAAATCTAAATCTAAAAGAAGGAGGCAGCTCTGTGGCCATCTCCATTCTCAGCTATTTTAGGAGTCCTGCACATGAGTACAAAACACAATGTTAAAGTGTCTTCAGCCAAACATAATGAGTGGATGATCAAACCCAGCCTCCAAAGGTGCTGGGAGAACTCCCCTCCAGACCACTCAAATCCTCCCACTGTCGCGAAGGCTCGAGTCAGAAATGTGTTATCAATGTGAAGTTTGTAAGATTGTTTCGTTTTCAACACTCTTTGCAATTTAAGGTAAAAAAACAATACCTTGGAAAGGATGATTAGTCAAAGTGTGTACAACTCTGCCTGGCAACAAGGCAGGGGACTTGGTTACCATGAGAACAGGTTGGTATTTCTAGGGCAAAATGTAAAGTGATCAACATCTGAAAACAAAGTCTGGAGCAGCTGAGACTGACACCATTGGCTGTAAAGAGCTTTGGAACATCTGAAGGTCGTGGAAGACTCTTTATAAATACAACTGCTTATATTTTCACTTTCCTGAGGAGGCTAGAGAGAGAGAGGGAGGATTGGACCAGGGATGGAATTTGAAAAGACAGGAAACATCCAGATCCTGGCAGACAGACAGAACTAACCATTCACAGTCTATCTGCACGTGTGAGGGCGGCCTCAACTGGAATCTTGGGTTTGTGTCTCATTCCATGTAACCCCCACCATAATGCCTGGGTTTGCAGAATCCTACTAACTGTCCTGGCTTGAGACACTTCACACCTCGATTACCTGTGATTATCCCTCACTCCACCCACACTGTTTGCACCCGTAAAGACTTCTTTCTATGTCGAATCGCATTCCAACCATTCTTCACATTCCAACCTGTAATTATCTTGCAATTGTGTCTCTCCTATATATGCTGTGTTTGTGAACCTGCCTCCACTTCACTGATGAAGGAGCAGCACTCCGAAAGTTTGTGATTTCAAATAAATCTGTTGGACTTTAACCTGGTGTTGTGAGACTTCTTACTGTGCACAGTATACAGGATAGTAACCAGCTCCCAACGCACATACAACTCAACAAAAATCAGTGTGAATCCTCAGACACTCTGTCGCTCCCAGATAATTACAGTACAAGTCTCCAGATGCAATCCTACAACTGATCTGCTTCATCCTGGGCCACAACGTCTTCACTTTCAACAACCAGTTCTTCATCCAAACACATGGAACAGCCATGGGGACCAAGTTTGCACCTCCATACCCCAGCACCTTCATGCCCAATTTCAAGCACGACCTTTTCACCACATGGGACCTTCAACCGATGCTATACACTAGATACATCAACAACATTTTCTTCCTTTGGACCTACGGCGAGGAATCACTGAAACGACTACATGATGACATCAAAATGTTCCATCCCACCATCAGACACACCATGGACAACTCTCCAGAATCGGTTGCATTCTTGGACATACGTATCTCCATCAAGGACGTACACCTTAGCACTTCACTCTACTGAAAGCCCACAGATAACCTCACGATGCTCCACTTTTCCAACATCCACCCTAAACATGTTAAAGAAGCCATCCCCTACGGACAAGCCCTCTGTATGTACAGGATCGCTCGGACAAGGAGGAATGCGATAGACAACTGCAGAGACTGAAAGATGCCCTCGTAAGAACGGGATATGGCCCTCGACTCATTGATCGACAGTTGCGACATGCAACAGTGAAAAACCGCACCGGCCTCCTCATAAGACGAACACAACCAAAAGAGTACCCTTTGTTGTCCAGTACTTCTCCGGAGCTAGAAACTACGACATCTTCTTCGGAGCCTTCAACATGTCATTGATGACGATGAACATCTCGCCAAGGCCATCTCCACACCTCCAGTACTTGCCTTCAAACACCGCCTAACCTCAAAGAAACCATTGTTCGCGGCAAACTACCTAGCCTTCAGGAGAGCAGCGACTACGACACTACACAACCCTACCATGGCAACCTTTGCAAGACATGCCGGATCATCAACATGGATACTACCATTACATGTGAGAACACCACCCACCAGGTACATGGTACATACTCATGCGACTGAGCCAATATTGTCTACCTCATACGCTGCAGGAAAGGATGTCCCAAGGCATGGTACATCGGCAAGACCCTTCGGACGCTACAACAGCGGATGAACGGACATCGCGTGACAGTCGCCAGGCAGGAGTGTTCCAGTCGGGAAACACTTCCAGCAGTCAAGGACATTCAGCCTCCGATTTTCTGATAAACATTCTCTAACATGGCTTTCAAGACGTACGACAACGCAGAATCGCCGAGCAGAAACTGGTAGCCAAGTTCCGCACACATGAGGACGGCCTCAACCGGATCTTGGGTTCATGTCAAATTACATGTAACCCCGACCATACTGTCTGGATTTTCAAAATCCTACTAACTGTCCTGGCTTGAGACAATTCATACCTCGATTACCTGTGATTATCAGTCACTCCACTCACACTCTGTTCCTGTAAAGATTTTTTTACCTGTAAAGACTCACATTCCAACCATTCTTCACATTCCAAACTATAATTTTCTTGCAATTGTGTCTCTGCTATATATATTGTGATTGTGAATCTGCCTCCACTTCACCTGATGAAGGAGTAACACTCCGAAAGCTTGTGATTTCAAATAAACCTGTTGGACTTTAACCTGGTGCTTTGAGACTTCTTACTGTGCCCACCTCAGTCCTGCGCCGCATCTCCATGTCATCCCAGATAATTACACCTCACCGACTCCGTGTACCACGGTGCAAAGCTCAGTTTGCTCATATTCAGCAATGACCCATCAACAAAACTCAGCCTGTAAATGAGAAGGAAAATGCTTCCAATCAACACACAAGATCCAATACATGGCCAATCAAACACCTCAGCTCTCTGATGGTTCTTGCAGACAATCAGAGACAGAGGGACCAATGGTACCACCGAATAAATGTCAATCGCTCCAGGCAGTGAATCGCATAGGAGAAGGACATTGTGACTCCCTACTGCCAGTCGGAACTATATTACCCATGCAGCATGTCTCCCCGGAGCTTGAGCAGTGAGGAGCGGCAGTGTGGAATCAGGGTGAGAGCCAGCCCGTGGTACCTGATGGGAGTTGGAGTCATGCAGCGGCGGTTGGCGCCCAGTTTTCAGGAATTGGAATGTGAGGAAGCGGGAGCCCGAGCGGCTGAATCGAATTGAAAAGCAGAGATTGACTCTTGGTAGGAACCAGAGCGATGGCGGTGGGAAGGTTACTGGGTTATGGGAATAGGTAGAGATGTGGGCCTCAGTAGGATGCTCTTTCCAAGAGCCAGTGCAGACTCGATGGGCTGAATGGCCTCCTTCTGTACTGTAAATTCTATGATTCTATTCACCATTACAGAAGATTCTCGGCATACAACTGAAGAGGAAAGAGTGCCACAAGTCATAGCAGTCCCACGTACTAATCATTATCTTTATTCGTGTCACAAGTAGGCTAACATTAACACTACAATGAAGTTGCTGTGAAAATCCCCACTGTGCCTGTTCGGGTACACAGAGGGAGAATTCAGAATGTCCAATTCACCTACAAGCACGTCTTTCGGGACTTGTGGGAGGAAACCGGACACCAGGAGGAAACCAACGTGGACACTGGGAGAACGTGCAGACTCCGCACAGACAGTGACCCCAGCCGGGAATCGAACCCGGGTCCCTGGCGCTGTGAAGCAACAGTGCCAAGCACTGTGCTACCGTGCCGCCTGGACAACACCAAAGAGTTGCAGGAGGAGGATAGAGTGGTCAGGTATGTCAAAGGTTGCAGAAAGGTTACACAAGAACTGGGAGTTCGTCAATCAGTCCCTCGAACCTCTTCCGTCATTCAAAATGATGGAGGCTGATCTCAATTTGGCTCCAACTTCCTACCTGCTCCCCATAACCCATTTCTGCTCCATCATTCTTGGAGCGATGCATTTACCTCTTGAATCTTATTGACCCTATGCCAATTCATTCGTGGCTCAAGTAGTAATTTGGAGATTATTACCTTTGTGTTTCTTTTTAATTTAGCCCCTAGTTGCTTGTATTCCCTCAGCAGAATGTTTATCCTCAATCTACCTATATTGTTGGTATCTACATGGACCACGATAGTTGGATCTTTCTCATCCCATTCCAGGTTTTTCTGCAGCCCAGATGAGGTATCCTTAAAACAGAAAATGCGGAACAATCTGACAGCATCTGTGGAGAGAAAACCCTGGCACCAGTCGGCAACACAGCCTTTGGGACTCTTGATCCAGACTAAAGGGAACAGTTTCCCTATTCCCCGAACTATACCATCCCTGACTATGACTACATACTCTTCGCCCCATTTAAATGACTCCGTGTACCACGGTGCAAAGCTCAGTTTGCTCATCCTCCCTCCAGTCACTGCTCTCGGCCACATAGGGAGAAAGAATCGCAAACGTGTTGTAGAGGACAGGGGTTGAGGAGCCTGCATCCTACATCCTGATCTCTCTACCTGCCTTACTCGTGATCAGACTCCTGTTCTTGACCATTGACCAAATTCATGGTAGTTAATTTAAGGGGTGTGCCTGTCTCCTGAAACATGGCATCCAGGTAACTCCCTCCGTCCCTGATATGTTGTCCCTGATGTGTTGTCGTGCCTAAAACTCAGACTCGAGCTCCTTAACTCTGAGCCAAAGTTCCTCAAGCAACCAACACTTGCTATAGATGTGGTCACTATGAACCACAATTGAGTCCACCAGCTCCCACATACTGCAGCTACAATACATCAACTGGCCCTGCATCCCTGTTTTATTTAATTGGACTTGAATTTTTAAAATTTTACTACTGATCTTTAGTTTTCACTCTAATTTTTCCTACTTATCCTTCAATCTTAAGACAAGTTACAATGGTAGAAGGGAGAAATGCCCACCTACCAACCACTTACCAGTTCACTCGATGATAGATGAAGGGAAACCAATAGATATAATATACTCAGATTTGCAAAAAAGCATTCAATGAGCTACCCGAAAAAAGAATATTTAATAAAAGAGCTCATCGTACATTAGCATGGAAAGTGGATTGGCTAACTGAAAGAAGACGGAGTTGGGACAACAGGATGGCAACCTGTAACTTGTAGAGTGTCAAAGGGATCCATGCTGGGGCCACAATTTATCACAATATACATTAATGACTTGGACAAGGTAAGTTAATGCACTGTCGCCAAGTTTGCGGATGACACAAAAATAGGTGGGAAGGCAAAAGGTGAGCATGACACAAACAGTCTACAGATGGATATAGACAGGTCAGTTGAGTGGGCGGAAACTTGGCAGATGGATTTTAATGTAGGAAAATGTGAAGTTATGCACTTTGATAGGAAGAATGAAGGAGCTAAATATTTAAATGGGGACAGACTGCAGGAGACTGCATCAAACACAAAAAGCTAAGATGCACATTCAGCAGGTAATTGGGAAAGGCCTTTATTTCAAAGAGAATGGAGTATAAAAATAGGGAAGTCCAGCTAAAACTATACAAGACAGTAGTTAGACTACACCTGGGACACTGTGAACAGTTTTGGTCCCCTGATCTAAGGAAAGATATCCTGGCACTGGAAACAGTCCAGAGAAGGTTCACTTAGCGAGAACATCATAGAATTTACGGTGCAGAAAGAGGCTATTCGCCCATCAAGTCTGCACCGGCCCTTGGAAAGGGCACCCAACTTAAACCCACGCCTCCACTCTATCCCCGTAACCCAGCAAGTCTACTTAACCTTTTGGACACTAAGGGGCAATTTAGCATGGTGAATCCACCTAACCTGCACATCTTTGGACTGTGGGAGGAAACCGGAACACCCGGACGAATCCCACGCAGACACAGGGAGAAAGTGCAAACTCCCCACAGACAATCACCCGAGGCTGGAATTGAATGCAGGACCGTGGAGGCTGGTGAGGCAGCAGTGCTAACCACCATGCCACCGTGCCGTCCCAGGTATGATCCCAGGTATGGAGAGATTTTCTTAGGAGAGGTTGAGTAGATTGGGCCTGTACTCATTGGAGTTTAGAAGAATGAAAGGTGACTTTATTGAACCATATAGGAGTCTCAGAAGGCATGACAGGGTAAATGCTGAGATGCTGTTTTCTCTTGTGGGCGACTCTAGGACCAGTGTGCACAATCTCAGCGTAAGGGGTCGTCTGTTTAAGACAGAGATGAGGAAGAATTTCTTCTTACCGTGGAGAGCTGTAGAGACTGGATCGTTAAGTATGTCCAAGGCTCCCCCACCAGGATAGTCACCTGGAATGTAAAGGGACTCAACGGCCCAGTGAAAAGATCCAGAGTCCTCACCCACCTAAGAAATATGAAAGCCAACATAGCCTTCCTCCAAGAGACACACCTGAGAGAGCAGGACCGACTGTGGGTAAGAAAGTGCTGGGTGGGGCAGACCTACCATTCCAGCTATGGGATGAGGTCCAGAGGGTGGCAATACTGATCAGCAAGAAGACAATGTTTCGGGCGACGAAGACGGCTATGGACCCAGGGGACAGTACGTCATGATCAGCGGGGCCCTGGATGGGGCACCGGTAGTACTAGTTAACGTGAACGCGCCCAACTGGGACGACACGAGCTTCATCAAAAAGACCATGGCAGAAATCCCCGACATAGCGACGCACCGACTAATCATGGGGGGGGGGGGGGGGGGGGGTTCAACTGTGTACAGGATCCAATGACTGACAGATCAAGCTCCAAAACAGGGAAAAACTCAAGCATAGCAAGGGAACTCGGTCACTTTATAGAACAGATGGGAGCGGTGGACCACTTGAGGTTCACCCACCCAGGGGAGAAGGAATTCTCCTTCTTCTCCCCAGTGCACAGCATATACACCAGAATTGACTTCTTTGTGGTGGGGAAACGGTGCTTCCAGGGATTGACAAAGTGGGATACTCCGCAATTGTGATATCAGACCACGCTCCACACTACATGGACGTGAGGCTGGAGACGGGCAGGGCCCAACGCCCCACATGGCGGTTGGACATTGCCCTACTAGCAGACAAGGTCTTCAACGAAAAGATATCGCAGGCCTTAGCAGAGTACACGGAGAACAACCAAAACGGGGAGGTCTCACCCTCTACATTCTGGGAAGCGCTAAAGGCCGTAGTAAGAGAGGAAATTATCGCTTTCAAAGCGCGAAGAGATAGGGAGGAAAGGGCGGCTAGGCAGCAGCTCATCGACTCCATACTGGAGGTAGGCCGTAAATACTCCAAGGCCCCGACCGTAGAGCTCCTGGTGGAGAGGAAAGTGCTACAAAGGAACTTTGATCTGCTCTCCACCAGGAAAGCAGAGCACAAATTCCGCCAGCCACGTGGGAGCCTATACGAACACGGAGACAAAGCCAGCTGAGAAAGCAGGCAGCCACCAGAGAAATTGCACAAATCAGGGATACCAGAGGCACATTAGAAACAGAACCAGAAAAGATCAACAAAACCTTCAAGGCCTTTTACCAAGGGCTGTACACCTCAGAGCCCCCAACGGGGGAGTCTGGGATGAAACGGTTTCTTGATGGACTGCACAAAGCAATCGTGGGTGAGGGCAGAAAACGGGGCCTGGGAGCACCACTAACACTGGGAGAGATCATGGACAGCATTAGCTCCATGCAGGTGGGGAAGGCATCGGGACCAGACGGGTTCCCGGCAGACTTCTACAAAGAATTTGCGACAGCACTGGCCCCGCACCTGTGGGATATGTTCACAGACTCGCTAGCGAGGGGCACACTACCACCTACACTAGCACAGGCCTCAATCTCGCTGATACATAAGAAAGATAAAGACCCAATGGAATGTGGGTCATACAGACTCATCTCATTGCTGAACGCAGATGCCAAAATACTGGCCAAAATCCGAGCCAAAAGGCTAGAAGACTGTGTACCAGAGGTGGTCGCAGAGGACCAGACGGGTTTTGTCAAAAGTAGGCAGCTAACCTCGAACATCAGGCGCCTGCTAAACGAGATAATGACCTCATCCGGGGAGAGAACACCAGAGGTGATCGTCTCCCTAAATGCAGAAAAGGCCTTCGACAGGGACGAATGGAAATACCTCAGAGATACTGGAGTGGTTCAGGCTTGGAACGGGCTTGTAAAGCTCCTATACAACACTCCCATGGCAAGCGTGCGGACCAAAAACACCAACTCCCGATACTTCCAGCTGCACAGGGGCTTCAGACAAGGATGCCTACTGTCCCCGCTGCTGTTCGCTCTAGCGATTGAACCATTAGCAATTGCTCTCAGAGCAGCAAAAAGCTGGGAGGGGATCCGAAGGGGCGGCAGAGAGCACAGAGTCTCACTCTATGCAGATGACCTGCTCCTCTACATTTCGGACCCACAAAACACTATGGACGGAATCATTGGGCTCCTGAAAGAGTTCTCAGGCTACAAACTCACAAACTCAACATGAGCAAAAGCAAGATCTTCCCGGTACACCCACAAGTAGGGGCGGCAGCACGAATGGGACTGCCGTTTAAACAAGCCCAACACAAATTCCGCTACCTGGGGATCCAAATAGTCCATGACTGGAAAGAGATCCACAAATGGAACCTCACCAGTCTGACAGAGGAAGGAAAAAAGGACCTGCAAAGATGGAACACACTCCCTCGCGGGGAGAGTCCAGACGATCAAAATGAACGTGCTGCCCAGGTACCTCTTCCTACTTAGGTCTATCCCGATCTACATCCCCAAGGCCTTTTTCAAAGCACTAGACAAAATTTCCATGGCATTCGTATGGGGGGTGGGAAGAATGTTAGTATCCCAAAGAAGGTCCTACAAAAAACAAAATCCAGGGGGGGGGGGGCGGCTAGCCCTCCCAAACCTACAATTCTACCACTGGGCGGCGACGGCTGAGCGAATAAGGGGATGGATCAAGGAGCCAGAAGCTGAGTGGGTGCGCGCGGAAGAGGCCACCTGCAAGGGGACCTCCCTCTGGGCCCTCGCCACGGTGGCACTCCCAACCCCACCCAAAAAACACTCCAGCAGCCCGGTGGTGATCGCCACCCTCCAGTCCTGGAACCAACTACGGCAGCAATTTGGCCTGTCCAAAATGTCGGACAAAGCTCCCATCTGCAACAACCAAAGGTGACTGACGCCACCTTTGAAAAGTGGGGACAGGACGGAGGGACACTGACAATCAGGGACCTACATACGTCCGGCAGGATTGCAACACTGGACGAACTGACAGAGAAATTCCAGCTAGACGGGGAACGAGCTATTGTACCTGCAACAAAAACTTCCTACGAAAGGAGACAAGAACGTACTCACAACCGCCACGACAGACATTACTGGAAGAGTTATTGGACACAAGCATCCTAGATAAAGGGAACTGTAGCGACATGTATGACCGACTGGTAGAAAGGGCCGACACCGTACTGGATGCAACAAGAAAGAAATGTGAGGAAGACCTGGTGATTGAAATAGGGTGGGGACTCTGGAGCGAAGCACTGCATAGGGTCAACTCCACCTCCACGTGCGCAAGGCTCAGCCTGACGCAACTAAAAGTGGTGCATAGAGCCCACTTAACAAGAACCCGTATGAGTAGGTTCTTCCCGGAGGTGGAGGATAGATGTGAATGGTGCCAAGGAGGCCCGGACAACCACGCCCACATGTTCTGGTCTTGCCCCAGACTTGCGGGGTACATTGATAGCCTTCTTCGAGGCAATGTCCACAGTGGTGGGGATGAGGGTGGAGCCATGCCCGAAAGTGGCGCTCTTCGGGGTACCAGACCACTCAGATCTATTACTGGGGAGGAGGGCGGATGCCCTTGCCTTTGCCTCCCTGATCGGCCGCCGTAGAATTCTGTTTGGCTGGCGGTCAGCAGAACCACCCAAAGCTGCAGACTGTCTCTCCGCCTCTCAGAATCTCTCCAAATGGAGAAAATCAAATTCGCCATCCGAGGGTCAGACGACGGCTTCCACAGAACATGGGAGCCATTCACCGAATTGTTCCGGGACCTGTTTGTGGCCAACGAACAAGCAGAAGAATAGCCAGGTCGCCAAGAATCAGGGGAAAGTAGCCGAGGCAGGGGAGGGAGGGATAGACCGGGTGGGGGGAGCGGGGGGGGTAACAGCTAAACCTAAGAGAAAAGAAAGGTGAACCACAGGAGAAGGGGAGGGGGAAAGAAGGAGGAGACAGAGAACAACAGAGGGGAACCAGAGAGGTGTGGGGGGGGGAGGGGGGGTGGCGGTGGGGGCAGGAGGTAAGGGAATGACAGCCAGAAGGAAGGCATGGGAAACGATAACAAACTTGGCACCTACAGGAGCAGAGAACAAGGAAAATACGGGCGAAAGACGGGACGAACGGCTGAAGCGGAGGTGAACGCAAGATGACAACGGCAGCGAAAACCATCCGGGAAAAGCAAGCGACAACACCAACACCAGATCCATTCGCGTATTGCCCTCTGTAATTGTTTCTCCGGCACCCAAATGTATATCCACCTCTCCAGTTTCCCCCCTCCCCCACAAACAGATGCCTACTTATGTGTTAAAAATAATATTGCCAATTGTACAGAGTTGTTGTTGTTGAGCTAGCGCATAATACCCTACCAGTTATTTTATTCAAATTTTTTTTTTGTGCGTGTTCCCTTCTCTTCTACATATATATATATATTTTATTCTTTGTACATAATGGTAAATATACTTTGTTCAAAAACCCAATAAAAAACATTTATAAAAAAAAGTATGTTCAAGGCTGAGATAGACATATTTTTAATTAGTAAGGAAATCAAGGGTAATGGGGATAAGGCGCGAAAGTGAAGTTGAGGATTACCAGATCAACCATGGTATGAAAGAATGGCAGAGCAGATTTGATGGGCCGAGTGGCCTACATCTGTTCCTATGTCTTATGTTGCAGGACTATGTGGCTATCTCCCAGATCTCCAGCCTTTCCGGACTTTCATACTCACCAACAGCTCACCCCCTCCTCAATGAACTTATGTTTCTCCTGTGATGTTAAGCTCTAGGTGCTGCAAACTGTTTGTTCCGGTGTCGTCCTCTCGCACTCTCCTCTAGGTGCTGCTCTTCTCTCTCTCCACAGATGTTTCGTGACCTCAGCATTGTCTGAATCTCTATCAGATTTCCAGCATTCACAGTATTTTGCCCCATTGGATTCCAAGAGCTGGCTGTGCACTTTAGGACTGATTTAATGGAGCTTTGAAAATAACAAGTTTGTCTTCATGACTTCATGTGGACAAATTATTTCAATTGGAGAGGTTAGTGAGGACCAACGGTCATATTTACATGTTCGGCAAGGACAGAACTACAGATTCATCAATCATTAAAAGTAGCAAGGCAGCCCAACTAGTTCATTTAATAAAAAATGTTGTGGAATTGTTTAGCTCTGCCTATTACTCGCTGCTAATATCAATAATTCTGTGTTATCACTTCACCAGACTGGCATCTCATTCTTAGAGATGCCTGGTTTTGCTCCTGGCATGTCCTCCTGTACTCTTCATTGAAACAGGGTTGATTAGATTGGATTGGATTTGTTTATTGTCACGTGTACCTAGGACAGTGAAAAGTATTGTTCTGCATACAGTTCAGACAGATCATTCCATACATGAAAAGAAAATACATAGGAAAACATAAAATATACAATGTAAATACGTAGACACAGGCATTGGGTGATGCATACAGGATTGTAGTACTACTCAGTAGAGAGGATGTGTGAAGAGATCAGATCAGTCCATAAGAGGGTCATTTAAGAGTCTGGTAACAGCAGGGAAGAAGCTTTTTTGAATCTGTTAGTGGGTGTTCTCAGACTTTAGTATCTCCTGCCCAAAGGTAGAAGTTGGAAGAGTGAATAAGCCGGGTGGCAGGAGTCTTTGATTATGCTGCCCGCAGTGGGAGGTGTAGACAGAGTCCATGGATGGGAGGGGGATTTGTATGATGGACTGGGCAGTGTTCACGACTCTCTGTAGTTTCTTAGGGTCTTGGGCAGAGCAGTTGCCATAAGAACTTAAGAACTAGGAGCAGAAGTAGGCCATCTGACCCCTCGAGCCTGCTCCGCCATTCAATGAGATCATGGCTGATGGTTTGTGGACTCAGCTCCACTTTCCGGCCCGAACACCATAACCTTTAATCCCTTTATTCTTCAAAAAACTATCTTTATCTTAAAAACATTTAATGAAGGAGCCTCAATTGCTTCACTGGGCAAGGAATTCCATAGATTCACAACCCTTTGGGTGAAGAAGTTCCTCCTAAACTCAGTCCTAAATCTATTTCCCCTTATTTTGAGGCTATGCCCCCTAGTTCTGCTTCACCCGCCAGTGGAAACAACCTGCCCGCATCTATCCTATCTATTCCCTTCATAATTTTATATGTTTCTATAAGATCCACCCTCATCCTTCTAAATTCCAATGAGTACAGTCCCAGTCTACTCACCCTCTCCTCGTAATCCAACCCCTTCAGATCTGGGATTAACCTAGTGAATCTCCTCGACACACCCTTCAGCGCTAGTACGTCCTTTCTCAGGTAAGGAGACCAAAACTGAACACAATACTCCAGGTGTGGCCTCACTAACACCTTATACAATTGCAGCAGACCCTCCCTAGTCTTAAACTCCATCCCTCTAGCAATGAAGGACAAAATTCCATTTGCCTTCTTAATCACCTGTTGCACCTGTCAACCAACTTATTGCGACTCATGCACTAGCACACCGAGGTCTCTCTGCACAGCAGCATGTTTTAATATTTTATCACTTAAATAAAAATCCCTTTTGCTGTTATTCCTACCAAAATGGAAAACCTCACATTTGCCAACATTGTATTCCATCTGCCAGACCATACCCATTCACTTAACCTATCCAAATCCCTCTGCAGACTTTCAGTATCCTCTGCACTTTGTGCTTTACCACTCATTTTAGTGTCGTCTGCAAACTTGGACTCATTGCCCTTGGTCCCCAACTCCAGATCATCTATGTAAATTGTGAACAATTGTGGGCCCAACACTGATCCCTGAGGGACACCACTAGCTACTGATTGCCAACCAGAGAAACACCCATTAATCCCCACTCTTTGCTTTCTATTAATTAACCAATCCTCTGTCCATGCTACTACTTTACCCTTAATGCCATGCATCTTTATCTTATGCAGCAACCTTTTGTATGGCACCTTGTCAAAGGCTTTCTGGAAATCCAGATATACCACATCCATTGGCTCCCCGTTATCTACCGCACTGGTAATGTCCTCAAAAAATTCCACTAAATTAGTTAGGCACGACCTGCCCTTTATGAACCCATGCTGCGTCTGCCCAATGGGACAATTTCCATCCAGATGCCTCGCTATTTCTTCCTTGACGATAGATTCCAGCATCTTCCCTACTACCGAAGTTAAGCTCACTGGCCTACAATTACCCGCTTTCTGCCTACCTCCTTTTTTAAACAGTGGTGTCATGTTTGCTAATTTCCAATCCACCAAGACTACCCCAGAGTCTAGTGAATTTTGGTAAATTATCACGAGTGCATTTGCAATTTCCCTAGCCAACTCTTTTAGCACTCTGGGATGCATTCCATCATGGCCAGGAAGCAAGAGATGAAATTGCAGAGCCATTGGCAATGATCTTTTCGTCCTCACTGTCAACAGGGGTGGTACCAGGGGATTGGAGAGTGGCGAATGTCGTGCCCCTGTTACAAAAAGGAACTAGGGATAACCCTGGGAATTATAGGCCAGTTAGTCGTACTTCGGTGGTAGGCAAAGTAATGGAAAGGGTACTGAAGGATAGGATTTCTGAGCATCTGGAAAGACACTGCTTGATTCGGGATAGTCAGCACGGATTTGTGAGGGGTAGGTCTTGCCTTACAAGTCTTATTGAATTCTTTGAGGAGGTGACCAAGCATGTGGATGAAGGTAAAGCAGTGGATGTAGTGTACATGGATTTTAGTAAGGCATTTGATAAAGTTCCCCATGGTAGGCTTATGCAGAAAGTAAGGAGGCATGGGATAGTGGGAAATTTGGCCAGTTGGATAACGAACTGGCTAACCGATAGAAGTCAGAGAGTGGTGGTGGATGGCAAATATTCAGCCTGGATCCCAGTTACCAGTGGCGTACTGCAGGGATCAGTTCTGGGTCCTCTGCTGTTTGTGATTTTCATTAATGACTTGGATGAGGGAGTTGAAGGGTGGGTCAGTAAATTTGCAGACGATACAAAGATTGGTGGAGTTGTGGATAGTAAGGAGGGCTGTTGTCGGCTGCAAAGAGACATAGATAGGATGCAGAGCTGGGCTGAGAAGTGGCAGATGGAGTTTAACCCTGAAAAGTGTGAGGTTGTCCATTTTGGAAGGACAAATATGAATGCGGAATACAGGGTTAACAGTAGAGTTCTTGGCAATGTGGAGGAGCAGAGAGATCTTGGGGTCTATGTTCATACATCTTTGAAAGTTGCCACTCAAGTGGATAGAGCTGTGAAGAAGGCCTATGGTGTGCTCGCGTTCATTAACAGAGGGATTGAATTTAAGAGCCGTGAGGTGATGATGCAGCTGTACAAATCTTTGGTAAGGCCACATTTGGAGTACTGTGTACAGTTCTGGTCGCCTCATTTTAGGAAGGATGTGGAAGCTTTGGAAAAGGTGCAAAGAAGATTTACCAGGATGTTGCCTGGAATGGAGAGTAGGTCTTACGAGGAAAGGTTGAGGGTGCTAGGCCTTTTCTCATTCGAACGGAGAAGGATGAGGGGCGACTTGATAGAGGTTTATAAGATGATCAGGGGAATAGATAGAGTAGACAGTCAGAGACTTTTTCCACGGGTGGAACAAACCATTACAAGGGGACATAAATTTAAGGTGAAAGGTGGAAGATATAGGAGAGATATCAGAGGTAGGTTCTTTACCCAGAGAGTAGTGGGGGCATGGAATGCACTGCCTGTGGAAGTAGTTGAGTCGGAAACATTAGGGACCTTCAAGCAGCTATTGGATAGGTACATGGATTACGGTAAAATGATACAGTGTAGATTACAGGGCAGCACGGTAGCATTGTGGATAGCACAATTGCTTCACAGCTCCAGGGTCCCATGTTCGATTCCGGCTTGGGTCACTGTCTGTGCGGAGTCTGCACGCCCTCCCCGTGTCTGCGTGGGTTTCCTCCGGGTGCTCCGGTTTCCTCCCACAGTCCAAAGATGTGCGGGTTAGGTGAATTGGCCAATGATAAATTGCCCTTAATGTCCAAATTGCCCTTGGTGTTGGGTGGAGGTGTTGAGTTTGGGTAGGGTGCTCTTTCCAAGAGCCGGTGCAGACTCAAAGGGCCGAATGGCCTCCTTCTGCACTGTAAATTCAATGATAATCTATGATTAATCTAGGACAAAGGTTCGGCACAACATCGTGGGCCGAAGGGCCTGTTCTGTGCTGTATTTTCTGTGTTCTATGTTTAGCCCCATTAGCTTGCCCATCACTACCTCTTTAGTGATAACAATCATCTCAAGGTCCTCACCTGTCATAGCCTCATTTCTATCAGTCACTGGCATGTTATTTGTGGCTTCCACTGTGAAGACCGACCCAAAAAACCTGTTCAGTTCCTCAGCCATTTCCTCATCTCCCATTATTAAATCTCCCTTCTCACCCTCTAAAAGACCAATATTTACCTTAGCCACTCTTTTTTGTTTTATATATTTGTAGAAACTTTTACTATCTGTTTTTATATTCTGAGCAAGTTTACCCTCATAATCTATCTTACTCTTCTTTATAGCTATTTTAGTAGCTTTCTGTTGCCCCCTAAAGATTCCTCGTCCTCTAGTCCCCCACTAATTTTGCCACCTTCAATTTGATACTCTCCCTTATTTCCTTTGATATCCACGGTCGATTTTCCCTCTTTCTACCGTCCTTCCTTTTTGTTGGTCTAAGCCTTTGCTGAGCACTGTGAAAAATCGCTTGGACGGTTTTCCACTGTTCCTCAACTGTTTCACCATAAAGACTTTGCTCCCAGTCTACCTTAGCTAGTTCTTCTCTCATCCCATTGTAATCTCCTTTGTTTAAGCACAAAACACTAGTGTTTGATTTTACCTTCTCACCCTCCATCTGTATTTTAAATTCCACCATATTGTGATCGCTCCTTCCGAGAGGATCCCTAACTATGAGATCATTAATCAATCCTGTCTCATTACACAGGACCAGATCTAGGGCCGCTTGTCCCCTTGTAGGTTCCATTACATACTGTTCTGGGAAACTATCGCGGATACATTCTATAAACTCCTCCTCAAGGCTGCCTTGACTGACCTGGTTAAACCAATCAACATGTAGATTAAAATCCCCCATGATAACTGCTGTACCATTTCTACATGCATCAGTTATTTCTTTGTTTATTGCCTGCCCCACCATAATGTTACTATTTGGTGCCCTATAGATTACTCCAATCAGTGACTTTTTTGCCTTACTATTCCTGATTTCCACCCAAATGGATTCAACCTTATCCTCCATAGCACTGATGTCATCCCTTACTATTGCCCGGATGCCATCCTTAAATAACAGAGCTACACCTCCTCCCTTACCATCCACTCTGTCCTTCCGAATAGTTTGATACCCTCGGATATTTAACTCCCAGTCGTGCCCATCCTTTAACCATCTTTCAGTAATGGCCACTAAATCATAGTCATTCACGATGATTTGCGCCATCAACTCATTTACCTTATTCCGAATACTACGAGCATTCAGGTAAAGTACACTTATGTTGGCTTTTATACCTCAGTTTTGAATCATAACACCTCGATCAGTAACCTCACCTGAGTTATATTTCCTATTAACTTTTCTCCTAATTCTCCTTGTCATTGAACCCATATCTTCGTGTAACAACCTGCCGCGTTGCTTACCATTTATGTTTTTGCTACCCATTTTATTCCTTTCAGTGTTACTGGGCCTATTTACTGAGCTCCCCTCAGTCACTGTACCCTGTACTGTCGCCCTTTTTGATTTTGTGACTATGGCTTCTCTGCCTTACACTTTCCCCCTTACTGCCTTTTGATTCTGTCCCTGTTTTACTACCTTCCGACTTCCTGCATCAGTTCCCACCCCCCTGCCACATTATTTAAACCCTCCCCAACAGCTCTAGCAAACAGCCCCCCAGGACATCGGTTCCAGTCCTGCCCAGGTGCAGAACGTCCGGTTTGTACTAGTCCCACCTCCCCCAAAACCGATTCAAATGCCCCAGGAATTTGAATCCCTCCCTCTTGCACCATCTCTCGAGCCACGCATTTATCCTATCTATCTTGACATTCCTACTCTGACTAGCTCGTGGCACTGGTAGCAATCCTGAGATTACTACCTTTGAGGTCCTACTTTTTAGTTTAACTCCTAACTCCCTGAATTCAGCTTGTAGGACCTCGTCCCGTTTTTTACCTATATCGTTGGTGCCTATGTGCACCACGACAGCTGGCTGTTCACCCTCCCCACCCAGAATGTCCTGCAGCCGCTCCGAGACATCCTTGACCCTTGCACCAGTGAGGCAACATACCATCCTGGAGTCTCAATTGCATCCGCAGAAGCGCCTGTCTATTCCCCTTACGATTGAGTCCCCTATGACTATAGCCCTGCCATTCTTCTTCCTGCCCTGCTGTGCAGCAGAGCCAGCCACGGTGCCATGAGCCTGGCTGCTGCTGCCTTTCCCTGGTGAGCCATCTCCCTCAAAAGCGGTATATCTGTTTTGCAGGGAGATGACCGCAGGGGACACCTGCACTGCCTTCCTACTCTTGCTCTGTCTTTTGGTCACGCATTTTCTATCTCCCTCAGTAACTTTCGCCTGTGGTGTGACCAACTCGCTAAACGTGCTATCCACGATGTCCTCAGCATCGCGGATGCTCCAAAGTGAGTCCATCCGCAGCTCCAGAGCCATCAAGCGGTCTAACAGGAAGGCAACTGGACACACTTCTTGCCGTGAAGGAGCCAGGGACAGTGAACGTAGCCCTGAGCTCCCACATCGCACACGAGGAGCATGACACGGGTCTGGGATCTCCTGCTATGTCTTAAACCTTAGGTTAACTTATACAACGACAATTCCAAAAAAGAAAGAAAAAATAAATAAATAAATTAGACAATGAAAAGAAAAACTACTTACCAGGGTTAAAAAGCACCTCGACTCCCATGCTTCGAATTCCCACCTAGCTTCAAATTCCCAAACTCACTCTTTGCTGTGTCTCACTCTGACTGTGTCTTCTCTGGCTCATTGGGAGAACTCACTGGGAGTGAGTTACAAGTTGGTCTTTTAAATTGCCTGAGTTGGCTCCCCCCCCCCCCCCACACCTGCTTTTAGATCAAAGTAGATTAAGGTGACTGACACTTAACATGCCAACCAGTTATGATGCAGCCAGATAGGATGCATTCTGTAAAAGTTGGTAAGAGTCAATGTGGATAAGGGCAGCATGGTGGCGCAGTGGTTAGCACTGCTGCCTCACGGTTATTATTTATATTATTATATTTTTATATTATCTTATTATTATTATATTATATTATTATTTATATATTATATATTATTATTTATTATTATTATTTATTTATCTTTTTAATTTAATTTAGTTGTTAGCCAGATCTTGGTAGAAAGTTAGAGGGATGGCAGGGAAGGGAGTGCAATGTTCCTCCTGCAGGATGTTTGAGGTGAGGGGTGCCGTTAGTGTCCCTGCTGATTTTACCTGCAGGAAGTGCTGCCATCTCCAGCTCCTCCAAGACCGAGTTAGGGAACTGGAGCTGGAGTTGGAAGAACTTCGGATCATTCGGGAGACAGAGGGGGTCATAGATAGCAGCTTTAGGGAATTAGTTACACCAAAGATTGGAGATAGATGGGTGACTGTAAGAGGGACTGGGAAGAAGCAGTCAGTGCAGGGATCCCCTGCGGTCGTTCCCCTGAGAAACAAGTATACCGCTTTGGATACTTGTGGGGGGGGACGACTTACCAGGGGTAAGCCATGTGGTACGGGCCTCTGGCACGGAGTCTGTCCCTGTTGCTCAGTAGGGAAGGGGGAGAGGAGCAGAGCATTAGTAATTGGGGACTCGATAGTCAGGGGCACAGATAGGAGATTTTGTGGGAACGTGAGAGACTCACGTTTGGTATGTTGCCTCCCAGGTGCAAGGGTACGTGATGTCTCGGATCGTGTTTTCCGGATCCTTAAGGGGGAGGGGGAGCAGCCCCAAGTCGTGGTCCGCATTGGCACTAACGACACAGGTAGGAAAGGGGACAAGGATGTCCGGCAGGCTTTCAGGGAGCTAGGATGGAAGCTCAGAACTAGAACAAACAGAGTTGTTATCTCTGGGTTGTTGCCCGTGCCATGTGATAGTGAGATGAGGAATAGGGAGAGAGAGCAATTAAACACGTGGCTACAGGGATGGTGCAGGCGGGAGCGATTCAGATTTCTGGATAACTGGGGCTCTTTCTGGGGAAGGTGGGACCTCTACAGACAGGATGGTCTACATCTGAACCTGAGGGGCACAAATATCCTGGGGGGAGATTTGTTAGTGCTCTTTGTGGGGGGGTTTAAACTAATGCAGCAGGGGCATGGGAACCTGGATTGTAGTTGTAGGGTAAGGGAGAATGAGAGTATAGAGGTCAGGAGCACAGATTTGACGTCACAGGAGGGGGCCAGTGTTCAGGTAGGTGGTTTGAAGTGTGTCTATTTCAATGCCAGGAGTATACAAAATAAGGTAGGGGAACTGGCAGCATGGGTTGGTACCTGGGACTTCGATGTTGTGGCCATTTCGGAGTCATGGATAGAGCAGGGACAGGAATGGATGTTGCAGGTTCCGGGGTTTAAGTGTTTTAGTAAGCTCAGAGAAGGAGGCAAAAGAGGGGGAGGTGTGGCGCTGCTAGTCAAGAGCAGTATTACGGTGGCGGAGAGGATGCTAGATGGGGACTCATCTTCCGAGGTAGTATGGGCTGAGGTTAGAAACAGGAAAGGAGAGGTCACCCTGTTGGGAGTTTTCTATAGGCCTCCAAATAGTTCGAGGGATGTAGAGGAAAGGATGGCGAGGATGATCCTGGATAAGAGCGAAAGTAACAGGGTAGTTATTATGGGAGACTTTAACTTTCCAAATATTGACTGGAAAAGATATAGTTCGAGTACATTAGATGGGTCGTTTTTTGTACAGTGTGTGCAGGATGGTTTCCTGACACAATATGTTGACAGTCCAACAAGAGGCGAGGCCACGTTGGATTTGGTTTTGGGTAATGAACCAGGCCAGGTGTTGGATTTGGAGGTAGGAGAGCACTTTGGGGACAGTGACCACAATTCGGTGACGTTTACGTTAATGATGGAAAGGGATAAGTATACACCGCAGGGCAAGAGTTATAGCTGGGGGAAGGGCGATTATGATGCCATTAGACGTGCCTTGGGGGGGATAAGGTGGAGAAGTAGGCTGCAAGTGTTGGGCACACTGGATAAGTGGAGGTTGTTCAAGGATCAGCTACTGCGTGTTCTTGATAAGTATGTACCGGTCAGGCAGGGAGGAAGGCGTAGAGCGAGGGAACGGTGGTTTACCAAAGAAGTGGAATCTCTTGTTAAGAGGAAGAAGGAGGCCTATGTGAAGATGAGGTGTGAAGTTTCAGTTGGGGCGATGGATAGTTACAAGGTAGCGAGGAAGGATCTAAAGAGAGAGCTAAGACGAGCAAGGAGGGGACATGAGAAGTATTTGGCAGGTAGGATCAAGGAAAACCCAAAAGCTTTCGATAGGTATGTCAGGAATAAGCGAATGACTAGGGTAAGAGTAGGACCAGTCAAGGACAGGGATGGGAAGTTGTGCGTGGAGTCTGAAGAGATAGGAGAGATACTAAATGAATATTTTTCGTCAGTATTCACTCTGGAAAAAGATAATGTTGTGGAGGAGAATGCTGAGACCCAGGCTATTAGAATAGATGGCATTGAGGGACGGAGGGAAGAGGTGTTGGCAATTCTGGACAGGCTGAAAATAGATAAGTCTCCGGGGCCTGATGGGATTTATCCTAGGATTCTCTGGGAAGCCAGGGAAGAGATTGCTGGACCTTTGGCTTTGATTTTTATGTCATCATTGGCTACAGGAATAGTGCCAGAGGACTGGAGGATAGCAAATGTGGTCCCTTTGTTCAAAAAGGGGAGCAGAGACAACCCCGGCAACTATAGACCGGTGAGCCTCACGTCTGTAGTGGGTAAAGTCTTGGAGGGGATTATAAGAGACAAGATTTACAATCATCTAGATAGGAATAATATGATCAGGGATAGTCAGCATGGCTTTGTGAAGGGTGGGTCATGCCTCACAAACCTTATCGAGTTCTTTGAGAAGGTGACTGAACAGGTAGACGAGGGTAGAGCAGTTGATGTGGTGTATATGGATTTCAGTAAAGCGTTTGATAAGGTTCCCCACGGTAGACTATTGCAGAAAATACGGAGGCTGGGGATTGAGGGTGATTTAGAGATGTGGATCAGAAATTGGCTAGCTGAAAGAAGACAGAGGGTGGTGGTTGATGGGAAATGTTCAGAATGGAGTTCAGTTACAAGTGGCGTACCACAAGGATCTGTTCTGGGGCCGTTGCTGTTTGTCATTTTTATCAATGACCTAGAGGAGGGCGTAGAAGGGTGGGTGAGTAAATTTGCAGACGATACTAAAGTCGGTGGTGTTGTCGACAGTGTGGAAGGATGTAGCAGGTTACAGAGGGATATAGATAAGCTGCAGAGCTGGGCTGAGAGGTGGCAAATGGAGTTTAATGTAGAGAAGTGTGAGGTGATTCACTTTGGAAGGAATAACAGGAATGCGGAATATTTGGCTAATGGTAAAGTTCTTGGAAGTGTGGATGAGCAGAGGGATCTCGGTGTCCATGTACATAGATCCCTGAAAGTTGCCACCCAGGTTGATAGGGTTGTGAAGAAGGCCTATGGAGTGTTGGCCTTTATTGGTAGAGGGATTGAGTTCCGGAGTCAGGAGGTCATGTTGCAGCTGTACAAAACTCTGGTACGTCCGCATTTGGAGTATTGCGTACAATTCTGGTCACCGCATTATAGGAAGGACGTGGAGGCTTTGGAGCGGGTGCAGAGGAGATTTACCAGGATGTTGCCTGGTATGGAGGGAAAATCTTATGACGAAAGGCTGATGGACTTGAGGTTGTTTTCGTTGGAGAGAAGAAGGTTAAGAGGAGACTTAATAGAGGCATACAAAATGATCAGGGGGTTAGATAGGGTGGACAGTGAGAGCCTTCTCCCGCGGATGGAAATAGCTGGCACGAGGGGACATAGCTTTAAACTGAGGGGTAATAGATATAGGACAGAGGTCAGAGGTAGGTTCTTTACGCAAAGAGTAGTGAGGCCGTGGAATGCCCTACCTGCAACAGTAGTGAACTCGCCAACTTTGAGGGCATTTAAAAGTTTATTGGATAAACATATGGATGATAATGGCATAGTGTAGTTTAGATGGCTTTTGTTTCGGTGCAACATCGTGGGCCGAAGGGCCTGTACTGCGCTGTATCGTTCTATGTTCTATGTACGGTGCCAATGTCCCAGGTTTGATCCCGGCTCTGGGTCAATATCCGTGTCGAGTTTGCACATTCTCCCTGTGTTTCTGTGAGTTTCACCCCTGCAACACAAAGATGTGCAGATAGGTCGATTGGCAACGCTAAATTGCCCCTTAATTGGAAAAAATTAATTGGGTACTCTAAATTAAAAAAAAAAAACAATCAATGTGAACATGCTGAATTTCCTTAGTTTCCTGAGAAAGTATAGGCGCTGTTGTGCTTTCTTGGTCGTAGCGTTGACAGATTGTTGGTGATGTGCACACCTCGGAATTTGAAGCTGTCAACCATCTCCACCTCGGCCCCATTGATGCAGACAGGTGTGTGTACAATACTTTGCTTTCTGAAGTCAATGACCAGTTCTTTAGCTTTGCTAACGTTGAGTGAGAGATTGTTGTCGTTGCACCACTCCACTAGGTTCTCTATCTCCCTCCTGTATTCTGACTCATCGTTGTTCGATATCTTACCCACTCCAGTCGTGTCGTCAGAAAGCTTGTAGATGGAGTTGGACCAAATGTTTGCCATATAGTCGCAAATATAGTAGGGGGCTCAATATGCAGCCTTGCGGGGCCCTGGTATCATGGAGGAGGAGTTGTTTATTCTTACTGATTGTGGTCTATGGGTCAGAAAATCGAGGATCCAAGTGCAGAGGGAGGAGCCAAATCCCAGGTTTTGGAGCTTTGCTATGAGCTTGGCTAGGATTATGGTGTTGAAGGCGGAGCTGCAGAAAATAAATTGGAGTCTGATGTAGGAGTCCTTGTTGTCGTGTCCAGTGGTGAGTGTAGGGCCAGTGAGATGGTGCCTGCTGTGAACCAGTTGTGGTGGTATGCGAATTGCAGTGGATCTTGGCATTCTGGGAGTCTGGAGTTGATGTGCTTCATGACCAACCTCTCAAAGTACTTCATTACGATTGATGTCAAGGCCACCAGATGATAGCCGTTGAGGCACTGGTATGATGGTGGTCTTCTTGAAGCAGGTGGGGAGTAGGGAGAGTTTGAAGATGTTTGCGAACACATCTGCCAGCTGGTCCGCGCATGAATGCATGACCAGGGGCCCTGTCAGGACCCATCGCCTACTGAGGGTTCACTTTCAGGAAGGCCGATCTGACTTTGGAAGCTGTGACAGTGGGTATGGGTGTGCCTGTGGCTGCTGGGGCAGTCAACAGTGGTTTGATGGTTTCCTGCTCGAACTTAGCATAGAATGCATTGTTCATCGGGGAGGGATGTGCTGCTGCTGGAGACACTGCTCGGCTTCGTTTTGTAGCCCGTTATGTTGTTTAAGCCTTGCCACAACCAACGAGAGTCCGTGACGTTAGTCTGTGACTCGAGCTTGGTCTGATACTGTCTCTTGACAGCCCTGATGACTTTGTGAAGGTCTTACCTGGATTTCCTGGACAACAATCTCTCCCTCAATGCCATAAAAACTAAAGAGCTGCTCATTGACTTCAGGAAGCAAAGTACAGTACACACCCCTGTCAGCATCAACGGGGCCGAGGTGGAGATGGTTAGCAGTTTCAAATTCCTAGGGGTGCACATCTCCAAAAATCTGTCCTGGTCCACCCACGTCCACACTACCACCCAAAAAGCACAACAGCACCTATACTTTCTCAGGAAACTAAGGAAATTCGGCATGTCCATATTAACTTTTACCAATCTTTACAGATGCACCATAGAAAGCATCCTATCAGGCTGCATCACATCCTGGTACGGCAACTGCTCGGGCCAGGACCGCAAGAAACTTCAGAGAGTCGTGAACACAGCCCAGTCCATCACACAAAACTGCCTCCCATCCATTGACTCCATCTACACCTCCCGCTGCCTGGGGAAAGCGGGCAGCATAATCAAAGACCCCTCCCACCCAGCTTACTCACTCTTCCAACTTCTTCCATCGGACAGGAGATATAGAAGTCTGAGAACACGCACAAACAGACTCAAAAACAGCTTCTTCCCCACCGTTACCAGACTCCTAAACGACCCTCTTATGGACTGACCTCATTAACACTACACCCCTGTATGCTTCATCCGATGCCGGTGCTTATATAGTTACATTGTGTACCTTCTGTTGCCCTATTATGTATTTTCTTTTATTTCCTTTTCATTTCATGTATTTAATGATCTGTTGAGCTGCTCGCAGAAAAATGCTTTTCACTGTACCTCGGTACACGTGACAATAAACAAATCCAATCCAATCCAATCCAATTTCTTGTATAGGTCAGGGTTGCCTGATTTGAACACCTCAGACCTGGCCTTCAGTAGGGAGTCAATCTTCTGAATAAACCATGGTTTCCGGTTGGAGAACGTATGTACTACTTTCTTTGGCACACAGTCTTCTACACATATGCTGATAAAATCTGTGACGGTGGTGGCATACTCGTTGAGGTTGGTTGCTGATTTCCGAAATGTGGACCAGTCCACTGACTCCAAGCAGTTACATAAGAGCACTTCCGTTGATTCCCTGGCATGACGGTAATGGTAACGTGGGAGCTATACCAGCCCATGATATTACAGGTTCTGCAGATGCTGATGTCCCACAGTGCCTCAAAGATAACAGTCTTGAGTTTCCATGTCTGTTTGAAATCTTTTAGAACAGTGATAGTGCTACGCACAATGATGGAGGGTATCCACAATGTGAAGATGGGAATTTGTCTCCACAAGGAGTGTGCGATGGTTACTCTGACACACACTGTCATGGACAGATGCATCTGCAGCAGGCAGGTTGGTGAGGATAAGTCATGTATGTTTTTCCTCTTGTTGGTTCCCTCACCAGCTGATGCAGACCCATTTTAGCAGTTATATCCTTTGGGGCGTGGCCAGCTCCGACAATCATGGTAATACTAAGGCACTCTTGGTTATGGACATTGATGTCTCCACTCAGAGTACAATTTGCACTCTTGTCAGTAACAGGGCTACCTCCAAATCATGTTCAACATGGAAGAGTACTGATTCATCAGCTGAGGGTGTAGGAGTGGTGAGTGGTGGATTCCAATCTTCAGGCAGTTTCCTTGCCCATGATTAATCTGAGGCCATGAGACAACAGGGGCTCCAGAGTCAATGTTCAGTAGGACAACTCCCTCCCACAATATACACCACGCTGCCACCTCTGGTGGGTTTGGCCTGTTGATGGGACAGGACATACCCAGGGATGGTGATGGTGTTATCTGGGACACTGTCTGTAAGGTATGATTTAGTGAGTGTCAGGCTTAACTAGTCTTTAGGACTGCTCTCCCAACTATGGCAGTAGCCTCGAATGTTAGTAAGGAGGACTTTGAAAGTTCTACCATGCTTGGTTTGTCGTTTCCGATTTCTCGGTTGATACTGCCTGATCTGTCCAGTTTCACTCAAAATCACAGAATCTCACTGTGCAGAAGAGGCCCTTTGGCCTGTGTTGTTCCTTGTGTCTTAATAACACTCGTAGTCTTGAAGTTGAAGTAAATGCTTTATTGTGAGTTCATTTTCTCTTCAGTGCTTAACTTTAAGTTACATTTGAGCTGCCTGTCTGTGTCTTGCTACCAACTCCCGTTCCTGGGAAGTGTGTGCTGACTTCCAGTTCATGTGTTTTTATACCTCCCGTGCTCCCTCTAGTGATTGCTCAGTTGTATTACATCTACATTGACCCCTTGCTTAATATACACAGATCACCACATCCCCCCTTTTTTCTTTACATATTTTCTGTACCGTTTAAAGAAAATTGTACAAAACAGTTAGATTACTTATGATATGTATATCTGTACAAGTGATGATGATATTGGATATTTTACAAAGCCAATTAAGATTTACGAGTCCAATCTTAATAAAAACATTTATGAGTCCAAACTTGATGAATTTGATCGTTGAGTTTTTCCTTTTTCGTTGTTGACGTGGTGATATTGATATTGCAACTCAGTTGTGAATGTTGTCGGTGTTCTTGTTTTTTAAGTAACCAACAAGTCATCCCGAGGTGTTTGAATGGTTGAACTACTGATGTTGAGTGACATGGACTTTTATTCTGTGCTTGTGGTATCGATTTAGTGTGTCATCTGCCTTGAAAGCTGGTGTGCTTGCTTGTTCTGGAGCATATGTGAATTTGTGCGATTCGTTGTCATGCCATGGCATGTTTGTAGTCTCGTCATTGTTTTGCAGTGTGCTGTGGCATTGTCCTTCATGTGCAGAGTTGTACCATTTTGTACAGGTTGTTGTTTCATTGTTGTTGTTTCTGTCGTTTCTGTCTTTGTTGTTTTTGTTGTCGTTCTTGTTGCTGTTTCTGTCGTATCTGTCTTTGCTGTTTTCGATGTCGTTCTTGTTGTTTCTGTTTTTGTTGTTTTCGTCGTTGTTCTTGTCGTTTTTCTTGTTGTGCTTGTTTCTGTTTTTGTTGTATTCGTCGTTGTCTTGTCGTGCTTGTTGTTGTCTTTATTATGCTTCTTGTTGTTTTTTGTTGTTGTGCTTGCAGTTTTTATTGTTGCTGTTGTTGTTCTTGTTTCTGAGGTGCTTCTTGCCATTTTTGTTATTCTTGTTGTGCTTCATGTTGTTTTTGTTCTTGCTGTTGTTATCGTTTCTTTTTTGTTCTTGCTTTGTTCTCGTTTCTGCTGTGCTTCTTCTGGTTTTTGTTTTTCTTGTTGCGCTCAATGAGTGTTCCGTGTGGATAATTTGCGTATTTGGTGTGAGTGTCCTTTGTGGTATCTGCTACCTTGAGCGTTTCGTCTCGAGAATGGTCTGATGTTGTATTGATGTTGGTGACATCAGTCATTTGTGGTGAATTTGATTCCTCTTCTTTGCTTTGTTGGTGCCCCTGTTCTGGAGTCATTTGTGATGAATTTGATTCCTCTTCTTTGCTTTCTCGGTGCTGCTCTTCTGGAGTCAAAATCTTCACAATTTCATTTTCTTGTTGGTCTTAGTGCTCCTCTTCTGGAGTCAAATCTTCAAGATTTCATTCTCTTGTGAGTCTTGTTGCTCCTCTTCTGGAGTCTAAATCTTCATGATTTCATTCTCTTGTGGGTCTTGGTGCTCCTCTTGTGGAGTCAAAATCTTCACAATTTCATTTTGTTGTGGGTCATGGTGCTCCTCTTCTGGAGTCAAAATCTTCAAGATTTCAATTGACGTGGTATCTCTGGACTCATGAGTAGCCCTACTCTGTGCTTCTGTACGGACGAGCTGAGATCTGTCAGTCTCGCTGTGATCCTGCACACCCTGTATGTCAAGTGTGATGACATTGTCACTGTTTTCGCATGCAGTGGGTAGACTTACATTGTCTTCTTCTTGATTATGTGAACTTGGTAGACTTTCATAATCTGCTTGTGGTTGCTCAGATACGGTGAGTTGACCTTCATGGTTTTGATCACGCATGGCGTTTGCAATGGAGTGTTTGTTTGCTTCCATTTTGGAGTCTGTCAACGAGCTGTCCATGGAGGCTTGCGTCGCTCTCCCTGTGGAGTCTTTCATCGCTCTCTCTGTGGAGTCATGCAGTGTTCTCTCTGTGGAGTCAATCTATGCTCTCTCAACAGAGTCATTCTGTGCTCTTTGTGTGGCGTCGTCTTCTTCTTGGGTATTGCTGTCATCCAATGTCTTGACGATCTGCCATGGCATCATATTGTTGTTCCTTGTGTCTTAATAACACTCGTAGTCTTGAAGTTGAAGTAGATGCTTTATTGTGAGTTTGTCTTCTCTTCAGTGCTTAACTTTAAGTTACATTTGAGCTGCCTGTCTGTGTCTTGCTACCAACTCCCGTTCCTGGGAAGTGTGTGCTGACTTCCTGTTTGTGTGTTTTTATACCTCCCGCTCAATCGGTAATTTGCGTATTTGGTGCGAGTGTCCTTTGTGGTATCAGGAAGCAATCAGTGATTGCTCAGTTGTATTGCATCTACATTGACCCCTTGCTTAATATACACAGATCACCACATGGCCCATCAAGTCTGCACCGACATGTGAAAAACACCTGACCTACCTGATTCCATTTACCAGCACTTGGCCCATAGCCTTAAATTTTATGACATGCCAAGTGCTCATCCAGGTACATTTTTAAAGGGTGTGAGGCAACCTGCCTCTACCACCCTCCCAAGCAATGCATTCCAGACCGTCACTACCTTCTGGTAAAAAGGTTTTTCTTCACAGCCCCATTAAACACCCTACCCCTGAGCTTGAACTTGTGTCCCCTTGTGATTATTGGGGAACAGCCACTCCCTCTCCCTGCCACTTATCATTTTGATCGGGTCATTTTGCAGTATTCTCTGCTCCAATGAAAACGATCCAAGCCTATACAACCCCACTTCATCATTTAAATGTTCCATCCTTAAATCTTCTCTGCACCCCCTCCAGTGCAATCACATCCTTCCTACAACGTGATGACCAGAATTGCACACAGTACTCCAGCTGTGGCCTCATCAAAGTTCTATACAACTCTGCACCCTGCTTTTGTAATCGATGCTTCAATTGAAAAAGACAAGTGTCCCACCACTCTATTAACCTGTCTTTCTGCCTTCAGAGATCCATGGACATACATGCCAAAGTCCCTTTGTTCCTCAGAACTTCCAGTCTTCTTCCGTTCATTGAATAGGAGTTTGTCAAATTACTCCTTCTAAAGTCTATCATTTCACACTTTTCAAGGAAAGATTCCATCTGCCACTTGTCTGCTCATTTGTCCATCGTGCCAATATTGTCCTGTAACCCAAGACACTCAACCTTACTGTCAATTACCTGACCAATCTTTGTGTCATTCACAAACTTATTGATCCCGTCCCTCACATAGTCATCTATATCGTTTATGTAAATGATGAATAATACAGGACCCAGTACAGATCTCTGTGGTATGCCTCTGGACACTGGCCTTCAGTCACTAAATTCTTCTGTCGTACATACATAGAAAATAGAAGCATTGTCTGCTCTGCCATTCATTATGATCATGGCTGATCAACAAGTTCAATACTCCACCTTCCCTCCTATCCCTTGATCCCCTTAGCCCCAGGAGCTATATCTTTTCTTTAAACGTATTTTATTCCAAACTTAGACAAAAGGTTACAAAACATAAACAATTCGATAACAAACTCCCCAACAGACAACTATACTATTTGTACAAATGTTCCCACTTTTCACCCCACTCCTCCCTTCCTCACCCCTTAGTGATGAACAGCTCCTCAAACATGGCCACGAACACCCCCCCCCCACATTGCTTCAAAGCCCTCCGCTAAACCCCTTAATTCGTACTTGATCTTTTCCAACCGAAGAAAGTCATAAAAGTCCCCCAGCCAGGCCGCCACCCTTGGCAGTGTTGCTGATCGCCCCCCAACAGAATTATTCGCCAGTCAATCTAACAAATTGCCCCTGTAATTTTTTTCCTCTTCGCCAATCCCATCATGGTGGGTGCCCTCGAGTACTCCCTATCTACCTCCATTATCGCGTTCATTAGCCGTTCATATTCCTCCCTCCTTTCCCGATCTGCATGTGCCTTAAACAAGATAATTTCTCCAGGGACCACCGCTTTTAGTGGCCACCGCCACCTTCCCATTTTGGTTCAATTCTCCATAATCTTTAATCTCAGCCCGCACTTTATCGCAGAACCTTCCATCTGCCACAACCCCGAATCAAGCCTCCACCACGGCCTCTGCTCCCGTCCCGATCTAAGCCAAATCTCCAGTCAGTGGGGTGCATGGTCCGAGATTACTATCCCCACGTATTTTGCCCTTTTCATCCCAACGAAAGCCTCGTGGCTCATCACAAAAAAGTTGATTCTTGAATACAGCCTGTAAACATGTGAGAAAAAGGAATATTCCCTTCCCCCATAGTTCTTGAAACATCACGGGTCCACCATACCCATCTTTTCCATAAACCCACCCAGCAACTTTGCCATTCGGACTCTACCCATTATCCTGGGGCTCAACATATCTATCCTCAGCTCGAGGACACAATTAAAATCTCCTCGCATAATCAACTGGTGCGTGGCCAAGTCTAGGATTGCTGCTAACATCCTCCTCATAAAACCTACATCGTCCCAATTCAATGCATACACATTCACCAGTACCACCGGCGCCTCTTCTAATAATAATAATTATTATTGTAATAATCTTTATTAGTATCACAAGTAGGCTTACATTAACACTGCAATGAAGTTATGTGAAAATCCCCAAGACGCCACACTCCGCCACCTGTTTGGGTACACTGAGGGAGAATTCAGAATGTCCAATTCACCTAACAAGCACGTTTTTCGGGTCTTGTGGGAGAAAACAGGAGCACCCGGAGGAAACCCATGCAGTCAAGGGGAGAACATGCAGACTCTGCAAGACAGTGACCCAAGCTGGGAATCGAAACCGGGATACTGGCCCTGTGAAGCAACAGTGCTAACCACTGTGCTACCATGTCACCCCATTCACCATCACATTATTGCCACCCGGGTCCCTCACACTCTTCGCGTTCACAAACCCAGTTTTCTTGCTCATCAAAATTGCCACCCCTCACAACTTTGAATCAAACCCTGAGTGGAAAGCCTGACCCATCCATCACTTCTTTAGCCTAACCTGGTCCTTCACGTGGAGGTGCATCTCCTGCAGAAAGACCACCTCTGCTTTTAAACTCCTTAGGTTCGCAAATGCCCGAGATCTCTTCACCGGTCCATTGAGCCCTCGCACATTCCATGTTATCGGCCGTACCAGGGTCTTACTCCTCCATTCACCTCTACCATCTGTCATCCTCCCCTTTTGGCTTCATCCCCGTTAATCTCACCCTGTACCTGGCCCATCCAAGATGGCCCCTTTCTCCATCCCTGACCATGTTTCTTCTCCAACCTTGCCACACCGCATCACTGCCCCCCCGAACCCAAACACCCTGCCCCCTCCACAACCATATCTCTCGGCCTTCTCCCTCACCTCATTTCCATTCACCAGCATTTCCCGCCAGCGTGGCAACTCCTGCCCAAAGGCTCCTCCTACTGACCCCAGCCCACCCCTCCCCCACCTTCACCTCTTTGTTCTGTGAAGAAGCCATTATGTGGAGATGCCAATGTTGGACTGGTGTGGGTACAGTAGGACGTCGTACAATACCAGGTAAATGTCCTTCATCTGATGAAGGAGCTACGCTTCGAAAGCTAATGATTCCAAATAAACCTGTTGGACTTTAACTAACAACTGGTGTTTCATAGATTATCATAGAATTTACAGTGCAGAAGAAGGCCATTCGGCCCATCGAGTCTGCACCGGCTCTTGGAAAGAGCACCCTATCCCCATAACCCAGTAACCCCACCCTACACTAAGGGCAATTTTGGACACTATGGGCAATTTAGCATGGCCAATCCACCTAACCCTCACATCTTTGGACTGTGGGAGGAAACCGGAGCACCCGGAGGAAACCCACGCACACACGGGGAGGATGTGCAGACTCCGCACAGACAGTGACCCAAGCCGGAATCGAACCTGGGACCCTGGAGCTGTGAAGCATTTGTGCTATCCACAATGCTACCGTGCTGTTGTAAGACTTCTTTCTGTGAAGAAGGCTGCCTGCGGACTGCACCCTCCCCCACCCAAACAAAGACTTATCTCAAACCATAGGTCATCTTCCCCAAAGATAAACAAAAAGAAAAAGGGAGTGAAAACAGAAAAAAGAAACCCTCCCACTCTACTCGCATTCTCAATTACTTCAAAGTGCCAGCAACTCCCTCTCCCAAAACTGTTCAGTTCTCCCCAGTTTATGCTCCTTGATAAAGTCATTGGCTGCTTCTGGGGTCCTAAAATAGTATTCTCTGCCTTCAGGAGTTACCCATAGTTTCGCCGGGTAGAGCACCCCAAATCAGATCCTCTTGTCGATACAGCACTGCCTTGGCCCTGTTGGATGCACAGCGTTTTGCCAGTTCAACTCCAATGTCCTGGTATATTCAGACCTTGTTCCTCTCCCATTCGTAGTTGCGCTTCTCTCTGGCCCACTGCAGACCCTTTTCTTTCTCCACAAACTTTTGGAGCCTCGCTATCACCGCCCAGGGTGGCTCCCCTGCTCTGGGCTTCTGCCTCAGCAGCCTGGGCACTCTGTCCACTTCAGTGGCCTTGCCCAGTACGCCCTCCACCATCAGCCCCGCCAGCATCCTCAAAACGTACCTCGTGGCACTCGCACCTTTCACTCCTTCAAGCAGGCCAACTATTCGCAGATTCTGCCTTCTCAACCTATTTTCCTGGTCCTCTACCCTTACTCTCAATGTCTTGTAAACATCTCCTAAGAGCCCCACCTCCGCCTCCAGTGCCACCACCCGACATCACCTTCTCAATCTCTCAGATTTGCGACTCCTGTGCCTCCAAGCATTTCTCCACCCTTTCCATCGATCCCTTCTGGGGTGCCACAGCCCCATCGATAGCCTTCAAACGATCCTCCTGTATCTCCTTCCTCTGCTGGCGGAACTCTTCCTTGATGAAGGCCATCAACTGTTCCATCTGGAACTTTGGTACTTGCAATGACCCTTCCCCCTCCGCCATTTTTCCACTGGCTACTACGCCACAGGTCCCTTCCAACTCCTTAACCAAGTCCTTCACCTTCTTCTACCTGGTTTGGTAACCAGCAGACATACCTCTCCTGGGGAGAACTTCTCCTCCGACCCAGTGACACCTTTCTGTAAAGTTAAACCTGATTTGGGCTAAAAAGAGCTCTTCTCAACACCTTCAAGCAGGAGTTGCCCTGTGTGAGACCACTCACCCCATGGCCGCCACCGGAAGTCCTCAAGAGCTTTATCTAATTCCTTCTTAAAATTACACAATGTTTTCACCTCAACTACTTTTTATGGTAGTTAATTCCACAGATTTACCATTCTCTGAGTGGAGAAATTCCTCCTCACCTCAGTCCTAAAAGGTTTACCACTTATCCTTAAACTGTGACCCTTAGTTCTGGATATAATCTTCTGTTTAAGATCACCCTCTCTCTCCTTCATCTAAGCCAATTTTGAATCCACCTTATCAAATTACCCTGTATTCCATGGTGCATTTGCCTTCTTTATAAGACCCCTGTCATGTGAGTGTCCCTTTAAGAAAGGTTTAGTCTCTTATCATGTGACTTGTCACACACTGGGTGTGGCTGTGAGGTGAGAGGGGGTTTCAGTTTCAGTTTGACTGCTGTGGACTGCAGAAGGAGAAAGAAGTGTGTTTCTCTGTTTTCATTTGAAAAAGCTGTACCAGTAAAAAGCACATTGGATGTGGTTATCTGCTTTGGTAACTTTAAAGATAGAGTTTCTTTCCGGAAGGAGTTTGAATCTGCTGGTTGGAACTGGATCAAAATTTCAGGAAAAGAACCAGTTCAAGTGAGAATACAATGTGCTGGGCCACGTCCTTGAAAAGAGATTTTGGTTTAATTGGATTTTGTTATTGAACAGCTAAGGGGGAATTCATTAAGTTTTATATACATAGATTACTGTAGCTGTGTGGCGTCTTTATGTTTATAATTGATAAAAATTCTTGCTATATTTATATATCTCTTAGCTACATTCTTAGAATAAAACTTGTTATGGTTAAAGTGCCTAGGAAGTCTGATGAATCACACCTGCAGTGAAGGCTTTTGTGCTCATCCTAGCCAAATTCAACATAAAGGTTGTACAAAGAACAAAGAAAAGTACAGCACAGGAACAGGCCCTTCGGCCCTCCAAGCCTGTGCCGAGCATGCTGCCCGTCTAAACTAAAATCTTCTACACTTCCCGGGTCCGTATCCCTCTATTCCCATCCTATTCATGTATTTGTCAAGATGCCCCTTAAATGTCACTATCGTCCCTGCTTCCACCACCTCCTCCGGCAGCGAGTTCCAGGCACCCACTACCCTCTGTGTAAAAAAACTTGCCTCGTACATCTCCTCTAAACCTTGCCCCTCGCACCTTAAACTTATGCTCCCTCGTAATTGACCCCTCTACCCTGGGAAAAAGCCTCTGACTATCCACTTTGTCTATGCCCCTCATCATTTTGTAGACCTCTATCAGGTCGCCCCTCAACCTCCATCGTTCCAATGAGAACACACCGAGTTTATTCAACCGCTCCTCATAGCTAATGCCCTCCATACCAGGCAACATCCTGGTAAATCTCTTCTCCCCCCTCTCTAAAGCCTCCACATCCTTCTGGCCTAACTAAGGTTCTATACAGCTGCAACATGACTTGCCAATTCTTATACTCAATGCCCCGGCCAATGAAAGAAAGCATGCCGTATGCCTTCTTGACTACCTTCTCCAATTGTGTTGCCCCTTTCAGTGACCTGTGGACCTGTACACCTAGATCTCTCTGTCAATACTCTTGAGGGTTCTACCATTCACTGTATATTCACTACCTGCATTAGACCTTCCAAAATGCATTACCTCACATTTGTCCGGATTAAACTCCATCTGCCATCTCTCTGCCCAAGCTTCCAAACGATCTAACTCCTGCTGTATCTTCTGACAGTCCTCATCGCTATCCGCAATTCCACCAACCTTTGTGACGTCTGCAAACTTACTAATCAGACCAGTTACATTTTCCTCCAAATCATTTATCTATACTACGAATTGCAAAGTCCCAGCACTGATCCCTGCGGAACACCACTAGTCACAGCCCTCCAATTAGAAAAACATCCTTCCATTGCTACTCTCTGCCTTCTATGACCTAGCCAGTTCTGTATCCATCTTGCAAGCTCACCACTGATCCTGTGTGACTTCACCTTTTGTACCAGTCTGCCATGAGGGACCTTGTCAAAGGCCTTACTGAAGTCCATATAGACAACATCCAGTGCCCTACCTGCATCAATCATCTTTGTGACCTCTTCGAAAAACTCTATCAAGTTAGTGAGACACGATCTCCCCTTCACAAAACCATGCTGCCTCTTGCTAATATGTCCATTTGCTTCCAAATGGGAGTAGATCCTGTCTTGAAGAGGTCAGGTGAACTTCATAATACACTTTGGAGTTTCTAAACCCTGGCCCATAAACATCCCATGTGGGACCTTGTCTAGAAGACCATAAAGCATTGGAGTAGAATTAGGACATTTGGCCCATTGAGTCAGCTTCGTGATTCAATCATGGCTGATACGTCTCTCATCCCCGTTCTCCTGCCTTCTCCCCATGATCCCTGATCCCCGTATTAATCAAGAACCTATCTATCTCTGTCTTAAAGACACTCAGTGATTTGGTCTCTATCGCCTTCTGTGGCAATGAGTTCCACAGATTTACCACCTCCTGGCTGAAGAAATTCCTCCTCATCTCAGTTTTAAAGAATCGTTCCTTGTCTGATACTGTGCCCTCGGGCTCTAGCTTTTCCTACTCGTGGAAACATCCTCTCCTCGCCCACTGTATCCAGGCCTCTCAGTAACAGTAAGTTTTAATGCGATCCATCCTCATCCTTCTAAACTCCAATGAGTAGAGACCCAGAGTCCTCAACTCATATGATAAGTTCTTCATTTCAGGGATAATTCTTGTGAACCTCCTATGGACCTCTGCAAGGCCACCACATCCTTTCTGAGATACGGGGCCCAAAACAGCTCACAATACTCCAACTTGATATGTCGAACAGCTTCATTCAGCCTCAGAAGTACATCTATTCTAGCCCTATCGACATGAATGTTATTTTTTAATAAACATTTTATTGAGGTATTTTTGGTTTTACAACAACAACAAAATAAACAATGTACATGAATTTATATATATAGTGCAAACACCGTCTTCCTCCCTTACAGGTCCCATCTTTATTAACCCCCTACACTAAACTAAGCTAAACTCTGCTGATGATTAATTTTCCGCCAAGAAGTCGACGAACGGTTGCCACCTTCTGGCGAACCCTAACAGTGACCCTCTCAAGGCGAACTTGATTTTTTCCAAACAGAGAAAGCTGGCCATGTTAGATAGCCAGGTCTCTGACTTTGGGGGCTTTGAGTCCCTCCAAGCTAATAGTATCTGTCTCCGGGCTACCAGGGAAGCAAAGGCCAGAACGTCTGCCTCTTTCTCCGACACCCTGAAAATCGCCATCGCTGGACTCGGTGCCACCCTTGTTTTCAACGCCGTGGACATGACATCTGCAAACCACTGCCAAAATCCCCTAAGCTTTGGGCATGTCCAGAACATGTGGACATGGTCCGCTGGTCCTCCCATCACACCTTGCACACCCGTCTTCTATACCAAGGAACCTGCTCATCCGGGCCACTGTCATTTGAGCCCGGTGAACAACCTTAAACTGTATCAGGCTGAGCAGGCACATGTTGTGGACACGTTAACTCTACTCAGCGCGTCCGCCCAGAGACCATCCTCTATCTCTCCTCCTAACTCCTCTTCTTACTTGCGTTTCAACTCCTCGGTCTGCGTCTCCTCAGACTCCATGACTTCCCTGTAGATGTCGGAGACCTTCCCTTCTCGCACCCACACTCTGGAAACTACACTGTCCTGTATCCCCCTTGGTGGTAGGAGCGGGAAGGTTGAAACCTGCCTACGTAGGAAGGCCTGCACCTGCAGGTACCTAAGCTCGTTTCTCCTCACCAATCCAAATTTCTCCTCCAGCTCACTCAGGCTGGGAAAGCTCCTCTCTATAAACACATCTCCCATCCTCTCAATCCCTGCTCTCTGCCATCTCCGAAACCCCCATCCATCCTTCCTGGGGCAAACCAGTGATTATTACAGATTGGAGACCAGGCCGATGCTCCCTTCGCACCCACATGTCTCCTCCACTGCCCCCAGACTCTCAGGGCCGCCACCACCATTGGACGGTGGAGTACAGTGCCGTCGGGAATGGCAGAGGCACCGTTATCAGCGCCCCAAGCTGGTGCCCTTGAATGAGACCGTCTCCATACGCTCCCATGCTGACCCCCCCCCCCACCGCCCCCACTTCCTGATCATGGCTATATTCGCCGCCCAGTAGTAATTATTGAAGTTTGGCAGCGCCAGCCCGTCCACTCCCCAGCTCCGCTCAGGCATCCCCTTTTTTACTCGCGGGGTCTTGCCCGCCCATACAAAGCCAGTAATCACTTTGTTGACCTGTTTAAAAAAGGACTGCGGAATAAAGATGGGGAGACACTGAAAAACAAACAGGAATCTCGGGAGGACTGTCATCTTCACCGTCTGGATCCTCCTAGCTAACTAACGGGAGCGCGTCCCACCTCTGAATATCATCCTTTATTTGGTCTACTAGTCGGGCCAGATTTAGTTTGTGCAGCCGTTCCCATTCCCACGCCACTTGAATGCCTAGGTTCCGAAAGCTTCCCCCTACTACTCTAAATGGCAGTTCCCCCAGTCGCCTCTCCTGCCCCTTGCCTGGACCACAAACATCTCACTTTTCCCCATATTTAGTTTATTACCCGAAAACTGGCCAAATTCCTCCCAAATCCTCATGATTTCTTCCATCCCCTCTTCTGGGTCTGGTACATACAGGAGCAGGTCGTCTGCGGACCAGCCCCTTGAAGCCTCAGTGCAATTGACAGTGGCTTTATGGCTAACGCGAACAACGGTGGGGAGAGCGGGCATCCCTGTCTTGTCCCCCGATGCAGCCTAAAGTAATCCGATATTGTCCTATTCGTCCGTACACTCGCCACAGGAGCCTGATACAGCAACCTGACCAGTCGATAAAGCCCCGCCCAAATCTGAACCGTCCCAGTACCTCCCACAGATATTTCCATTCTACCCGATCAAAAGCCTTTTCTGCATCCATTGCGATCACTACCTCCACCTCCCTACCTTCCGGGGGCATCATGATCACGTTTAACAACCTTCTTACATTGGCCACCAACTGCCTTCCCTTAACAAACCCCGTCTGGTCCTCCCCAATAACTTCCTGCACACAGTCCTCAATCCTAGAGGACAGAATTTTGGCCAGCAGTTTGGCATCCACATTCAATAGGGATATCAGCCTGTAGAACCCACACAGCTCCGAGTCCTTGTTCCGCTTCAGGATCAGCGAAATCATGGCCTGTGACATCATCAGGGGAAGCAATCCCGATCTGGGCCGCCAGCCCTTCTGCCAGCTCCCCGTCCACCTTCGGGAAATTCAGCCCCTCTCGGAAGTGCCTCATCCCCTCTGGTCCAGCTTGGGGTTCCGACTCGTACAGCCTACTATAAAACTCCTTGAACTCCTGCTGAGTCTCCAACCAGGCTCCCGTCCCCATCCTTTACTTTCCCCATCTCCCTGGCTGCCTCCCTCTTTCTTTTTAAAACAAAAAATTGTTATTCAAATTTTTGTCAAAAACAAATTTTTTCCATAACCGTACGCAACAACAGAACAAAATAAATGTTAACCATATACACAAAGAAAAGAACAATACAACCTAACGATTCTCCCCCCCCCCTCCTACCCCCCCCGGGATGCTGCTGCTGCTGACCTTTACTGCTCTTCTAGAAAGTCGAGGAACGGCTACCACCTCCGAGAGAACCCTGCCATGGACCCTCTCAAGGCAAACTTTATTTTCTCGAGACGGAGAAACCCAGCCATGTCACCAATCCAGGTCTCCACACTTGGGGGCTTCGAGTCCCTCCACATTAAAAGGATCCGTCTCCGGGCTACCAGGGAGGCAAAGGCCAATACGTCAATATCTTTCGCTTCCTGAACTCCCGGATCGCGATCTCTGGACTCGGCACCACCCGCGTGTCTAAGATCTTGGACATTGCCTTAGCAAAACCCTGCAGAATCCCTTAAGAGCCGGGTATGCCCAGAACATATGGACATGATCTGCAGGGCTTCCTGCACACCTCGCACATTTATCCTCAACCCCAAAGAGCTTGCTCATCCTGGTTGCCGTCTTGTGCGCCAGGTGGACCACCTTAAACTGGATTAAACTAAGCCTGGCACATGATAAAGAGGACTTGACCCTATTTAGGGCATCCACCCAGAAGCCCGCATCCAGCTCCCCACCTAGCTCATCCTCCCATTTGCCCTTAAGCTCCTCTACTGGGGCTTCCTCCACCTCCTGAAGTTCCCGGTAGATGTCCGACATCTTCCCCTCCCCTGCCCAGGTGCTGGAGACCACCTTATCCCATATCCTGCATGGGGGTAGCAGCGGGAATGATACCACCTGTTTTTTCAGAAAGGCAGGTACCTACCTGAAGGTATCTGAAAGCATTTCAAGGGAGCAAACTGAATTTCTTCTCTAGCGCTTTCAGGCTGGGAAAGGTCCCGTCTATGAAAAGGTCCCCCATCCTTTTAATGCCTGCCCTATGCCAGCTTTGAAACCCTCCGTCTGTCTTGCCCGGGACAAATCTGTGATTATTACGTATCGGGGTCCAGACTGAGGCTCCCTCCACCCCCCTGTGCCTTCTCCACTGACCCCAGATCTTTAATGCTGCCACCACCACCAGACTAGAGGAGTAGCGGGCCGGTGAGAACGGCAGAGGTGCCATTACAAGTGCTCTTAGGCTGGTACCTTTACATGAGGCCGCCTCTAACCGCTCCCACGTCAACCCCTCCCCCAATACCCATTTCCTAATCATGGCTATGTTAGCCGCCCAATAGTAGCTGCAAAGGTTTGTCAGCGCCAGCCGCACCCCTCCCCCACCCCCCCACCCCCCGACTGCGCTCTAGGTACAGTCTCTTTACTCGCGGGTTCTTATTTGCCCATACGAATCCCGAAATGATTTTGTTCACCCGCTTAAAGAAGGGCTTCGGGATGAAGATGGGAAGGCACTGGAAGACGAACAGAAATCTGGGGAGGACCGCCTCCCTCTTTCTAAGCAGTTGTGCAAGCATTCTGCTGGCCTTCTCTCCATGCTCATAAATTGTACCCCTCGCCTTTCTCAGCTGCTCTACCGCCCTCCCTGTGATTAACAAGCCAAACTCCGCCTGTAGCCTCCGCCGTTCCCTTAAATGCCCTGCCTCTGGGGTCTCCGCATACCTCCTTCCGACCTATAGTATCTCCTTTACCAGTTGGTCCGTCTCTGCCCTGTCTGCCTTCTCCCTGTGGGCCCGTATCGAGATCAGCTCCCATCTAACCACTGCCTTCAATGCCTCCCAGACCACCGTTGCCGGAACTTCCCCCATGTCGTTGACTTCCAGGTAGTTCTGAATACATTTCCTCAGCCGCCCGCACACCTCGTCGTCAGCTAAAAGTCCCACGTCTAACCTCCAGTGCTGGCGCTGGTTACTGTCTTTACTAACCTGTAGGTCAACTCAGTGCGGGGCATGGTCTGAGATTGTGATCGTCAAGTACCCTGTGTCCACCACCCCCATCAGTAGAGCCCTGCTCAAAATAAAAAAATCAATCCGGGAGTACACTTTATGCATGTGAGAGATAGAAGGAGAATTCCTTCACTCTCGGCTGCCCAAATCTCCATTGGTCCACCTCCCCCCCCCCCCCCCCCCCCCCCCCCATCTGCTCCATGAGCCCTTTTAGTTCCTTTACCATTGCTGGCACCCTGCCTGTTTTTGAGCTTGACCGATCTAAACCAGGGTCAATAACTGTGTTGAAGTCCCCTCCCATGACAGAACTTATGCGAATCCAGATCTGGTATCTTCCCCAGCATCCTCTTTATAAACTCCACATCGTCCCAATTTGGCGCATACACATTTACTAGTACCACCTGCACCCCCTCCAATTTCCATAACTGACTGACCATAATGTACCGGCCTCCCACATCCGAAACGATTCTTCCTGCCTCAAACACCACCCGCTTGTTGATCAGGATCGCGACCCCTCTAGTCTTCAAGTCCAGTCCCGAGTGAAAAACCTGTCCGACCCATCCCTTCCTTAATCTAATCTGGTCAGCTACTCTAAGGTGCGTCTCCTGTAGCCTTACCACGTCCGCCTTCAGACCTCTCAAATCCGCGAACACGCATGCCCTTTTGACCGGCCCATTTAGCCCTCGTACATTCCAGGTGATCAGCCGAGTGGGTGGGCTCATCGCCCCCCCCCCCCACCCCCCCCACCCCCCCCACTCGCCGATCAGCCATCCCCTTTCTTGGGCCAGTCTCCAGCCCCCGCCCCATGTCTCCACCTGCCTGCCCCAGGCAGCCTCCACCCCCGACCTCTCTGTCCCTTGGCAAAAGTCCCTCCCTCGTCAGCAGAACATTCCCCCCCCCACCCCCAGTAACAGCACAAAGTAAATCGACCCCTTTGATAAGCCTAACATCTGCTCACCCCCCACTATTCCGTGAGCTAGCCCGCCCAGCTAGCTTGGTGGCCCTCGCCCCTGGCGTCAAACATCCTCCCACCCCACCTTCCCCCCCCCACTCATACACACATATTCAAATAAAAGACAATCCCAACACAATTGCCTGACAAAAAGAAAAAAAACTACGAAACAAAGAAAAGATCAAGCAAAAGATCCAGCATCTAACTAACACACCTCCATCCCCCAACAGTGCAAATGTGAACTTTAACTCACTCAGCTCTGCAACTGGCCCCAAATCAATACAGAAGGCATTACAAATAACGTCCACTGAATGAAAAACGAGAAACTTTTTAAAACATGAACATTGCAGCAAAGTTCAAAGTTCTCAGTCCGCCACCAGTCCTTTCCTTTTCGCAAAGTCCAGACTCAAAGGCGACTCAAAATAAAAATGTTGCTCCTCCTACGTGACCCAGAGATGGGCCGGATACAGCAGTCTGAACTTCACCTTTTTCTTAAAAAGGATTGATCTTATCTGGTTGAACCCTGCTCTTCTCCTGGCCACCTCCACACTCAGGTCCCGATAGATCCGCAGGATACTGTTCTCCCATTTACAGCTCTGTGTCTGCTTGGCCCACTGTAAAATATGCTCCTTATCCAAATACCTGTGAAACCTCACCACCATTGCCCTCGGGGGGTCTCCCATTCGCGGCTTCCTCGCGAGCGTTCTGTGAGCCCTGTCCACCTCCAAGGGTCGGGAGAATGTCCCCTTCCCCAGCAGCTTCTCAAACATGCCCCTATGTATGCCCCAGCATCTGTTCCTTTGGACCTCTCCGGGAGCCCAACGATTCTCAAGTTCTGCTGTCGGGACCTATTCTCTAGGTCCTCCATCTTCTCCAAGAGCCTTTTCTGTTGGTCTCTCAGCAGCCCCACTTCCATCTCCACCACAGTTTGATGTTCCTCCTGGTCAGCCAGCGCCTTCTCTACTTTCTGGATCGCCCGATCTTGGGCATCCAATCTAAGCTCCAGCCGCGCAATTGACTCTTTAATCGGGTCCAAGCAGTCCTGATTCTGTTTGGCGAAGTCCTCCTGGATAACTTGCATCAGCTGCTCTGTTGACCGCTGTGTCGACAAACCAGAGCTCCGGTGATCTGCCATGCTGTCTCCCACTGCAGCTTCAGCCCAAGCCTTCTCTGTCCATCTGTTTCTGCCTTTGCGAGCACTTCTAGTCCGCCTCTCCATGCACCGATGTGGGAATCCCGTACACAATTGCCTCTATCATCGATTTTCCAAATCAAGTCCGGTAAAAAAATCGGGGGAAAAGGTCCAAAAGTCCGACCCGAGCGGGAGCCACCAAATGTGCGACTTACTCCTTCATAGCCGCCACCGGAAATGCTATCGCCATGAATGTTAACATTGCATTTGCCTTTCTAACTGCCGACTGAACCTGCACGCTAACTTTAAAAGAATCTTGAACGAGGACTCCTAAGTACGTTTGTGCTTCTGATTTCCAAAGCATTTTCCCATTTAAAACATTTACCAGGGGAACTGAGACAGCAGCTGCAATAATAGATGGGGCAATTATTCAGATTGGACAATGACAAGTTTAAATTCCCACTTGAGCTGCTGCTCAAAGTCGCCTCCGTTTTCCCGGTCAGTTTCCCAAACTTCAGGAAAGTCCTGTTCCTGCAGAAATATTTGGATTGTCTGTGAGAGACGTCAATCAGAGAACCCACCCACTCTGCCCATTCTCTCCTCTTCCTCTACCACAGCTGTTTCACTTCCTGTAGGGACTCCAAACCAAGTCAGGAGATGGTGAGTGAAGGAGCAGAATTTAGAAGAATTACATTGCACAATATCCACACTAATGTTCAGGCAGTCTGACTATCCTGTGGGCAATCAGGTGTGGAAATGCCCCTTATGCTGTGTGAGAAGATCCAGCTCAGAGACCTGTTTACTCGGTGCTTTGTGCTGAGCTGTTTGATTGGCTGTGTGTTGGACAATTGAGTGTTTATTGGAAGCATTTCCCTTCTGATTTACAGGCTGAGTTTTGTTGATGGGTCATTGCTGAATATGAGAAGGTGAGGTGTAATTATATGGGAAGAGACACAGTTATTGAAATGTCTTTTAATGTCTTCTTTAAATATTTTACCTGAAGGCTTCGGCCTTTCCCAGAAGCCTGGGCCTGGATTTGATACTTTAGCCCAGTGCTGTGACTGAGAACTGAATTTAGGATGTGCAGCCTGAGTGAGTGCCATGTATCTAATTACCCAGGATAAACCAGAACCTTTCAAGCAGCTACACTGAAGCAATAGTTTCCTTAGCTTCCAACACTTACTGCCCAGTGTGTTTTCTTCAAATAATTTTGGAAAGCAAGGGGAGAAATTTCAAAATTTCCATTGAATTAACATTTTTCCTCTGTTTTTATTTTAAACATATACTCGAAAAGAGTAAAACTGGTCTTTGCCAGCACAACTTGAGCTCACGGTGAATTGATGGACACTACCGGATTGTCTTTTCCATTGTCCTCATGGTGACTGGGAAATGGGGTCTGGATGGAGGAAAGAAAGTAGCCACATTGTCAGCTCCTGATCACTATCCAGCGTCCCTGCTGGAAACATAGAGTGTGTGTGACAGTTAAGTGAGGAAAACGATAGGATTAGCATCTGATGCCCCACACAGGGGAATGGCAGACTGGCACTCACTGTGGAATAGTCCCCAACTGAGGAATCCGCGCCTTCAGCAAAGGAGGAGAGTGAGTTGGAGGAAATCATGTTTTCTTTTCCTGTTTTACAGAAGGATTGCACAGTACATCACTGGAAAATACAGAGATTATAGACACCACAGATAGATCCTGACCGTCACCCAAAGGAACATCTGCACAACTGTGGGAAGACAACCAGTCCCTTCACAGCATTGATCAGTAGAGACTGTTGGGCAGTGAAACCATCATCTGAAAATCAGCTTTGACAAAGAGTCATCTGGTCTCCGAACGTTAGCTCTTTTCTCTCCTTACAGATGCTGCCAGAGCTGCTGAGATTTTCCAGCATTTTTCTCTCTTAGTTTCCGATTCCAGCATCCGCAATAATTTGCTTTTATCTGAAAATCAGTTGGGACAGAGGCGCTTTGTCATATCATCAGATCTGAAACTGGTCAATGGTGTGGAACCTTCCATCAGAAGCAACCTTTCTGAAGGTTTGGCTATGGGTGATCGGTCAGGTTGAGGCTGGGTAGAAGTGTGAGTAGGCTCCAAATGTGGTGAGAGCTTCAATCATTCATCGAACCTCGTGAACTACTGGCTCCTTCCAACACGGAGACTGTTCAAGTGTGAGGTGTGTGTCGGGGTCTCCACAATTCATATAATCTTCTAAGGTGCAATTGTTACAATTACCGATACCACAAGGGCAGCCACATGGAAGGGAAACGATTCAGATGTGATGTCTGTGATAAAGGTTTTGTAAATTCTACCAGGCTCCTGAGGCACCGGATGATTCACACGGGAGAGAAACCATTCAGATGTAATGTATGCGATAAAGGTTTTGTGGATTCTACGAAGCTCTTAATGCACCAGTTGATTCACACGGGGGAGAAACCATTCAGGTGTGATGTTTGTGACAAGTCCTTCTCACGATTATCGACCCTCCGTCAGCACCAACGCATTCACACAGGTGAGAAACCATTTACATGTAAGGTGTGTGACAGATCATTCTCCGTGTTATCAACGCTCCGCAAACACCAGCACCTTCACACGGGGGAGAAACCCTTCACGTGCAAAATGTGTGGCAAATCATTCTCGGAGTCATTTTACCTGCGTAAACACCAGCGTATTCACACAGGGGAGAAACCCTTCACTTGTGAAGTGTGTGATAAATCATTCACGTGGTCATCAAGGCTGAGTGAACACAAACGTCTTCACACAGGGGAGAAACGCTTCACATGCAAAATATGTGACAAATCATTCACCGACTCATCGTACCTCCGTAAACACCAACGTCTTCACACAGGGGAGAAACCATTCACGTGTGAGGTGTGTGACAGATCATTCACACTGTCATCAACCCTCAGTCAGCATAAACGTCTTCACACGGGGGAGAAACCCTTCACATGCCAAACGTGTGAGAAATCATTCTCGCAGTTATCGAATCTCCACCGACACCAACGAGTTCGCACAGAGGAGAAGCCCTTCAGGTGTGATGTTTGTGAGATGACTTTCAAACGAAAAGACAGCCTTCTATCTCATCAGATGATTCACACAGGGGAGAAACCCTTCCCATGCAAGGTATGTGGAAAATTATTTTTGAAATCACTGGTTTCTTGTGTACCACCGACATATTCACACATATATGGGATGTAATAAATCATTCCCTGAGTCACTTTCCCTCTGTGCAAGGTAACACATTCACACAGAAGACAAACCAGTCACATGTCTGGTATGTAACAAATAATTCTCGGACTAATCCGCCCTCTGCACACACTGGTGAGAAACGCTTCATGTCCAAGCTGTGCGGCAAATCATTCTCACGGTCATCAGACCGGCAGACACCACAGTCGCCCTGCGGCATTTTAGTCATTTCTGTCGTTTGCCTTGGAGATGGCTCTGATATTGTCATAAGATTGATTTCAATTCAGATGTCCCCCTGGGTACAGGCTGAAAACTGTCTCCAGCACTTGGAAAATGTGTCACAAGAGGGCACCGCAAAATCTGGGCCAAGATTTATTTAAAATTTTCAGTTCTTCCTTTAGGCAAAGCTGGCCCATAACACCCAGGAGCGCTCAGTGACTGGAGAGCAGATTCCGTACATCAAGGAGCTGACGGAACAGGAGGAGCTCACAAGGAAGCTGTTTGGCCTCTCCAACCCCACGATAACCAATGGCAGATCAGATATGGGGATGAGTGAAGGTGATGTCAGCAGCTGAGTGTTTAAACCATCAGGAGCAGAGTTAATTTATGCGACAAAAGATAATAATTGTGACTTTCCTCCTCTGACAGATACAGAGCTGTCCATGGACACATCAGATGGTGATGGAGGAGAGCTGGCAGCAGCTTCCGCGATTCCTGAAAGGGCTGATGAGGAAGGGACGGAGGTGAATTCCTCACAGCAATGTGGCATGGCAGCTGCAGTGGAGGAGGGAGAGGAGTATCAGAAGCATCAGATATCTGATTTGGAGGCTAGTGTTGATGAGTTCAAGTTAAATATTGTGGCTTGTGTAAAGGAGGAGGCCTGTGATGCTCTGGCTGCTATGGTGGAGGGAGGGCGCTCAGAACCTTCCGCAGGTGCCGAACATGTGGCTTTGGGAGCAGAAGCTCCGCCGCCTCCACGAGCACACGGACAACATCCGGTCCATACTGCTGGTGAAGAAAATGAAGATGATCTGAAATCTCTTGAGCACTTACATCAGGAACAGGTTAAAAGTACAGAGAGTTATCAGGCCACTTCTATATTACTTCAGGAAACTTTGACTGAATTTAAGATGGATGTTAGCCAGAATCTGCAAAGAAGCAATGAGATTCTTCAGCGCCATCTACAAAGAAACACTGAAATTATTCAACGGCATTTGCAAAGAAACATTGAGATTTTTCAGCAGCAGAATGAAGTTCTGAGACAGCAGAATGCGTTTCTAAGGCAGCAGGATGAAATTCAAAACAAGCATCTACAAAGAAACAATGAGATTTTTCAGCAGCAGAAGGTGGCTCTTTGTCATCTTCTGCAAAGAAGCAATGAGACTTTGAATGTAATGAGGCCAAATCTTTCTCCGATTGTAGCAACTGCTCCATCTGGACAGCAGAAGCCCAGTGCAGAGACATCTGCTGCGGGACATGCCTTTGGTACTGGCGAGGTCACGCCATGGGGACAGGGAAGACACAGACCTTGTTAGGATTCCTCCCTCCACTGCCTCCTCGACCCATTTATCTCCTCCCCCACCCCTTCTGAGGGATATTTTTCTCTCTGGATTTTTGCTATGATAGAGCCTCACTATCATGAAGAACATGGCAGAAGAAGCCCTAATCCGTGGTTCCTGGCACCCATTACAGCAGTTCCCATTTCTGTGGGAACAGGTGTGGGCCGAATCGGAATTTTCCATTCCACACGGGCAACTCCGTAGAAATCAGCAGATGACTCCACCAATGTGGTTTTGGGTGAGAGGTGTCTGAAACCAAATGTATGCAGAATAGTCCCAGTAGGAGCAAGTCAGAACTCTGAGGATTGTTTGGATGGATAAGATGCCCTTTTGCAGAGAATAAGCTCCCAAGACATCTTTGTGGGAGCTCTACTCTTGCTTAGAAAGTGACAATGACTCAGAGATTGATGCCAAAGTGATGATTTCTGAGGAAATAAGGGACATTTGATCTCGGCAGGGAAGATGTGTGTGTGTGGACGGATGTGACGGGGTAGGGACAGGGGGTCATTAATTGGTGAATATAGAACATACATAGAACTGTGCAGCACAGTACAGGCCCTTCGGCCCACGATGTTGTGCCAAACTAGTCTGAAACTAAGATCAAATCAACCTACTCCCAATCATTCTAGTGCACTCCATATGCCTGTCCAATAACCGCTTGAAAGTTCTTAAAGTGTACAACACCACTACCATAGCTGAGAGTGTGTTCCACGCCCCAACCACTCTCTGAGTAAAGAACCTACCTCTGACAAATCTCCTATATTTTCCACCATGAACCTTATAGTTATGCACCCTTGTAACAGCTACATCCAACCGCGGAAAAAGTCGCTGAACGTCCACTCATCTATCCCTCTCATCATTTTATACACCTCAATTAAGTCACCTCTCACCTCCTTCCCTCCAATGAGAAAAGCCCGAGCTCCCTCAACCTTTCCTCATAAGACCTACCCTCCAATCCAGGCAGCATCCTGGTAAATCTCCTTCGCACCCTTTCCAATACTTCCACATCCTTCCTATAATGAGGTGACCAGAACTGCAATACCCCAAATGTGGTCTAACCAAGGTCTTGTACAGTTGCAGCATAATCTCACGGCTCTTAAACTCAATCCCCCTGTTAATAAATGCTAACACACTATAAGCTTTCTTCACGGCTCTATCCACTTGGGTGGCAACTTTCAGAGATCTACGGACATGAATTCCGAGATCTCTCTGCTCCTCTACATTCTTCAGAACCCTGCTGTTAACCCTGTAATCCGCATTCAAATTTGTCCTAACAAAATGAATCAGCTCACACTTATCAGGGTTGAACTCCATCTGCCACTTTTCAGCCCAGCTCTGCATCCTATCAATGTCTCTTTGCAGCCTACAACAGCCCTCCACATTATCCACTACTCCACCAATCTTGGTGTCATCAGCAAATTTACTAACCCAACCTTCAACTCTATTATCCAAGTCATTGATAAAAATCACAAATAGCAGAGGACCCAGCACTGATCCCTGTGGTACACCGCTGGTGACTGGGCTCCAGGCTGAAAATTTACCATCTTCTGTGTTCTATGTGATAGCCAGTTACTGATCCAATTGGCCAAAATTCCCTCTATGCCATGCCTCCTTACTTTCTGCATGAGCCGACCATGGGGCACCTTATCAAATGCCTTACTAAAACCCATGTATACGACATCAACTGCTCTACCTTCATCTATGTACTTAGTTACCTCCTCAAAGAATACAATCAAACTTGTGAGGCAAGACTTACCCCTCACAAATCCGTGCTGACTATCCTGGATTAAACTGTATCTTTCCAAATGATCATAAATCCGATCCCTCAGGACCCTTTCCAATAATTTACCTGTGACCGAAGTGAGACTAACTGGCCTATTCCCTTTCTTGAACAAGGGGACAACATTCGCCTCTCTCCAGTCTTCTGGCACTATTCCTATAGACCGTGAGGACATAAAGATCAAAGCCAAAGGCTCTGTAATCTCATCCCTCGCCTCCCAAAGAATCCTAGGATATGTCCCATCAGGCCCAGGGGACTTATCTATCCTCAGATATCTCAAAATTTCTAACACATCTTCCTTCCGAATTTCTACCTCCTCCAGCCTACCAGCCTGTATCGCACTATCTTCCTCAACAACATGGCCCCTCTCCTTTGTGAACACTGAAGAAAAGTATTCATTTAGGGCTTCTCCTATACCTTTAGACTCCATGCACACGTTCCGACTACTGTCCTTGATTGGCCCTAACTTCACCTTGGTCATTCTTTTATTCCTCACAAGTGTAAAAAGCCTTGGGGTTTTCCTTAATCCTACCCGCCAAGGACTTCTCATGCCCCCTCCTAGCTCTCCTAAGCCCTTTCTTGAGCTCCTTCCTAGCTATCTTGTATCCCTCAAGTGCCCTAACTGAACCTTGTTTTCTCATCCTTACATAAGCCTCCTTCTTCCTCTTGACAAGACATTCAACCTCTTTTGTAAACCATGGTTCCCTCACTCACCATTTCCTCCCTGCCTGACAGGGACATACATATCAAGGACACACAGTATTTGTTCCTTGAACAAGCTCCACATCTCAGTTGTCCCTATTCCTGACAGTTCCTGTTTCCATCTTATGCTCCCCAATTCTTGCCTAATCGCATCGTAATTACCCTTCCCCCAGTTATAAACCTTGCCCTGCCGTATGTTTCTATCCCTCTCCATTGCTATCATTTTTAAATTTTATTCTCGTTTTGAAGCACAAACAGATCATTTGGTCCATATCCTTTCTACTTTGCACCTCCTGAATTTAAAAAACAATAATTTAGAATACCTAATTCTTTTTTCCAATTATGGGGGAATTTAGCATGACCAGTTCACCTACCCTGAACATATTTTTGGGTTGTGGGGGTGAGACCCACTCAAACACAGCGAGAACATGCAAACGCCACATTGATAGTGACCCGGGGCCGGGATCGAACCCGGGTTCTACTTTACTTATGCTCCACATGAGCTTTCTCATGAAATGGTGATTGATACCCATCTGCACAGGTGCACAGGTCTGCGATTTTGCAGAAATCCAATGATGTCACAACTCTGCGCCCAACCTGCCGGTACCCTCTGCACATGTGTCAATGACGTCACCGTGGACATACACCACCTTCCTGATTCTGTGTTATAAATACCCTGGAATGTTTATTTAGTTCCATTTGTTTCTGGCAGTGTTTCACCTTAATAAATATATTCATTTTAGTTTGTTTGTAATAGTTTGACGGTGTGGCATTTACTACTTTTAAAATGAGACGGGAAAGTGAGAGGCAACCCACGTATGTGGTCTCTGGGGCATTATAAAGTCATTATTGATGGGTCCATCCTGCGAAGCACCGATGGAGGTGGTCTTGTGGTGCAGTGAGTAGCTTTCCTAACTCTGAGCCAGAAGCTCTGGTTTCGAGTCCCACCCCAGGACATGATGACCAAGAACATAAGAAGTAGGCCATCTGGCCCCTTGAGCCTGCTCCGCCATTCACTAAGATCATGGCAGATCTTTTTGTGGACTCAGCTCCACTTACCCGTCCCTCACTGTAACTTTTTATTCCTTTACTGTTCAAAAATCTGTCTATCTTTGCCTTAAAAGCTTTTAACAGGGTAGCCTCAACTGCTTCAACAGGGAATTCCACAGATTCACGACCCTTTGGGTGAAGAAGTTCCTCCTCTGGTCAGTCCGAAATCACGATCCCTTATTTTGAGGCTATGCCCCCTAGTTCTAGTTTCACCCACCAATGGAAACATGTTTCTATAAGATTCCATACATTCTTCTAAATTCCAATGAGTTAGTCCCAGTCTACTTAGTCTCTCCTCATAAGCTAATCCTGTCAACTCTGGAATCAACCCAGTGAACCTCCTCTGCACCCCCTCCAATGCCAGAATATCCTTTCTCAAGTAAGGAGACCAAAACTGTACACCGTACTCCCATGTGTGGCCTCACCAGCACCCTATATAGCTGCAACATAACTTCCCTGCTTTTAAACTCCATCCTTCTACCAATTGTCATGTGAGTGCCCCTTTGAGAAAGGTTTGGTCTCTTATCATGTGATTTGTAGCATGGCTTCAATGATGTCATTTGTGGGTGGAGCAGGGCTGTGGCTGTCAGGTGAGAGGGTTTTTTTTTTTGTTTCAGTTTTTGGTCGGTTGCTTTGGACTGCAGAAGGAGAAAGAAGTATTTCCCTGTTTTTCTCTGTTTTCATTTTAAAAGCTGTTCCAACGAAAAAGCACATTAGGTGTGGCAAAACTGCCTTGGTAACTTTAAAGATAGAGTTGCTTTCCGGAAGGAGTTTGAATCTGCTGGTTGGAACTGGATCAGAATTTCAGGGAAGGGACCAGTCCCAGTCAAATGAGAATCAGTGTACTGGGCCACGCCCTTGAAAGGGTTTTGATTTATTGGATTTTGTTATTGAATTGGAACAGCTAAGGGGAGGTACATTAAGTGTTGTATACATAGATTACTGTAGCTGTTATGTTGTCTTTATGTTTGCAATTGATTAAAAAATCTTGCTGTGTTTACATACACACACATATATGGAGTTTGTAAGCTGTGGCCCTTGGGCACTCGTGCTCGTCTGATAAAAATCTATCCTTTGTAATTGGGTTGGCTCAGTGAACTTGCAGACAATGAGGGGTGAGCATAGTTGTGTTTGCTTTTCAGGTGTTGTATTCCAATTTAAATAGGGAGTGTGTTGTGGACAATGGCTCTTTCAGTGGCTTGGACATTTTTGGGGGTGTAGAGGGTCACGCGCGGTACCTTACAAACGGTGACTAAAACAAGGCTTTTAGAATTGGCAAAAACATTGCAGTTAACATTGCCTGACGAAGTACAGAAAGAAGAGGTAATTGCGGCATTAGCTGAGCATTTAAAATTGCCTGAGACACAGTCAAAATCATTGGAACTGGCAAGAATTCAATTACAGATGAAACAGTTTGAACATGAAAAAGAATTAAAGCTGCTTGAATTACAGATCAGGGCACAAGAAAAGGAGAGAGAGGAAAAGCAAAGAATAGCCCTCGCAGAACAAAAAGCAAGAGAAAGGGAGGAACAAAAAGCACAAGAAATGAAACTGCTTGAATTGCAGATCAGGGAAAAAGAAAAGGAGAGCGAGCAAAGGGGAAAAAGAAAGAGAGATTGAGACTTTGAACTTCGGAAGCTGGCCATGAAAAGTGAACGTCAGGTAAAATTGGCAGAGGTAAAGAGAAGAGTACAGTCTGAGGATAGTGAGAAAAAGCAAGAGCTTCATAGTCTAAGGCTTGGTGGGGATCTATTTAAATATGTCCAAGCATTGCCAATGTTTGATGAGAAGGATGTAGAAGCCTTTTTCATTTCATTTGAGAAGGTGGCTAAACAAATGAAATGGCCACAGGACTGATTCGAACAAAGTTGGTAGGTAGAGATAGTGAACTGCATAACTATCAGAGGAGGTATCTGGGACGAATGATGAGGTGAAAACACCCATCTTAAGTGCATATGAACTAGTGCCTGAAGCCGACAGACAAAGGTTTAGAAATTTAAAGAAAGAACCTGGTCAAACATACATAGAGTTTGAAAGGATTAAACAGAGTAATTTTGATAGGTGAATACAGGCTTTAAAAATAGACCAAACGTATGAAGTACATAGAGAAATTATAATTTTGGAGGCTTCTAAAAGTTCAATTCCTGATGTAGTGAGAATTCATGCTGAAGAGCAGAGGGTTAAAACTGCGAGATTAGCAGTAGAAATGGCAGATGATTATGAATTAGTTCAGAAATCAAAGTTTGGTTTCCAATATCAGTTTCAGTCTGTGAGGGATAGAAATTGGGGAAAAGAGAAATACTCAAGTGGTAAAGAAAAAGGAGATCTGATGGGAGATAATAAGGATATTGTACCTCAGATTGAAAAAGAAATCCAGGACGATAGAAGAGAAATGAAAAGTTTCAGATGTTTTTACTGTAATAAAGTAGGTCATGTAAAGTCACAGTATTGGGGGTTTAAGAAAAGCACCGGAAAGGCTGATGTGGTAAAACAGGATAAGCCAATGGGGTTTGTTAAAATGGTAAAGGAAAGCCCAATTGAAGCGATGGAGGTGCGAAAGAATGTACAGCCTGATCAAAAGGTGATTGATAGGAAGGTGCCAGATCTCTTTAAAGAATTTACTTGTGTGCGTAAAGTTTACTCGTGTACCAGGTGGAATAGGTAAAGAAGTCAAAATTTTAAGACATACGGGAGCTAGTCGATCTTTGATGGTAAGAGATGAGGAGTTATGTAGTTTGGGAGGACTATTGCCAGAAAACGTGGTGATATGTGGAATTCAGGGTGAGACGAGCATTGTTCCGTTATATAAGATGAGATTGGAAAGTCCAGTGAAGAGTGATGAAGTGGTAGTAGGATAATAGAGAAACTATTTTGTCCAGGAATACAGTTTATTTTGGGTAATGATATAGCTGGATCTCAGGTGGGAATGATGCCTACTGTGGTTGATAAGCCAGTGGAAAATCAAACAACTGAATTGTTGATGGACGAATATCCTGGGATTTTTCCTGATTGTGTCGTAACAAGGTTGCAAAGTCACAGGTTAAGACAAGAGGAGAAATCAAAGAGTGAAGATGAAGTTGAAGTTCAATTATCAGAAATGATTTTTGATCAGATGGTTAGAAAAGAACAAGAACGGGTGGAGGATGAGGTGGAGATTTTTAGTTCAGGAAAGTTGGCAGAGTTACAACAGAAAGATATAGAAATAAAATATCAGAAACCATACACTGTAGAGGAATCTGAGTGTACGCTAGAATGTTATTACCTTAACAATGATGGCTTAATGAGAAAATGGAGACCTTTACAGATGCAGGCCGTTGAAAAGTGGGCAGAATTTCATCAAGTGGTATTGCCGGTAGGGTATAGAAAGGAGGTACTGCGAGTAGCACATGAGGTACCAGTCGGAGGTTATTTGGGAGTAAGGAAAACTCAAGCTAAAATACAAAAAATTTTATTATTGGCCTGCACTACATAAAGATGTCATTAAATTTTGTCAATCACACGTCCATTGATAGAGAGACCTCAAGCAGTGATAAAACTAGTGCCCTTGATTCCCATTCCAGCATTTGAGGAACCTTTTACAAAGATCTTAATTGATTGCATAGGACCGCTTTCTAAAATGAAAAGTGGGAATCAATATCTTTTGACTATAATGGATGTGTCTACTAGGTTTCCAGAGGCTATTCCATTATGTAGTATTGCAGCTAAAATAATTGTGGAGGAGTTCCTTAAATTCCTTACTAGATATGGATTACCCACAGAAATTCAATCGGATCAAGAATCAAATTTTACTTTGAGGTTATTCAAGGAGGTTATGGATAGCTTGGGAGTAAAACAATTCAAATCAACTGCGTACCATCCAGAATCGCAGGGAGCTTTAGAAAAGTGGCATCAGACATTAAAGACAATGTTGAGGGCTTTTGTCAAGATTATCCAGAGGATTAGGAAAGGAATTCCATTCGTACTGTTTGTAATTAGGGATGCTCTAATGTCAACCAAATTCGGTCCCTTTGAACTAATTTTTGTCATGAGGTAAGAGTGCCACTTAAATTGATGGAGGAGAAATTGGTGAGTGAGCAGTCTGAAATTACATTATTGGATTACGTGTCAAATATTAAATAGAGCAGGTGAATTGGCTAGACAACATTAAACGTTGCATGTGATGAAACAGGAAGTGGACAAGAAAGCCAAAGTACGTAGTTTTGCCAGTGGAGATAAAGTTTTTGTATTTTATAAAATAAATTTAGAGTCCCCAAATCATTTTTTCCAAAGGGGCAATTTAACATGGTTGATCCACCTAACCTACACATCTTTCGGTTGTGGGGGCGAAACTCACGCAAACACTGGGAGAATATGCAAACTCCACTCAGACAGTGACCCAGAGATAAAGTTTTAGTATTGTTACCAGTGGTAGGTGAACCTTTAAAATCAAGGTTTTGTGAACCGTATCAGATTGAAAGGAAATTGAGTGAGGTGAATTATTTGGTAAGAACACCAGATAGAAGGAATATTCACCAAGTGTGTCATGTGAATATGCTTAAAGGGTATTTTAAAGGGAAGGAGAGCAAAAGGAGGAGGTTTTAGTGATTATGACTCAAAGTGAAGAACCGAATCCTGATAACTCTGAATTTGACATTCCTCAAATTAAATTGGATAATGAGGATGTTATTAAATATTGGGATAAATTATTGAGTTGTCTTCCAGAGGAAAAATAAACTTACCTGAAAGAGTTATTAATATCACATGGGCATGTTTGTGGAAATAAGTTGGGAAGTACTGTTGCTCTTATTAGCCTTAGTTTTATTAGCTCTATTTCTGTCACCTTTGCTCACGAGTCGCCAGGTATCTTTCTGATACCGCCACGTGGTTCAAGCTCAAGTTATGATTAATAATACAGCACACCACTTAGTAAGAGTTAAAACAATGATCATTTATTATATATACAGCAATAAATACTTATACAATAATCCTACTTCTAGACTAACACCTACCACTACAGGCCAATACTTAACTTTGGGAATGGCCCAGCAGGTCAGGGAAACGAATGGTCTTTCGAATTGGTCTGAGCCTGCGGGATTCAAAGGCTGATACAGGTCGATGGCTAGGAGTCTCTATCTGGTAGCGATCGCTGGAGTCAAGCTTACTTGTTTCTTTGTCGAAGGTTCTTGCGAAGGTTGCGAGCAGGAAGAGAAGGTTCGATCTGAACTTGGCCCCTATTCTTATGGTTAGCTAGGGTCTTCCCGCCTCTCGGGGCGGACCTTGACCCTGGTTCCAAGTGATTGGACTTGGTCCCAATCACTCGGTTCGATATGCTCCAATAATGGGGCATCCCTTGATGGGGGGGTGGTTGCCCACCTTTCTTTGTGTTAGCCTCTCTTGGTGCCGAGAGGTCTGGAGTAGCTTTACAAATGCTAATGTAAAGCAATTGTTCCCGGGGATGGCTGTTCACTATGCAGATGGCTGGATTGTTGTGATGTTAATGGCTGCATGATTTGATCAGTCTGGCTTCCCCCAGAGGCGAATACACTGTTTTACCTGCAGCCTTCCGTTTGAGTCCTGTTGGCTGATTTTCCCATCAGCCTCTGCCGTTCGCCATTTTGGATCGGGGTTTTGGCCAAATTAATCAGGAATCAGCCATTTTAGGTGGCTACAGTACTAAATGGTTATACATGATGCAGATGTGGAAAATGCTGTTCCAATTAAACAACATCCATATAGATTTAACCCTCTAAAATTGGCACAGGTTCAAAAGGAAATTGAAAGTATGCTTGAAAATGGCATAATTTAAGTGGGTTGCAGCGAATGGAGATCACCCTTAGTGATGGTATCGAAACCGGAGGGTGCCCAACGATTGTGTGCGAGCTATAGAAAGGTAAATGCAGTTACAAAGACAGACTCTTATCCTATCCCATGGTTGGAGGACTGCACTGAGAAGGTGCGACAATCAGCTTTTATCTCCAAACTGGATTTACTCACAGGTTACTGGAAGGGCGAAGGAGATTTCAGCTTTTGTGACTCCAAATGGTGTATACCAATTCAAAGTTATGCCATTTGGCTTGAAAAACAGCCATATTTCCAACCGTTAACTAACAAAGTCATTTCAGGGTTACCCAATTGTGCGGTGTACATAGATGATCTGGTGATTTTTAGTCCGACATGGAAAGAACATTTGAAGCATCTGATTAAGTTATTCAATCGACTTCAGGAGGCAGATTTGGTGGTAAACCTAGCCAAAAGTGGTTTGGAAAAGCCCATGTCACGTTCCTTGGCCATACAATTGGACATGGACAAATGGTCCCAGGGAATGTGAAAACAAAAGTTATTGGGGAGTTCCCAATACCTTTGACACGAAGGGAAATAATGAGATTTCTTGGCATGAGTGGTTTTAACTGTAAATTTGTGCCGAATTTTAACAGCATGGTTGCTCCTCGACGGACTTGCTGAAGAAACGTAACAAATTTCAGTAGACAGCAGACCGGCATTTGACGACCTGAAGGCTGAGTTAACCACTGTTTCTGTTTCCCACAAATTACACAAACCATCTTTGAAGTTGATGTTTTTTTTTTTCTTGGGGGGGAGGTGTCATGTGAGTGTTTCTTTAAGAAAGGTTTGGTCTCTTATCATGTGATTTGTAGCATGGCTTCAATGATGTCATTTGTGGCTGGAGCTGGGCTGTGGCTGTCAGGTGAGAGGTTTTTTTTTTTGGTTTCAGTTTTTGGTTGGTTGCTTTGGACTGCAGAAGAAGAAAGAAGTTTTTCTCTGTTTTTATTTTAAAAGCTGTTCCAGTGAAAAAGCATATTGGATGTGGCAAACTGACTTGGTAACTTTAAAGATAGAGTTGCTTTCTGGAAGGAGTTTGAATCTGGTGGTTAGAACTGGATCAGAATTGCAGGGAAGGGACCAGTCCCAGTCAAGTGAGAATCTGTGTGCTGGGCCACGCCCTTGAAAGGGTTTTTGTTTATTGGATTTTGTTATTGAATTGGAACAGCTAAGGGGGGATTCATGAAGTGGTCCAATAATAGATTACGGTAGCTGTTGTGTTGTATGTATATGTGTGTATATATATAATATATATATATATATATATAAATATATATATATATATATAAAATACATTCTTAGAATAAACTTTGTTTTGATTGAAGTGCCTAAGAAGTCTGATGAATCACGCCTGAAGGGAAGGCTTTTTTGCTCATCCTAGCTAAATTCAACATAAAGGTGAACTTCATAACACACTTTGGAGTTTCTAAGCCCTGGCCCATAACACAATGAAGGACACACTTTCATTTGCCTTCTTAATTACTTGGTGCACTTGCAAACCAGCTTTTTGCGATTCATTCACAAGGAAACCAGGCATCTCTGCATAGCAGCATGCTGCAATTTGTTACCATTTAAATAATAGTCCATTTTGCTGTTTATTCTTACAAAAATGGGTAGCCTCACATTTATCAACATTGAACTCCCATGTGTCTGACCCTTGCCCACTCACTTAAACTATTTATATCCCTCTGAAGACTTTCAGTGTCCTCTGCACACTTGGCTCTACCACTTATCTTTACATAGATTACATAGAGTTTACAGTGCAGAAGGAGGCCATCGAGTCTGCACCGGCTCTTGGAAAGAGCACCCTACCCAAGGTCCACACCTCCATCCTGTCCCCATAACCCAGTAACCCCACCTAATCCCCATAACGCAGTAACCCCACCCAACACTAAGGGCAATTTTTGGACACTATGGGCAATTTAGCATGGCCAATCCACCTAACCCGCACATCTTTGGACTGTGGGAGGAAACTGGAGTACCCGGAGGAAACCCACGCACACACGTGGAGAATGTGCAGACGCCGCACAGACAAGTGACCCAAGCCGGGAATCGAACCTGGGACCCTGGAGCTGTGAAGCAATTATGCTATCCACAATGCTACCATGCTGCCCTTAGTGTCATCTGCGAACTTTGACACATTACACTTGGTCCTAAATCCAGATCATCTATGTAAATTGTAAACAACTGCAGACCCAACACTAATCCCTGAGGCACACCACTAGCCACTGATCACCAACCAGAAAAACACCCATTTATCCCCACTCTTTGTTTTATGTTAGTTAACCAATCCTCTATCCATGCTAATACATTACCCATAATGCTGTGCACCGTTATATTATGCAGGAGTCTTTTGGTACTGCAGAAGGCAGTACCTTGTTGACTGCCTTTTGGAAATCCAGACACACCACATCCACCGGTTCCTCGTTGTCCATCATGCTCGTAATATCCTTAAAGAATTCCACTAAATTAGTCAAGCATGACCTGCCTTTCATGAACCAATGCTGTGTCTGCACAATGGGACAATTTCTATCCAGATGTCTCGCTATTTTTTTAATGACAGATTCAAGCATTTTCCCCACTACAGAAGTTAAGCTAACCAGCCTATAGTTACCCGCCTTTTGTCTACCTCCTTTTTTAAATGCTGGCATCACATTTGCTGTTTTCCAATCTGCCGAACCGCCCCAGAGTCCAGCGAATGTTGATAAATTACGATGAGCGCATTTGCTATTTTCCATACCACCTCTTTTAGTCCCTCTGGGATGCATTGCATTCTATCAGGACCAGGAGACGTGTCTACCTTTAGCCCCATTAGCTTGTCCAATATTACCTCCTCAGTGATAATGATCGTTTGTAGGTCCTCACCTGCCATAGCCTCCTTGCCAACAATTATTGCATGTTATTTGTCATTTCCACTGTGAAAACCGACTGAAAATACCTGTTCAATGCCTCAGCCATTTCCTCATTTCCCATTATTAAATCCCACTTCTCATCGTCTAAAGAACCAGTGTTTACCTGAGCTACTCTTTTTCGTTTTATATAGTTGATGAAACTTTTGCTATGTTATTATATTCTGAGCTCGTTTACTCTCCTAATCTATCTTACTTTTCTTCATAGCTTTTTTTGTGGCTCTCTATTGACCTTTAAAGATTTCCCAATCCTCTAGCTACCCACTAATCTTTGCCACTTTGTATGTTTTTTCTTTCAATTTGATACCCTCCTTTATTTCCTCATATCCATGGCTGATTATCCTTTTTCCTATAGTCCTTCCTTTTCACTGGTATATACTTTTTCTGAGCACTGTGAAAAATCTCCTTTAAAGTCCTCTATTGTCCCACCACAAAGTCTTTGCTCCTAATATACCCTTATGAACATCTCCCTCATCCCATTGTAGTCTCCTTTGTTTAAGCACAAGACACTGGTATTGGATTTTACGTTCTCACATTCCATCTGTACTTTAAATTCAACCATACTATGATCGCTCCTTCCTGGAGGATCCCTAACTATGAGATCATTAATTATTCCTGTCTCATTACACAGAACCAGATCTAGGATAGCTTGCTCCCTCGTAGGTTCCATTACATACTGTTCGAGAAAACTATTGCGGATACATTCTCTGAACTCCTCCTCAAGGCTGCTGTGACCGACCTGGTTTGAACAATCGACATGTAGATTAAAATCCCCCATGATAATTGCCGTATGTCTCAGTTATTTCTTTGTTTATTGCCCGACCCACCGTGTTGTTATTATTTGATGGCCTATAGAATACACCTACCAGTGACCCTTTCTCCTTACTATTTCTAATTTCCACCCAAATGGATTCAGCCTTCTTCTCCATAGAACCTATATCATCTCACACTACCGCCCTGATGTCGTCCTTAAATATCAGTGCTACACCACCTCCCTTTCCTGCCTGTCTTTCTGAACAGTCAGATAGCCCTGGATATTTAACTCCCAGTCGTGACCATCCTGCAACCATGTCTCTGTAATTGCCATTAAATCATACTCGTTTGCGATTATTTGTGCCTTCAACTCATTTATCTATTTTCGAACACTACGAGCATTCAGGTAAAGTGCCTTTATGCTTGTTTTAATACCTCCTTTTTGAAACCTAATGCCTCCATTAATAACATCTCCTGAGTTCTTCCCTTTATCAAGGAAGGTGCATTTATAACACAGCCAAACAGTTTGAGTATCAACCGGGAAAATCCTTCCAATACAGAGTGGGAGAGACCTCTGGTCAGACATGCTTAGTGCGGAGTGGTGCATCTCAAGCTGTAAGCCTCTGGTGTCAGGATAGTGACCTATTCCAGGAAAAACCTTGCTTTCGGAACAGGTGAATCTACCTTTGGCACCACTCGGTGCAGGAAGAGAAACAACTAAACACCTATGGAAGTGGCAAGTTCCATCTCACAGGAGCCAGCCTCTGCTTCTAGAAACTGCCTGTATGCTGCTGAAAGTCAAAATAAAATGTAAAAAAGAAAGTCTGAATTATAGCATCTGGGGTCAATTTGATTGTAAACAATCTGAAGGAAGAAGTGAACATTTGACAGGACATGAATACTATTCTGAGTAATAGATGCTGGAACTGCTGGAGGTAGACAAGCTGAGTGGAATGAGAGATGCTGTACAACACATCAGACTGAAAGAAGCAGCAATGAAAGGTCAATATGTGAATTATTCTGCCACAATTCTTGTCACATTGAAGTTGTCGCCAGGGCACAGGTTAGAAACTTGGGGTTTTAAGAGGCATTCACATTTCATAGCATCCCTACAGTGCAGAAGGTGGCCATTTTCCCATCGGGTCTGCACCAACCCTCTGAATCAGCACTCCACCCAAGCCCACTCATTCACCCTTTCCTAATAACCCCTTCATCTAACCTACATATCTTTTTTTTGACACTAAGAGGCAATTTAACATGGCTAATCCACCTAACCTGCACACCTTTGGACTGTGGGAGGAAACCGGAACACCAGTAGCACAGTGGTTAGCACTGTTGCATCACAGCTCCAGGGTCCCAGGTTCGATTCCGGCTTGGGTCACTGTCTGTGTAGACTCTGCACGTTCTCCCTGTGTCTGCGTGGGTTTCCTCTGGGTGCTCCGGTTTCCTCCCACAAGTCCTGAAAGACATGCTGTTAGATAATTTGGACATTCTGAATTCGCCATCTGTGTACCCGAACAGACACCGGAATGTGTCGACTAGGGGCTTTTCACAGTAACGTCATTGCAGTGTTAATGTAAGCCTACTTGTGACAATAAAGATTATTAAAACATACGCAGACACGGGGAGAACGTGCAAACACCACACACACAGTGACTCAAGGCCAGAATTGAATTGTGAAAATGCCTCTTAAAACTCCCAAGTTTCTAACCTGTGCTACCGTGCCACCCAAACACAGTTTGCGTTTCATTCCGTTATTACATTGCCACTGCTTCAGACAATGAATCAATATAAATCTCTTCTGCTGAACAGTCTCTCACGTCCACAAAATCCCTAACTCCCCGCTCAGATCAAATTCATTGCCCAAGGCCCAAGTCTGACTGTGGTCACAACCCGGAAAACTGGCTCCCTTTCCATCAGTGACAGGCGATCTGGCCAAACTGCTTCAATTAGAAAATAAACAATGCTGCCTAAACCACAGCTGTGATGATTTGAACAGTGCCATCTTTGTTCCTGGCTGCTGCTAATCCATCAGTGGCAATGCAATAACAGAGTAAAACACAAACTGTTGGCAAAATATGCAGTTTTTTATCTCACCCCATCACCACAGAGACAGACAGTTCGGCCCATCTGCTTTCTACAGGTGCTTACGCTCCACATGAGCTTTTTCCCAACCCCTATTTTATCTCGCACTATCAGCAGATCCTCCTATTCCTTTCTCCCTCATCTACTTGCCTAGCTTCCCATGAAACAATTTGTCTCAAACATTCCCTATGGGGGCAAGTTCCACATTCAAATTCTCTTGGGAAAGACGTTTCTCCTGAATTCCTCATTGGATTGATTATTGACCATCTTATATTTCTGGTCCCCAGTTTTGGACTCCCTCAAACAAGTGGAAACATCTTCTCTCCATTTACACACACATTCTTAATTTTATAGTTCATCATTTAAAGATTTATATGATATCCCCTTCAGTCTTCTATTTTCTAAGGAAAACAGTGCTAGGCTGTTCAGTCTTTCCTGATGGTTACAATTTTTCAATTCTCAATATCATCCATCTCAATTTTTTTGGCATCTTCTCAAGTTCCTTTCCTTCCTTTTTCAATATTTGTTCTAACTGCACAGCTCTCCAAGTATGGTCCAAACAATGTTCTGGACAAGTTCAACATCACTTCTCTGCTTGTCAATTCTATTCCTCAAACAAATGACCCCAGTGAAATTGTTCGATTTTATAGAAAAATGTCCTTGTTGAGCTGCCTAGCGACTTTTAATGATTGATGAATCTGTAGTTCTGTCCTTGCACAATAGATATATGACCTTTGACCCTCCCGAACCCCTCCTCCTTTGCTGAAGGGGTTGGCTTCTCTGTTCGATACTGTTCCACAGTGAGTGCCAGTCTGCTATTCCCCTGTGTGGGGGATCAGATGCAAGTCCTTTTTATCACGTAACTGTTACACACCCTCTGTTTCCTGTAGGGACACAGGCGAGTGACTAGGAGCAGAGAAAAATAAAAAACAAAATATTGCCCTTCAGGGAAGGGAACCTGTTCCAAATGCCTAGTCTGGTTTGCATGTGACTCCCGTCCCACACTACATGGTTGACTCTGAATTGCCCTCTGAAGTAGCCCAGCAAACAATAATATACAATCAGTACAAAGTGCAATAATAAAAGGGAAATCAGATCTGGAAATTCCTGACATTGTTTCTGAATAAGGTTAACGTGTTCTCATTCAGTGAAAGCCCTAAAGTCTCTCTTACCAAGGTATGAGGACAAGTACCCAAGTGAAGAGGGCTGCCCCACAGAATGGTCAAGTAGCAGTGATATTCACTGAATGGTATCAATCCGGAAACATCCAGACTCCTCCCTCACCATCCTTGGGTTGTCTTTTCCCACTGGTAGGTGGGGAAATCCTCAATATTGACTCCCTGGAGTCTCATAGCTTCAGGTCAAATAAATTCAAAACTACCACTCCCCTCCCAACTGATGAATGAGTATTGCACCATGTTAATGACTTTGGTCATTGGTAAAATTTTAGAGTCTGTTATTAAAGATGAGATCGCAAAGTACTTGGAAGTGCATGGTAAAATAGGACTGAGTCAGCATGGCTTTGTCAAAGGGAGGTCGTGTCTGACAAATCTGTTAAGAGTTCTTTGAGGAGGTAACAAGGAAGTTAGATAAAGGAGAACCAGTGGACGGGATTTATTTAGATTCCCAGAAGGCCTTTGACAAGGTGTCGCATAGGTGACTGTTAAATAAGTTAAAAGCCCATTGTGTTAAGGGTGAGATCCTGGCATGGATAGAGGATTGGCTGACTGGCAGAAGGCAGAGAGTGGGAATAAAGGGGTCTTTTTCAGGATGGCAGCTGGTGACAAGTAGTGTGTCTCAGGGGTCTGTGCTGGGGCCACAATTTTTCACAACGTGTATTAATGATCTGGAAGAAGGAACTGAAAGCACTGTTGCTAAGTTTGCAGATGACACAAAGATTTGTAGAGGGACAGGTAGTATTGAGGAAGCAAGGGGGCTGCAGAAGGATTTGGACAAGCAATGAAGTGGCAAATGAAATATAATGTGGAAAAATGTGAGGTTATGCACTTTGGAAGGAGGAATTTAGACATGGACTATTTTCTAAATGGAGAACTGCTTAGGAAATCAAACGCACAAAGGGACTTGGGAGTCCTTGTTCACTATTCTCTTAAGGTTAATGTACAGGTTCAGTCGGCAGTTAAGAAGGTGTGGTGGTCTGTGTAGAGGTATTACGGTACCTGGTAATGCTGGAACACCATTGGCAGATAGTGTATGTTTCCTATTGGTCAAGCTGTATGGTAGCTCCGCCCTGCAAGGTGGGGTATAAGAGCCCGTGCCACCACAGCAGCCTTCTTTCTGTACCTGAGCTGCTGGGGGAAACATCTAGCTTATTAAAGCCTTCAGTTGGACTACAACCTCGCTTTAGTGGTCATTCATCTTGCATCAATTTAATAAGCTAGATTTAAAAGGATGGAGCTCCGAATCAAGCCGGAGTGTCTGCAACTCAGCCCCCACGTGGCAAACTCAGCGGCAACCTTCAAGCACTGGCTGGCGTGTTTTAACGGATATCTCGGAACGGCCGAAAACACACCCATGGGAGAACAGAAATTGCAAGTCCTGCACCCGAGGGTGAGCCCGGAAATTTACACCCTCATCGAGGACGCGGAGGATTTTGATGCAGCAATGGAGCTGCTAAAAGGACATTATATTCGCCCGGTAAACCAGGTCTACACCCGACATCTGCTAGCAACGAGGCGACAAACCCTGGGGAATCGCTGGAAGAATTCGACCGTGCGCTCCTGGTGTTGGGGAGAAATTGCAGCTGCCCGCAAGTTTTGGCGAGCGACCACACAGAACCTTTGATCCGGGACGCTTTCGTTGCAGGTATGCTGTCCTCCCAAATCCACCAGCGATTGCTGGAGAAAAACACCCTGGGCCTCAAGGAGGCAAGGGCCCTTGCAGGCTCCCTGGATGTGGTCACCCGAAACGCCGCGCTTACGTCCCCTGGGCAGCGTGGAACCCCTCCGTAGCCGACCCCGAGACATCTCCCATTCCCCCACAAGCTTTGGCTGCAAGGCAGCCTGGCAACCCCGGGGGGCCCCGCTGCTACTTTTGCGGGCAGGCCAAGCACCCTGGCAGCGCTGTCAGGCCCGCGCATCCACCTGAAAGGGATGCGGTAAAAAGGGCCACTTCGTGATGGTATGCCAGGCCCGGGCGGTCGCTGCGGTCTCCGGTGGCGAATGCGGACTGCCACAACAATCCTCTCCATGGTCCCCGTGCGGCCAGCGGGCACCGCCATCTTCCTCCAGGGTCACGTGCGGCCCCCGGGTGCCGCCATCTTGTCCCGCGGATGCCACGTGCGATGGATGGGCGCCGCCATTGTGTGCACCCCCAGCAATGTGCGACCAATGGGCGCTGCCATGGATGGACTCCCAGGACCCTAGCTCGGCTCACCACACACCGCCCGAAGAGAACACTCAACTGCTGCCGCGATTAGCCTCGGTGACCCTGGGCCAGTCCTGGCCTCGAACACTCTCAACTGCTACAACAACAGTACTAATCAACGGGCACGGGACGTCCTGCTTAATCGACTCTGGGAGAACGGAGAGCTTCATACACCCCGACATGGTAAGGCGCTGTTCTCTCCCCATCAACCCCGTTAATCAAAAAATCACCCTGGCTTCCGGTTCCCACTCAGTAGAGATAAAGGGGTTTTGTGTAGCGAACCTCACGGTCCAGGGAAGGGAGTTTAGAAATTACCGGCTCTACGTCCTTCCCTACCTCTGCGCGGCCACACTCCTAGGGTTAGACTTCCAGGCTGTTTAGCACAGGGCTAAATCGCTGGCTTTGAAAGCAGACCAAGGCAGGCCAGCAGCACGGTTAAATTCCCGTAACAGCCTCCCCGAACAGACGCCGGAATGTGGCGACTAGGGGCTTTTCACAGTAACTTAATTTGAAGCCGACTTGTGACAATAAGCGATTTTCATTTCCTTTCATTTTCAGTGCAATCTCCAAAGTGTAACTTTCAAATTTGGTGGCCCTATACCCCCTTTCACTGTCTGCAGCCTCGCGACCCTCAAGGTCAATCCGCCCTCCCTGTTTGCGAACCTCACCCCGGATTGCAAACCCGTCGCCACCAGGAGCAGACGGTACAGTGCCCAGGATCGGATCTTTATTAGGTCACAGGTCCAAAGGCTACTGAGGGAAGGAGTCATTGAAGCTAGCAACAGTCCCTGGAGAGCTCAAGTAGTGGTGGTAAAGACCGGGGAGAAGCATAGGATGGTCATCGACTACAGTCAGACCATCAACAGGTTTACGCAGCTGGACGCGTACCCTCTCGCCCGCATATCCGACCTGGTAAACAGGATCGCGCATTACAAGGTCTTCTCCACGGTGGATCTTAAGTCTGCCTACCACCAGCTCCCCATCCGCACTAGTGACCGCAAGTACACTGCCTTCGAGGCAGATGGGCAGCTCTACCATTTCTTAAGGGTTCCCTTCGGTATCACTAACTGGGTCTCGGTCTTCCAGCGCGAGATGGACCGAATGGTTGACAGGTACAGTTTACGGGTAACATTCCAGTATCTCGATAATGTCACCATCTGCGGCCACGATGAGCAGGACCACGACACCAACCTCCAAAAATTCCTCCAGACATCAAAGATCCTTAACCTTACGTATAACAAGGATAAATGCATGTTTAGCACCGACTGCCTAGCCATCCTCGGCTACGTAGTGCGAAATGGAGTTATAGGCTCCGACCCTGAACGCATGCGCCCCCTTATGGAGTTTCCCCTCCCTCACTGCTCCAAGGCCCTGAAGCGCTGCCTAGGGTTTTTCTCTTACTATGCCCAGTGGGTCCCCAACTATGCGGACAAGGCCCGTCCCCTGATCCATTCCACAGTTTTCCCCCTGTCGATAGAGGCCCGGCAGACCTTCAGCCGCATCAAAGCAGACATTGCAAAGGCCACGATGCACGCCATCGACGAGTCCCTCCCCTTCCAGGTCGAGAGGGAACCAAGCGGGCAGACCCGTGGCCGTCTTCTCACGTACCCTCCATCTGAAATCTGCCACTCCTCAGTCGAAAAGGAGGCCCAGGCCATCGTAGAAGCTGTGCGACATTGGAGGCATTACCTGGCCGGCAGGAGATACACTCTCCTCACTGACCAACGATCGGTTGCTTTCATGTTCGATAATGCACAGCGGGGCAAGATAAAAAACAATAAGATCTTGCGGCGGAGGATCGAACACTCCACTTATAACTACGAGATCTTGTATCGTCCCGGGAAGCTTAACGAGCCTCCTGATGCCCTGTCCCACGGCACATCTGCCAACGCACAAGAGGACCGCCTCCGAGCCCTCCACGAGGACCTCTGCCACCCGGGGGGTCACTCGCTTCTTCCACTTTATCAAGACCCGCAACCTGCCCTACTCCATCGAGGAGGTCAGGACAGTCACCAGGAATTGCCAAATCTGCGCGGAGTGCAAACCGCACTTCTACAGGCCAGAGGAAGCGCACCTGATAAAGGCTTCCCGTCTCTTTGAACGACTCAGTATGGACTTCAAAGGCCCCCTCCCCTCCACCGACCGCAACACATACTTCCTGAACGTGATTGACGAGAACTCCCGGTTCCCATTCGCCATCCCCTGCCCCGACATGACGGTGGTTGCGGTCATCAAGGCCCTTCATAGCATCTTTACGCTGTTCGGGTTCCCCGCTTACATACATAGTGATAGGGGGTCCTCCTTTATTCCTGCTCAGCAAGGGCATTGCCTCGAGCAGGACGACCAGTTACAACCCCTGGGGTAACGGACAGGTAGAGAGGGAGAAAGGAACGGTCTGGAAGACCTCCCGGATGCCCTCCACTCCATCCAGTCACTGCTTTGTACCACGACCAACCAAACACCTCACAAACGTCTCCTGGTCTTCCCCAGGAAGTCCTACTCTGGGACCTCGCTCCCGACCTGACTGGCAGCTGCTGGACCCATCCTGCTCCGAAAACACGTGCGGGCGCACAAGTCGGACCCGTTGGTTGAGAGGGTCTATCTTCTCCATGCTAACCCCCAGTACGCCCGCGTACCCCGACGGCCGGCAAGATACGGTCTCCCTACGAGACCTGGCACCCGCCGGATCCCCACGCACACTCCAGCCACCAGTTCCACCCTCCATCCCACCGGTGCACATTACAGCCGCCCCCTTCCCAGGAGGATCGGTCCTTCCGCCGGCCGCGTCTAGGCCCCCCCGCCCACCGACGTACCCCGCAGACGCTCCCTTCCCAGGTCAACCGGCTTCCCCACCAGCGCTGTCTAGGGGTGTTGAAGCTGCCACAGAGATCGAGGCTACGCTCCCGGAGTCACAGACGCCCGAGCCTCCACCTGTGTCACCACCAGAGCTTCGACGATCACAGAGGACGACCAGGGCCCCTGATTGACTGATTGCTTTGTTTTAAAGTGTGTTAATTGTTAATTGTGAATCTATAAATAGTTACGGCAATAAGACAAAACGCTGTATGGAGGTATTACGATACCTCCATAACTATAATTTCTACCACGTTACCATGTTGTAATATCAATCCACCAACCCCACCAGATTCTTTTTTAACAGGGGGTGAATGTGGTAGTCTGTGTAGAGGTACTATGGTACCTGGTAATGCTGGAACACCATTGGTAGATATTGTACGTTTCCTGTTGGTCAAGCTGTATGGTAGCTCCGCCCTGCAAGGCGGGGTATAAGAGCCCGTGCCGCCCCAACAGCCTTCTTTCTGTACCTGAGCTGCTGGGGGAAACAAATAGCTTATTAAAGCCTTCAGTTGGACTACAACCTTGCTTTAGTGGTCATTGATCGTGCATCAGTAGGCAAATGCAATGTTATTATTCATGTCAAGAGGGCTAGAATACAAGACCAGGGATGTACTTCTGAGACTGTATGAGGCTCTGGTCAAACCGCATTTGGAGTATTGTGAACAGTTTTGGGCCCCGTATTTAAGGAAGGATATGCTGGCCTTGGACAGGGTCCAGACGAGATTCACAAGAATGATCCCTGGAAGAACCTGTCGTATGAGGAACGTTTGAGGACTCTGGGTCTGTTCTCGTTGGAGTTTAGAAGGATGAGGGGGGGGATCATATTGAAACTTGCAGGATACTGCGAGGCCTGGAGAGAGTGGACGTGGAGATGATATTTCCACTTTTTAGGGAAAACTGGAACCAGAGAACACCATCTCAGACTGAAGGGACGATCCTTTAAAACAGAGATGAGGAGGAATTTCTTCAGCCAGAGGGTGGTGAATCTGTGGAACTCTTTGCCGCAGAAGACTGTGGAGGCCAAATCACTGTGTGGCTTGAAGACAGAGATAGATAGGTTCTTGATTAATAAGGAGATAAGGGGTTATGAGAAGATGGCAGGCGAATGGGGATGAGAAAATATCAGCCATGATTGAATGGCAGAGCAGACTCGATGGGCTGAGTGGCCTAATTCTGCTCCTATGTCTTATGGTCTTAATCATTACTGGGGAAGTAGACTGAGGACATATCCCAAAACTGGGTAGTGAGGTGCAGTGAGCCATCAATTGCAGCAGGATTGTATCCACTGCAATCTCAGCACGGCACAGCACTCATTCATCGATCATCATCAAAACAGTAGCTGCACATGTCAGGAGCATCTGTGGGTAAGTCCAGGTTTGAACCAATTGGTCTACAGAACGCTACATGCAGGCATGCATACCAAGAGTGGCTGGTAATAAACAGAGTTAAACCCCCCACAACCAACAGATCAGAGCGAGACTCTGTCGACTTACCTCAGCTTGTCGAGAGTTGTGGACATCAGTTCAGTAACAAGAGGAGGCAGCTCTGTGAACACTTCCATTCCCAGCAATGTTAGAGTCCAGAACACGAGTACAAGACACAACGTTAAAGTGTCTGCAGCCAAATATAGTGAGTGGATATTCAAACCCAGCCTGCTCCTGAGGTGCTGGGAGAACTCCCCTCCAGACCACTCAAATCCTGTTCACTGTCACGAAGGCTCGAGTCAGGAATGTATTATCATTGTGAAGACTATTTTGTGTTTAACATTCTTTGTAATTTAAGGTAAAATAAAATAGCTTGAAAAGGATGATTAGTCGAAGTTTGTACAACTCTGCCTGGCAACAGGGCAGGAGACTTTGTAACCACAGGAACAGGTCGGCATTTGCTGAGCAAAATGTAAAGTGATCAACAGCTGAAAACAAAGTCCAGAGCACTGGGACAGACACCATTGGCTGTAAAGAGCTTTGGAACATCTTGTAGTTGGCGGTCTTTATAAATACAAGTGTTTATATTTTTACTTTCCTGACGATGTTACCCAGGGGAGGGGGGTGGGGGGTGGGGGGGCAGTGGAGAGAGAGAAAGCGAGGGTGGTCTTGGGATTTGAAAAGACAAAAAACATCCCAATCCCAACACACAGACAGAACTGACCATTCACAATCCACAGGATAGTAACCAGCTCCCAACACACACACAACTCAACAATAGGAAATCATGTCAGAATACTCAGACACTCTGCTCCTCCCAGAAAAGTACACCTCACCTCATTGCATTGTTCTTGTTGGATGGCCTTATTTATTACGAGAACACTTGTAGTTAAAGCTATAAACAGTTTATTAACATTAACTGTGGGTAAACTATATATAAGAGAACAGATGAATAACAGGAGAATCATGCACATGCAGCCTCTCCGACTTTCTCTCGCCAGTCTGAGGTCAGCTGACCATAAGACATTCACTTAAATACTAGTGAGACTCCTAGTGGTCATTCGGTGAATTACAACACAACCATGATATCGCTACATACTTTCCTTTGAAAGAATAAATTAATAGGAATCTTTATTATTGTCACAAGTTGGCTTACATTAACAGTGCAATAGAGTTACTGTGAAAATCCCCTACCTGCCACATTCCGGCGCCTGTTCGGGGACACGGAGAATTCAGAATGTCCAATTCACCTAACAGCATGTCTTTCGGGACTTGTGGGAGTTAACCGGAGCACCTGGAGGAAATCCACACAGGAAGAACGTACACACTTCGCACAGTGCCACAAGCGGGAAAAAAACATGGGACCCTGGCACTGTGAAGCAACAGTGCTAACCACTGTGCTACCGTGCCGAATACATAATCATCATATAATATAATAACTTTATTGTCACAAGTAGGCTTACATTGCAATGGTTACTGTGAAAAGCCCTTAGTCGCCACATTCCGGTGCCTGTTCGGGTACACAGAGGGAGAATTCAGAATGCCCAAATAACCTGACAGCACCTCTTTAGGTAATTTGGACATTCTGAATTCTCCCTCTGTGTACCTCAGTATATTTACATGTGAAATCATGAGTCTAACAGTATTAATTTTATTTTGCATTTTTTAAAACTGGTTTAGCATATATATATATATATATATATATATGCAAATAGTCCAAATCTACAAATAGAGTTGATCAGGTTTTCTTCTGACTCTGCTTGAACTTCTCAAAGTTTGACCTTGCTGCTCGGAACTTGTAGATTCAATGTTCTCCGTGATATTGTCCTGCTTAGGAACTGCTGAACTATCTGACACTGCAGCAGACGTTGATTCTGATGTATATTCGTCATCCATCACGTTGTTGTGAAAGTCTTCTCTGGTTTTCAAGAGTGCGAGGCGATTTCTTCTGAAAACCAACCCAACCCCTGTACATTGTAGCAATGAGGTGCTACTTCTTCAAGTACAATGGCTTTTTTAGACTAATTGCCTGAATCTTCTACTCACAATGTCATCACTACTCAGAGGTTTCCTGAAGAGGAAAAAGTGCCACACTCTGAGTAGTGATGACATTGCGAGTGTAACACGGGGCAGCACGGTAGCATTGTGGATAGCACAATTGCTTCACAGCTCCAGGGTCCCAGGTTCGATTCTGGCGTGGGTCACTGTCTGTGCGGAGTCTGCACATCCTCCCCGTGTGTGCGTGGGTTTCCTCCGGGTGCTCCGGTTTCCTCCCACAGTCTAAAGATGTGCAGGTTAGGTGGATTGGCCATGATAAATTGCCCTTAGTGTCCAAAATTGCCCTTAGTGTTGGGTGGGGTTACTGGGTTATGGGGATAGGGTGGAGATGTTGACCTTGGGTAGGGTGCTCTTTCCGGGAGCCGGTGCAGACTCGATGGGCCGAATGGCCTCCTTTGCACTGTAAATTCTATGAAGACTCTCTCACAGAACTGCTTTTGTTTTGCTTTAATGTTTTGCATTTCCTGCAGTACCACTGCATTCTCCACCTTCTTAGCCAACTATGGAAGTGTGGTATGCAACCTCTATTCATGAGTATCTGCTGGCTCAGCTCTCTGATTGATGGCTGCGACAGCCAATCGGGATAGAGGGACCATATGTCCTGCCAGAAACAAACGTGTCAGTCACCCCATGCAACAAATCGTATAAGAGGCGGGACATTGTTACTCCATGCTCTGTCCAGTTCTGCGCAGCCGCTTTCCAGACAGACTCTCATCCTTTCGGAACTACATTACTGCACGCTGCATTTGTTCCCGGAGCCTGCGCAGTGAGGAGTGGCAGTATGGGATCAGGGCACAGCCACCTCGCGGTGCCTGATGGGAAGTATAGGTCTGTCGTGTGCAGTGGCAGTTGGCGCCCAGCGTTCGGGAGTTGGAATGTGAGGAAGCGCGACCCAAGCGGCTGAATCGAATTGAAAAGCAGAGATTGGCCCTTGGTAGGAACCAGAGCGATGGCGGTGGGAAGATTCACTATTGCAGCAGATTCTCTGCATACAACTGAAGAGGAAAAAGTGCCACAAGTCAGAGCAGTCCCACTAACTGGACAACACAGAAGAGTTGCAGGAGGAGGATATTGTGGTCGGACATGTCAAAGGCTGAAGAGAGGTGACACAAGAACCGGGGTTGGTAATTCAGCCCCTTGAACTTGCTCTACCATTCAATAAAATCGAGGCTGATCTCATCTCGGCCTCATCTCCAACTTCTTGCCTGTTCCCCATAACCCATTTCACCTACACAAATCAGTTTTTTGCAGCCCAGATGAGATATCATTAAAACAGAAATTCTGGACAATCTCAGCAAGTCTGACATATTATACCTGATGCTGTGTTTCAGGAGGCGGTCACACCCACAGATTAACTACCTTGAATTCGGTCAGGGAATGGGTGTGTGTGACCACAAGTGAGGCAGGAAGAGGAAACCCTGGTACCAGGTTGGCAACACAGCTTTTGGGAATATCGATCCTGGCTAAAGAGAACAGTGTCTATTTCCCTAACGACAGCATCCCTGACTAGAACAAAGAAGATTATAGCACAGAAACAGGCCCTATGACTCTCCAAACCCGCACCGACCATGCTGCCCGTCTTAACTAAACCCTTACCCTTCTGGGGACCATATCACTCTGTTCCCATCCTATTCATGTATTTGTCAAGACACCCTTTAAAAGTCAGCATCGTATCTGCTTCCACTACCTCCCCTAGCAGCGGGTTCCAGGCTCTCACCACCCTCTGTGTAAAAACATTTGCCTCATACATCTCCTTTAAACTTTGCCCCTCACACCGTAAACTTATGCCCCCTAGTAATTGATTCTTCCACCCTGGGAAAAAGCTTCTGACTATCCACTCTATCCATGCCCCTCATGATCTTGTAGACTTCAGGTTGTCGCTCAACGTCCGTCACTCTAACGTCTCATCATAGCTAATGACCTCCATACCAGGTAATATCCTGGTAAATCTTTTCTGTACCCTCTCCAATGCCTCCACATCCTTCTGGTAGTGCACCGACCAGAATTGAACACTATATTCCAAGTGCAGCCTAACTAAGATTCTATAAAGCTGCAACATAACTTGCGAATTTTTAAACTCAGTGCCCCGTCCGATAGAGGCAGGCATGCCGTATGCCTTCTTGCCTATCTTCTCTACCTGCGTTGCCACTTTCAGTACTTGTACACACAGATCCCTCTGCCTACCAATACTCTTAAGGGTTCTGCCATTTAATGTATATTTCCCATCTGTATTAGACCTTCCAAAATGCATTACCTCACATTTGTCTGGATTAAACTACATCTGCCTCTCCCCACCCAAGTCTCCAACCAATCTAAATCCTGCTGTATCTTCTGACGGTCCTCATCACTATCCGCAATTCCACCAACCTTTGTGTCATACGCAAACTTACTAATCAAACCAGTTACGCTTTCATCCAAATCATTTTTATATATTACAAAGAGCAAATGTCCCAGCACTGATCCCTGAGGAACACCAGTAGTCACAGCCCTCGATTCAGAAGCGCACCCTTCCACTGGTACCCTCTTTACTCTATGAACAAACCAGTTCTGTATCCATCTTGCCAGCTCACCTCTGATCCCGTGCAACTTCACCTTATGTAGGGGCCTTGACAAAGGCCTTACTGAAGTCCATGTAGACAACATCCACTGCCCTACCCCCCTTCCTTCGCCTCGCCCATTTGAATGACTCCCTACACCACGGTGCTATGGTCAGTTTGCTCATCCTTCTGTCCCTGCCCTCCACCCAGGGAGCAGAGTCTCAAACATGTTGTACAAGAACAGGTCTTGTGGTTGCTGCAACCCTACATCCTGGATACCTCTACCTGCCTCATTTGTGGTCACACCCTCCTCTTCCTGATCAAATTCAAGGTAGTTAATTTATGGGTGTGACTCTCCTGAAACACAACATCCAGGTAACACTCCCCCTCCCTGATATGTTGCAGTGTCCAAAGCTCAGACTCCAGCCCCTTAGCTCTGAGCCAAAGCTCCTCAAGCAATTAACACTTGCCACAGATGTAGTCACGGTAAACCACAATGGGGTTCACCAGCTCCAGTCATAACACATCACCTACCACAGCATCCAGTCTTTTTAAATCAAATTTTCAATTTGTTTTAAATGTTCCTACTGATCTTTAGTTTTCACTCTAATTTTTCGTACTTCGCCTTCAATCTTAAGACAAGTCATAAAGGATAGAAGAAAGGAATACTCACCTACCAACCATTTACCTGTGATATCAAATAGGCTTGTTCACTCGATGATAGATGAAGGGGAACCAGTAGATATAATATACTTGAATTTGCAAAACGTGTTTGATAAGTTACTGCACAAAAGGAAGAGAGAGGTACCTAATTCGATAAGAGCCCATGGTGTCAGTAGTACATTAGCATGGATACTGGATTGACTAACTGAAAGAAGATGGAGTTGGCAGAGCAGGAGCTTTTTCAGAATGGCAATCTGTAACTTACGGAGTGTCACAGGGATCCGTGCTGGGGCCACAATTATTCACAATATACATTAATGATTTGGACAAGGAAAGTGAATGCACCATTGTCAAGTTTGCGCATGACACAAAAATGGGTGGGAAGGCCAATAGTGAGGTTGACACAAAGTGTCTACAGCACAATATAGGTTAAGTGTGTCATGGGCCAGCATTTAGAAAATTCCAAAGTATATTATGGAGTTCACCTGACCTACGCCTGTTTATCGAATTTGACTAGGATGAGCTCAAAAGACTGCCTTTCAGGTGTTATTCAACAGAGCTCTTCGGCGCTTTTAATCAAAAAAACACACTTTATTCCATGTTATCAGTTAACATTTGTATAACTACAAACATGCAAGAATTTTTATCAACTATAAACATAAATAGCCCCACACAGCTACAGTAATCTATTTATAACCCTTAATGAATTCCCCTTAACTGTTCCAATTTAATCACAAGATCCCATAAACCAGAAACCCTTTTCAAAGGTGTGACCCAGCACAAGGCACTCTGACTGTCGTTAAGACTTGTTACTGATACTCTGTTACCCCTTTTCAAACAGCAGGTTTGAATTCCTTCCGGAAAGCAGTTATCTCTTTTAAGTTATCAAGTAGTCTGGAAACAGCTTTTAAAATGAAGATAGACACTTCTTTCAACCGCAGAGGGCAGCACGTTAGCACAAGTGGATAGCACTGTGGCTTCACAGCACCAGGGTCCCAGGTTCGATTCCCCGCTGGGTCACTGTCTGTGCGGAGTCTGCATGTTCTCCCTGTGTCTGCGTGGGTTTCCTCCGGGTGCTCTGGTTTCCTCCCACAGTCCAAAGACGTGCAGGTTAGGTGGACTGGCCATGCTAAATTGCCCTTAGTGACCAAAAAAAGGTTAGGAGGGGTTATTGGGTTACGGGGATAGGGTGGAAGTGAGGGCTTAAGTGGGTTAATGCAGACTCGATGGGCTGAATGGTCTCCTTCTGCACTGAATGTTCTATGTTCTAACCTGTGCATTACAAACCAGTCCAAATTCAAAACAAAAGTAAAAGCTCAAAACGAAAGTAAAAACTCAGAGCCACAGCCCAGCTCCACCCTCACAATGACATCACTGAAGTCCTGTGATAATACAAAAACATTTCTTAAAGGGACACTCCCTTGACAGTTGAGTGGGCAAAAACTTGGCAGATGGATTTTAACGTAGGTAAATATGAGGTTCTGAACTTTGGTAGTTTTGGACTCGAAAAAGTAAACAAGGATCAAGTGTGTCAAATTCTGTTCATAGGCTTTATTAAAGATCTCAAAAACGGCTGGGAGAAAAGTCTGCCTTATCCTTCACGCAAGGAGTCAGTCACACTCATCTTGGCTTATAGACACAAGAGCAGAGGTTATATACATTTTAGATCTTCTCTACCACTCTTCTTTACTCCTCCCACTATTCTGTAATCTGGCCCTTTCCTGATAATATTTATTCAAGACCCTCAAGGTTTACATGGTGACGCTATTATCCCAGATGTTCAAGAAGTCTCATGTGACCTTTAAAATTGATAATAAGTCATACCTCTGGATATTTGCTAGCCGGAGACTCCTTCATCCTATAGCGAAAGAATTTATGGCTCCCAAATCCTTCCTCCCGATAACGGCTGATACAGCAGCTTGAATTCCAAAAGAAACTTTTAAAGCTTTAGCCTTCTTTATCAGCTAATTGGCCATGAGGCCTCAGCTGGCCTTTTACTACGAGTCTTTTAGTACAAAGGATAATATGGACACGGCTCCTAATTCACAGAATGTTTCATAATAATTAGTACAGGAAAATTACAATAGAAATTATACTTAAGGTTATGCAAAGTGAGTTCTTAATATAAGTGTGTTGCCATAATCACAATTTCTAAAGGTGAGACAGAATGAATACACAATATAATATATGACATCACAGATTATAATATGACATTCAACACCAGTCTCTATATATCTTTAGTTAATACATAATGTTGAATAATAATCTAAAGACTTATATTATTTCAAATTAACCACAGACTGTTACAAAGTTTAGCCTATTATAAAGCTGAAAGTAACTACTTCTTCGTAACACATATAAGATAGATCATTATATTGAACATCTGTGGTTATGCTTCCTTCTCTCTGGCACCACCAGTCTTCTGTTAATTGCTCCTCCTGCTGATAACAGATATGAATGGTCCTATTCCCTTGAAGGAATGAACCTCTGGTTGGTGATTGCTTTGTCCTTCATGTTAGGTTAGCCTGGTCTCAGGTCTTAAATTAATAATTATCACAGCCAGCATTTAATTTTAAAGGATACCTTTCTGGCTCCAATCTCTTCAGAGAGAGAGGCTGTTTCTGCTGGCATAGAGTTCAGTTATTAAATATGGAGGCCCATATCTGTTATCTGTGGGTGGTATTTACTGGCCCACAGAGCAACTGTTAATGAAGCAGAAGTTGATGAAATTTCTGTCAAAGAGGCCATGAATTATTTCTGAAGGTGAATGGGATGAATGTTCATAAAACCAGAAGCATTGTCAAATGGCCATGAGTTCTGACTGGGAATGTGCAGGGTAGATAAGGAGGAAAGCTCTTCATACTGTGTCTGGTCTCATGTGGTGTCCAATATGGGGCTGAATTCTCCGCCGTGGGGATTCTCCATTTTGCCGGCAGCAAGGGGGTTTCCTGACGGCATGGGGCTGCCCCACAATGGGAAATCTCATTGAACAGCCAGCGAAACGGAGTATCCCTATGGCGTGCCACACCAGAAATCTGGTACGGCGGGATGGAGAAGCCTGCCCATGGAGTGTGATCTGTTCTGAGCAGCCCAAAATGGAGGAAGCCCAGATCCCAAATCCTTCAAAGGAAGAATAAAGGAGCTGAATATTATGTGAACGGAGAAGGACTGCAGGAAACTGCAGCATAGAGGTCCTCGTGCTAAATCACAAAAAGCTGGCATAACTGGGAAGGCAATTAGAATGTTGGCCTTTATTACATAGGGAAGTCTAGCTAAAACTACATAAGGCAGTAGTTAGACCTACCTGGGATACTGTGAACAGTCTTGGTCTCCTTATTGAAGGAAAGATATACTGGCATTGGAGGCATTCCCGAGAAGGTTCACTTGGTTGATCCCGGGTATGGAGTGATTTTCTTATGGGAGGGTGAGTAGATTGGGCCTGTATTCATTGGAATTTAGAAGAATGAGAGGTGACCTTGTTGAGCTATATGCTATTCTTAGAATACTTGACAGGGTAGATGCTGAGAGGATGTTTCTCTTGTGGGAGAGTTTAGGACCAAAGGGTATAACCTCAGAGTAAGGGGTGGTCCATTTAAGACAGAGATGAGGGTGATTTGCTTCTCTCGGATATAGTAAATCGATAGAATCCTTTACCGCAGAGAGCTGCAGAGTCGGTAAGTATTTTCAAAGCTGAGAAAAACAGATAATTAATCAGTAAGGAAATTAAGGGTAATGAGAATCAGGCAGGAAAATGGAGTTGAGGATTACCAGATGAGGCATGATCTAAAAGAATGGCAGAGCAGATTTGATGGGGGGAGTGGCGTACTTCTGCTACTACGTCTAATGGTCCTATGTTGCAGGACTCCTGTGGCTTATCTCCCAGATCTCCAGCCTTTCCAAATATTCATACTCACCAGCAGCTCACCCCCTCCCCAATGAAATTATGTTTCTCCTGTGATGTTAAGCTCTTGGTGTTGCTGACTGTCTGTCCCGGTGTTGTCCTCTCACACTTTCCTCTAGGTGCTGCTCTTTTCTCTCCACAGATGTTTCCTGACCTGAGCATTTCCAGCATTTTCTGAATCTCTATCAGATTTCCAGCATCAACAGTATTTTGCACCATTGGATTCCAAGAGCTGGCTGTGTGCACTTTAAGAAAGTGATGGGCTGATTTGATGGAGCTTTGAAAATAACAAGAGAGTTGATCCGCTGACTTGGATTTGATAGTTTAGCCCAGTGCTGTGTCTGAGAGCTGAATTTGAGATGCGCAGTCTGAGTGAGTGCAGTGTATCTAATTTCCCAGAATGCTTGGGGCGGGCTAGGGAGGTGAGCAGGTGATAAAGATCAAGGAGAAATGCGAAAGGAGGTTGGGTGGGGAGATCATTGTGGAGTATGGAGTGAGGCGCTCTGTAGGGTAAACGAGACCTCCTCCTGTGCAAGGATGAGCCTGGTACAGTTTAAGGTGGTGCACAGGGTGTATATGACTCGGGCAAGAATGAGTTGGTTCTTCCAGGTGGTAGCAGAGGAGTGTGAGAGGTGTGAGCAGGGGCCAGCGAATCACGCGCACATATTTTGCGGTTGCAAAAAAATTATGAAGGTTCTGGGCGGGCGTGTTCGCGGTCTTAGCCAGGATACTGGAGGTGGACCCGGACCCTTTGGTGGCGATATTTGGGGTTTCAGAGAAGCCGGAGCTCATGGAGATGAGGAAGGCTGATGTTGTGGCCTTCGCCTCTCTGATTGCACGGTGGCAAATTTTATTGGAGTGGCGGTCAGCATTGCCACCGGGGGTAGTGGCCTGGTTGGGTGACCTGTACAACTTCCTGTGGTTGGAGAAGATAAAGTATGAGTTTAGGGGCTCTGCAGAAGAGTTTGAGAAAAGGTGGGGGATGTTTGTGACCGTGTTTGAGGAACTGTTCGTCGCAGGAGGGGGAGGGGGTGGGGGGGGGGACAGGAGAGGAGGGGAGTGTGAAAAAGGGGAAAACATTTGTACAGACTGTATAGTTGATTGCTGTTGTTTCCCATGGTGTTTATGGGTTGCAACCTGTTTTGATGCATGTCTGTAATAAAATAATTTTTTAAAAAAATTCCCAGGATAAACCAGAACCCTTCAATCAGCTACATGAAGCAATATTTTCCTTAGCTTTCAACACTTCATGCCCAGAGTGTTTTTTTCAAATAATTTTGGAAAACAAGGGAAGAAATTTCAAAATCTCCATTGAATTAATATTTCTCCTGAGTGTTTTATATTAACCACATGCTCAGAGGGTTAAACTGGTCGTTGTCAGTTCAACAGGGGCTCACAGTGAATTGATAGCATGTTTTACACTCTGTCCGACTGTCTTTTCCTTTGCCCTCATGCTGCCTGGAAGGATGGGGTCTGGGTGGAGGAAAGAAAGTAGCCACACTCTCTGCTCCTGGTCACTATCCAGTGTTCCTGTTGGAAATAGAGGGTGTCTGACAGTCAAGTGAGGAAAAAGAAAGGACTTGCATCTGATGCCCCACACAGGGGACTAGCAGACTGCCACTCACTGGAACAGTCTCTAACTGAGGAGTCAGTCGCTTCAGCAAAGGAGGAGAGGAAGTTGGAGGAAATCAGATTTCCTTTTCATATTTTACTCAAGAATTGCACCGTACTATAGCAGAGAATACAGAGAGGATAGACACAGCAGATCACCTGACCATCACCCAAGGAACAACTACACAACTGTGGGAAGACATCAAGTTCCTTCAAAGCTTTGCTCATCACAGAGAAGATTGGGCAGTGAAACCATCAACTGGAAATCGGTCGGGTCAAGGAAGATCTGAAACTGGTCAATGGTGTGGAACCTTCCCTCAGAATCAACCTTTCTGAATATTCGGCTGTGGGTGATGGGTCATGGTGAGACTGGGAAGAGGTGTGGTAAAAGCTTCAATCATTGATTGAGGCTCATGAATCACTGACCCGTTCCTACAGTTGGGAGGCTGTTCAAGTGTGAGGTGTGTTGGGGACTCCACTCCACAGGTTGGTAGGATATTCTAAGGTGCATCTGTTGCAACTACTGTTAACACAAGGGCAACCTCATGGAAAGGAAACGATTGAGATGTGATAATTGTGATAAAGGTTTTGTGACGTCTACAATACCCAAGGCACCAGATGATTCACTTGGGAGAAACCATTCAATTGTGGTGTCCTTCTCACAATCATGAACCCTCTGTGATCACCACTAACGTCTTCACACGGGAGAAACCTTTTATATGTGAGGTGTGTAAAAGATCATTCTGGTACTTATCGACCATTCGTAAACACAAGCACTTCTCACATGTGAGAAAGCCTTCATGTACAAAATGTGACAAATGGGAAGGCAGTGGTGTTGTGGTATTGTTACTGGACTAGTAACCCAGAGACCCAGGGTAATGCTTTGGGGACATGGGTTTGAATTCCGGAAAGGCAGATGATGGAATTTGAATTCAATAAAAATCTGGAATTAAAAGTCCAATGACGACTATGAAACCATTGTCGATTGCTGTGAAAAAAAACATCTGGTAACTAATGTCCTTCAGGGAAGGAAATCTGTCATCCTTACCTGGTCTGGCTTACATGTGACTCCAGACCCACAGCTATATGGTTGACTCTTAAATGCCCTCAGGGATGGGCAACAAATGCTGGCCCAACCAGCAACGCTTACATCTCATGAATGAAGAAAAATAAAATAATTCACAGTCAGCAGACCTCCGTGAATATCAATGCATTCACAGGGGCGAGAAACCTTTCATGTGTGAGGTGTTTGACACGTTATTCACACAGAAAACAGGCCTCCGTGAACACCAACACAATCATTCAGGAGACAAACTATTCACATGTAACGTTTGCAACAAATCATTCTCACGGTCATCAGACCTCCACAGACACCAGCACATTCACACCTGCGGCTTTCACCAGCACATTCACACTGCGGCTCACTTGCTTCCTTTACACTGAGAGTTTTCTGTGTTGTTTACCCTCCAGTGCTCACACAGGGCAACTGTCCTTCCAAAGCATTATCTGTCTCAGCAGTGTCTGTCTCCAAACTCTCCCACCATCAGTCCAATCATTTCAAGGTCAATTGAACCTTTGTCCAGATTGCCGAACATCACCAGAATAAGACATCAATCTGTGCAGCAGTTGCTGCTTAAGTACAAGTTTCCCTGTGATGGACAAGAGTGCAAGATCTGAATATTTAGATGTTAATTTTCAAAACTTTAAATCTTAGTTTTTGAGCTGAAAATACAAAAAGATAACAAGATATTGTAAAAGTTGTCTTGGAGATGGCACTGACTTTGTTCGATTGTTTCCTCTAATCAGAAGTTCCCTGGGTGCAGGATGAAAGCTGTCTCCAGCACTCGGAACATGTGTCACAAGAAAGCACAGCAAAGTCTGGACCATGATTTGTTTTTAATTTCTTCCTTTAGATAAAACAATCCTTCACGTGCGAGGTGTGTGACAAATCATTCTCCAGGTTATCAACCCTCCGTGAACACCAGCGCACTCACACAGGAGAGACACCCTTCAGGTGTGAAGTGTGTGACAAATCGTTCTCACAGTCATGGAACCTCCGTGTCCATCAACGTATTCACACAGGAGAGAAGCCCTTCAGATGCGAGGTGTGTGACAAATCATTCTCAGTGTCATCGACCCTCCGTGTTCATCAACGTGTTCACACAGGAGAGAAGCCCTTCATGTGCATGGTGTGTAATAAATCATTTTCACAGTCATCGGCCCTGCGTGCACACCACCGCATTCACACAGGAGAGAGGCCCTTCCGTTGCACGGTGTGTGAGAAATCATTCTCCAAGTTATCAACCCTCCGTGAACACCAACGCACTCACACAGGAGAGAAGCCCTTCAGGTGCGAGGTGTGTGACAAATCATTCTCAGTGTCATCGACCCTCCGTGTCCATCAACGTGTTCACACAGGAGAGAAGCCCTTCATATGCAAGGTGTGTGACAAATCATTCTCAGATTCATCGACCTTCCGTGCGCACCAACACGTTCACACAGGAGAGAAGCCCTTCAGTTGTGAGGTGTGTGACAAATCATTCTCGCAGTCATCGCACCTCTACAAACATCAACGCACTCACACAGGGAAGAAATCGTTCATGTACGAGGTGTATGACAATTCATTCTCGTGTTCATCGACCCTCCATCAGCGTCAACGCAATTACACAGAAGAGAAACCCTTACCATGCAAGGTACGTGACTAATTACTTTCGGACTCACTGACTTCCGCATACACCACAATATTCACATGTACGGTATGTGGCAAATCATTCCCTGAGTCACCTTCCCTCTGTACACAGCAACATATTCACACAGGAGACAAACCATTCACATGTGACTTGTGCAAAAAATAATTCTCACGGTCATTAGACCTCCACAAATTACCAGCACATTCACACTGCGCCTCACCTTACACAGAATTGTCTGTGTTGTTTACCCTCCAGTGCTCACAGTGAAGCTGTCCTCCCAAAGCACAATCTGTCTCAGCAGTGTTTGTCTCCCAACAACTTCCACCATCAGTTAAACTATCTCAAAAAGGTCAATTTAACCTTTGATCAGATCATCAAACATCACCAAAAGCCGACATTAGTAGTATAAAAGCTGCTGCTTATGCACAAATTTCCCTGTGATGGAAAAGAGGGCAATATCTGAATATTAAACATAAATTTGTTAATTTTTGAATATTTAAATCCTAATTTTTGAGTTGGAAGTACAGAAAGTGACATGATGATTCTTAACTAATTTTATGAGGTTTTGATAAAATGCAGTTGTTTTGGAGATGGCTCTGACTTTGTCATAAGATTGATCTCTAATCAGAAGTCCCCCTGGGTGCAGGCTGAAAACTATCTCCAGCACTTGGAAATTGTGTCACAAGCAAAGTCTGGACCGTGATTCGTTTTTCATTTTTGTTTCCTCCATCAGGTAAATCTGGCCTATAATGTCCAGGAGCTCTCGTTGACTGGAGGGTGGGTTCCGTACATGAAGGAGCTGACGGAACAGGAGGAGTTCACGAGGAAGCTGTTTTACCTCTCCAACCCCACGATAACCAATGGTGGATCAGATATGGGGATGAATGAAGGTGATGTCAGCAGCTCATTGTTTAAACCATCAGGAGGAGAGTTAATTTTGTTTTTGTTTTATTGCCACGTGTACCGAGGTACAGTGAAAACTATTTTTTTGCGTACAGTGCAGACAGCCCATTCCGTATATGAAATAAAAACATAGGACATAAATAAATACACAATGAAAATATATAGACACAATTTATGTGACAAAAGATAATAATTGTGATTTATTCCTTTGACAGATACACAGGTGTCCATGAGCACATCAGATGGTGATGGAGGAGAGTTGGCAGCAGCATTCCAGATTCCAGGAAGGGCTGATGAGGAATGGATGGAGGTGAATACCTCACAGCAATATGGCATGGCAGCTGCAGTGGAGGACGGAGAGGAGTATCTGGAGGGTAGTGTTGATGAGTTAAATTTAAATATTGTGACCTGTGTGAAGGAGGAGCCCTGTGATGATCTCGCTGCTGTGATGGAGGGAGGGCGCTTGGAACCTTCCAGAAATGAGGAATCTGCGGCTTTGGGAGCAGAAGCTCCACTGGCTTCACAAGCACGCGGACAACATCACGCTTATGCTGCCAGTAAAGAAAATGAAGATGATCTGAAACCTCTTGAGCGCTTCCATCAGGAACAGGTTGAAAGTACGGAAAACTATAAGGCCACTTCTAACTTGCTTCAGCAAACCTTGGTTGAATTTAAGACGGACATTCGCCAGAATCTGCAAAGGGACAATGAGATTCTTCAGCAGCATCTGCAAAGAAACAATGAGATTCTTGAGCGGTATCTACAAAATGACAATCAGATTCTTAAGCAGCATCTACAAAGAAATAATGCGATTCTTCAGCAGCATCTACAAAGAAACAAAGCGATTCTTCAGCAGCAGAATGAGTTTTTTTGTCATATTCTGCAATGAAACTTTGAATGAAATGAGCAGATTGTAGCGCCTGCACCTTCTGGCCAGCAGCAGCCCAGTCCAGAGACATGTCTGCTGGACATGCCTCATGGAGCCGGGGAGACACAGCGGGATTAGGGTCTGTCCCTCCCACCATTGCCTCCTTGACCCCATTATCTTCTCCTTCTGTGGGATATGTTTCTGTCTGGATTTTTTCCAGTGCAGAGAATCTCTCCATCGTGAGGACAATGGCAGAAGAAGGCCAAATCCATGAGTCCTGTATCTCCCCACCACCAGTCCCCACCCAGCCCCAATTACAGAATTTCCCATTTTCATGAGATCAGGAATGGGTTTGGCTGGGATTTGCTTGTTGCACAGAGGCAACTATCCATAGAAATCAGCAGCTGCCTCCACTGTGTATTTCTCAGTGAGAGATGTCTGAAAACCAATTTGTGCAGGTTTGACCCATGTGATCAATATAGGAATTTGAGATGTATTGTACTATAGCTATTTGGTGCAATTAGGGTTAAAAGCCTGGGTTAGGCTGCAGCAATCATGTTTTAAAAGAAATCCTAGTTTGAAAGGCAAGTATATTTTGGGAGCATGGAGAGCAATTAAACCATTGTAAAAGGCTTTGGTTAATCGAATTTTCTCTTGATTAATGGGATTACCTGTGAAGTTAATTAGATTTCAGCTTGATAAGATGATGTCATTACTGGGTGGAGCTACGGTATCAGGCATTTTGTAGGAAAAGCAGGTCAGTGCAGTTCTGGATGAAGCAGTGACCACAAGTCAGGTTTTACTCTGCAGTTTAAAAAGAGATTAGGTCTTTAAAACAGTGCAAACTAGGGAGCTGAAACAAGCTGAGAAACAGCTTCTGAAGACATACAGACAGAGTTTCTGCATGGGTCTGACAGGGTCTGACAGATTTAAAGCAGTGTCAAAGGATCTCTCTTTCTTAAAGAACATCTCTGTGAAGCAAGTATCCTATGTGCCATTGGTAGTTACAGTGGCTTGAGAGCTGAAATGGTTTTCTTCTTGTTCAAGTAGGAATAAAGAAAGATAGCAATTCAGGGTATTTGATTCATTGCATTGAGGAGTATTGTTTAAGTGGTAATTGTAAGTTATTTTCTGGGGTGATGTTAAAGATTTTAATACTGTGTTAGTAATAAGGTTTGATATAATATACCATAATCACTGTTTCTTTGTGTAATCACTCCCGGAGTGAGGTATCCTTTCTCATAGTCTTACAAAATTAAAATAAAATATTGGGGTTCTGTCCAGTATCCTAGCCACTTTTGGGGTCTGGTCTAGTATTGTAATACCCAATAGGAGCAAGTTTGAACTCTGTGGATTTGTTTGGATAGTTAGGGTACGCTTTTGTAGAGTATATGATCCCAGACATCTTTGTTGGTGGTAAGCTGCCTTTTGACATTACTGTAAGTAGAAATGAATGCGCATGAAAAGTGCAAAAACCATTGGAACTGAGAACTCAAAGAACTGTCAAAAATAATTGTCAGAGGTGTCAACATGAACTGTCAAAATGAGCTGTCAAGCTATCGAGGCATTTAAACCTCCTGACTTTAACTCCGAAGAAACTGGAGGATTACAAATTATTGCCTCAGTGATTGATTGAATTAATGTTACATGACACATTTCACAGCCCTCCATTGTCACAGTAGAGTGCCTGCCATATTAATTTGATTGACTCCAAGTGGTTATGGACACTTCAAGTGGAATTATGAATTTCAATGTTTTTTTTTTAGACAGGATGATGCAATTCAATTAAATATTTGCTATAAGGAATGTAGATGTACTAATTGCTTTTTAAAAATAATAAATTCATGGTTTTAAAAACAGTCTGCAAAAGACACTTGAAACTTCATTTTATTTAATCTCAGCATGAGGTCCTGAGGTCTGCCCATTGTGGATAATGGGTGAGCTGGCAAGGGTGGTGTAATGGCAATTACACCATGAAAGAGCCATGTGGATTGGGTGGGGAACACCGGTTGGCATGGAGGGTATGAGGAACCATGGAAGTGGTTGAATGCAGAAGTTGAATTGGAAAGTATGGAGTGAGTCATGGTCAGAGGGGCATAGGATGCCATAGAGGTTATGAAGGGCCATGCGGCAAGGTAAGTACTATTCTGAGTCATAGATGCTGAAACTGCTGGAGGTAGACAAGCTGAATGGAATGAGAGTTGCTGTACAACCCATCAGACTGAAAGAAGCAACACTGAAAGGTCAATATGTGAATCATTCTGTCACAATCATTGGCACATTGAAGTTGCAGCCAAGTTATCGGTTATAAACTTGGGGTTTTAAGAAGCATTTTCACAGTTCAGAACATAGAATCTCTACAGTGCATAAAGGGGCCACATGGCCCGTTGAGTCTGCACCGACACTCCAAAAGAGCACCCGACCTAGGCCCAATCCCTCACCTTATTCCCATAACCCCATCTAACCTTTGAACACTTGGGGGTAATTTAGCATGGCAAATCCATCAAACCTGCACATCTTTAGACTGTGGACCGGAAACCCAGAGGAAACCCACACAGACTCAGGAGTATGTTTATCCAGGACCCAGGTTCAATTCCCATCTTGGGTGACTGTGGAGTTTGCACTTTCTTCCTGTGTCTACGTGAGTTCCCTCCGGGTTCTCCGGTTTCTTTCCACAGTTTAAAGATGTGCGGATTAGGTGGATTGGCCATGCTAAATTGCTCCTTAGTATCCAAAAGGATTAGGTGGAGTTACTGGGATAGGTAGGGTGTTCTATCAGAGGGTCGGTACAGACTCAATGGGCCAAACGGCCTCCTTCTGAACTGTAGTGATTCTGTGTGACAACTCCACACAGACAATCACCCAAGGTCGGCATCGAACCTGGGTCCCTGGTGCTGTGAGGCAGCAGTGCTGACCACTGAGCTACCACGCTGTCCATGAGTCAATATAAATCTCTTGTGCTGAACAATCTTATATCCATAAAATCTCATTCCGGATAAACAAATGCCTGACTCCCTCTCGGACCAAAACACTGCCTGAGGCCTGAGTCTGGCTGTGGTTCCAACCTGGAAAACTGACTCCCTCTCCATTAGTAACAGGTGCTCTGGCACAAATGCTTCAATTGGGAACTAAACAGTACCTCCTAAAACACAGCAGTGACTTCTTGAGCAGTGCCATCTTTGTGCCTGACTGCTACCTGATTCATCAGTGGCAAGGAATAAAACACTAAAGCTGTGTTGGCAACAAATGCAGCATTTTATCTTGCCCCATCAACAAAGACAGATCATTTGGCCCATCTGCTTTTTACCGGTGCTTATGCTCCACATGACAGTCCTATTTTATCTCACCCTATCAGCAGATCCTTGTATTTCCTCGAACATCTACTTACGTGGCTTTCCATCAAATACGTGAAAACTATCTGCCTCAACCATTCTCTGTGGGAACAAGTTCCACATTCTAATCATTCCCTTGGGAAAGAAGTTTCTCCTGCATTCCTGATTGGATTTATTATTGACCATCTTATATTTCTGGACCCATGCTTTGGATTTCCCCAAACAAGTGGGGCCATCTATTCATTTACCCCCAAATTCTTTATTTTAGAATTCATAATTTTAAAGATTTCTATGATGGCCCTCCTTTCTAGGGAAGAGTGCTAGCCTGTTCAGTCTTTTCTGATAGTGACAATGTCTGAATGCTCAATATCCTTATCAATCTTTTTGCTGCACTCCAGTTCTTTTTCAATATGTTGATCTGAACTGTGCACAGCTCTCCAAGTGTGGTCTAAACAAGGTTCTAGACAAGTTCAGTATCACTTCTCTGTCACTGAACTCATCTCCTCTAGAGATCTTCCCTCCACAATGCCCCACCTCATAATCTCCCAATCCCGGACAGCCCTCTTTTACTTCCTCCCCAAAATCCACAAACCGGACCCTGTAGGACCATTGTATCAGCCTGTTCCTGCCCGACCAAACTCATTTCTTCCTATCTTGACTCCATACTCTTTCCTCTTGTCCAGTCCCTTCCAACCTACATTCGCAATTCCTCCGATGCACTACACCAGATCAACAACTCCCAGTTCCTGGCCCTCACCGCCTGCTCTTTACCATGGATGTCCAATTGCACTATACCTCAATTCCCCATCAGGATGGCCTGAGGGCTCTCTGCTTCTTCCTCAAACAAAGGCCCAAACAATCACCATCCACCAACACTCTCCTCCGTCTGACTGAACGTCTTCACACTCAATAATTTCTCCTTTAACATGTTTCATTTCCTCCAAACCAAAGGTGTGGCTATGGGTACCTGCATTGGTCCCAGTTTGCCTGTCTCTTCATGGGTATGTGGAACATTCTTGTTCTAGTCCTACTCTGGCCCCATCCCAGAACTCTTTTATCGGTTCATCGCCGAGTGTTTCAGTGCCACTTTATGTTCCCGTCTGGACCTGGAAAAATGTATTCATTTCGCTTCCAATTTCCACCCCTCTATCACCGCAACATGGTCCATCTCCGACACTTCCCTTACCTTCCTTGACCTTTTCATCTTGACTACAGCTCTTCACGCACCATCTCATTCTCTCATTTCCTTCGCCTCTGTTGCATCTGTTCTGATGATGGCACTTCCCAAAACTGTGCTGCTGACATGTCTTCATTCTTCCTTAATCGTGGCTTCCCACACACTGTGGGTGACAGGGCTCTCAACCGTGTCTGACCCATCTCCCGCACCTCTATCCTCACCCCCCTCTCCTCCCTCCCAGAAACAGGATAGAGTCACTCTTGTCCTCCCTTTTCACCCCACCAGTCCCTGCATTCAAAGAATCATCCTCTGCCAGTTCCGCCAACTCCAACATGATTCCACCACCAAACACATCTTCCCCTCACTCCGCCTGTCCGCATTTCCCAGGGACCATTCCCTTCGGGATACCCTGGGGGGAGGGGAGTCCATTACTCTAGAATGTACTCATACAAATGGACTGCTGTCAATAGGTGACTGGGGCCATAGTCGTGCCTGCTATGGCTTGGGGATTCCCCCATGTAGGCCGCTCGTCTTGCCTCAATGTCCTGCAAGCTCAGCTGTTGAATCCCCGTACTAATTTTCTCGAATATCTGTCTCCCTAACCGCGGCCCCTGAATCCAGCTCCATACCTAACGGGTGGCCGTTTACCTGGACAGTTATTCGGATTGAGCAACCAGCGGCACAGCAGTGCAATTTAATTGCATGCACTCGTCTTCAGCAGACAGTTCCAGATGGAGGCTCCTGGCTCTGGCTGGTGACCGTTAATTTCCAATCTCTGTGGCTTCGCCAATTGCAAGTGCGGCATAGCCTCGGATCATTCTCCATTGGTTCTGGGGAGGTGTACTGGCTGGTCATGGAGCGGAAGCCAGATGTTAATTCTGCTGATCACCTGTGGGGCCCCACCTATGCTGTCATAAAGAGCTAACCTACCCCGCAGCCCCAGACACCAGGGCATTCAAAGAGCTCGTGACACTTGTGACAAACCACTACGACCTCAAGCCATCGGTCACTGTGCAAAGATACCGATTTAACATGGCCGAGAGAACCTCAGGGGAATTCATTACCGAATTTCTGTTGCAATTGCACAAACTTGCAGAGTATTGTGACTATCGGCCTTCGGCAATGTTTGGGCCAGGGTGGAGTTCCATGGGTCCCAGCCCTAGGGGCCGCTGTGTTCCTGAATGGGTGCGTGGGGGGGGGGGGGGGGAATGGGGAGGGGTGCATCCAAGCCTGTTGACCTCCACTCCTGGCAGCCCCAGGAGTTCCTGAACTCCTTGTTCTGCACTCGCTCATGAGAGGGAGATCTCAACAGCCTTTTTAGGCACAGTAACGGCTCAGCCAGAAATTTCCGCTGGATCACCATATTATTTATCCCACATACAAGGTAGTGCCATAGGATTTTGGGCAGAAATGGCCCATAGTCACAATACTCAAATTAATTCCCCCTAAACGGGGAAGTTCGTTCTCCATGAGGCTCATGGGGAGATTAATCGGGTCATCCCCGTGGGTCTCACAGGGGTTCTAACACTACTCTCATCAAATCATTAAATTATAAAACACCTCAATTAAATTACTCCTTAATTTTTTACGTTTAAGGGAATACAAGCTCAGCCTGTACAGCCTCTCCTCAAAATGTAACTCTTTTAACCCAGAAGCATTCTGGTGAATCTATGCTGCTCTCCCTCCAGGGGCACTATATCCTTCCAGAGGTGCAGTGCCCAAAACTGAACACAGTTCTCCAGATAGGGTCAAAATCGACCCTACAGCTGGAACAGAGCTTCCACAATATCATGGTGGGAGGGCCTGTGCCTATGCTGTTGTATGACTCGATGACACTGTTGGTTTACAGGGAGAAAATGTTCAGGGGAGAGGGAATTACTGAAGTTCCTGTTCCATCCCAACTGTCTATAGTCAGTCAGTTTCTGTGAGAAAGATGTGCCCGTGTTTTTGAACCTTAATTTTGTGGGCAATTTTAAAAAATCAGCAGCAAGCTTTTTACTGATTTAAACAAATACATTATTTTTTAATTTCAGGACTCACGCCACAATCGAATACTATGGCACCCAGTCTCTCTCACACACAAACTCTCTCACACAAATATACTCAAGAAAGTAACCTTTAAAAGTCAGAAAAGTGAAGCAATTCACAATGTCTGTCTTAAAATCTAACTGGAGCTCACTGTCTGAAAGGGTGCTTGAGATCGGAACCCTCACAATATTTCTGAAGCATTCAGATAAGCCTTTGAAATACGTATTCAAGGCTCTGTTTGTTGACGGCAACTTTCCGTGCTTGGAGGAGGAGTTTGAGCTGACCCGGGGAAATGGGTTCAGATACCTGCAGGCGAGGGACTTTGTGCGGAGACAAGTCTTGACCTTTCCATACCTACTGCTCCAGGGGATACAGGATAAGGTAGTGTCGAAAACAGGAGTGGGGGAGGGGAAGATCTCGGAAATTTATAAAGAACTCGTGGAATGGGAGGGAACCCCAATAGGTGAGAAGAAGTGAAAATGAGAGGTAGAATTAGGCAAGGAATTAGAGGTGGGATTGTGAGAGGATGTCCTGAGGGGTTAAAGCGGCCTCGTTGTGTGCCAGGCTTAGCCTGATACAATTCAAGGTGGTCTACAGGGCGCATATGATTGTGGCCCTTGTTTGAGGTTGTTTGAAGGGGTGAAGGATAGGTGTGGGCGGTGTGTGGGAGGGCCCACAAATCATGTCCACATGTTTTGGGCATGTCCGAAGTTTAGGGAATTTTGGCATGGATTTGCCAATGTCATGTCCATGGTATTGAAGGTAAGGGTGGTTCAGAGTCCAGAGGTGGCGATTTCTGGTGTGTCGGAAGACCCGGGAGTCCAGGGGGTGAGAGAGGCTGATGTTTTGGCATTTGCCTCCCTGATAGCACAGAGACGGATCTTATTGGCGCAGAGGGACTCGGAACTCCCCAAAATCGGGGGTTTGGGTAAGTGACATGGCCAGGTTTCTCAGACTGGAGAACAAGTTTGCCCTGAGGGGATTGATGTTAGGGTTCGCCCAGAGGTGGCAAACATTAATTGACTTCTTTGGGGAGCACTGCTGCCTCACGCCGCCAAGGACCCGAGTTTGATTTGGAGTTTGCATATTGTCTGCGTGGGTCTCACCCCCACAAACCCAAAGATGTGCAGGGTAGGTAGGTTGGCCATGCTAAATTGCCCCTTAATTGGGAAGCAAGAATTGGGTGCTCTAAATAAATAATAAATGGTTCACTGAAGACTTTAAATTAATTTAATTCTCACTCCCAAAATAAACAATTCTCTGGATTGCACTTCTTTACAAGAAGCACATACATCATTTCTCCAGTTAAGTGAGCCCACTTACTTTAAAAAAAAAGGAATATACTTTCATTTCTGTTTGACAGTGAAGTATTACGGGTAAGGCAAGCTTTGATTAGTCCTTGGAACTATGATGTTGTTGCCATTACAGAGACTTGGTTGAGGGAAGGGCAGGATTGGCAGCTAAACGTTCCAGGATTTAGATGTTTCAGGTGGGAGAGAGGGGGATGTAAAAGGGGTGGCGGAGTTGCGCTACTGGTTAGGGAAAATATCACAGCTGTACTACGGGAGGACACCTCAGAGGGCAGTGAGGCTATATGGGTAGAGATCAGGAACAAGAAGGGTGCAGTCACAATGTTGGGGGTTTACTACAGGCCTCGCAACAGCCAGCCAGAGATAGAGGAGCAGATAGGTAGACAGATTTTGGAAAAGAGTAAAAACAACAGGGTTGTTGTGATGGGAAACTTCAACTTCCCCAATATTAACTGGGACTCACTTAGTGCCAGGGGCTTAGACGGGCAGAGTTTGTAAGGAGTATCCAGGAGGGCTTCTTAAAACAATATGTAGACAGTCCAATTAGGGAAGGGGCTGTACTGGACCTGGTATTGGGGAATGAGCCTGGCCAGGTGGTAGAAGTTTCAGTAGGGGAGCATTTTGGGAACAGTGATCACAATTCAGTAAGTTTTAAAGTACCGGTGGACAAGGATAAGAGTGGTCCTAGGGTGAATGTGCTAAATTGGGGGGAAGGCTAATTATAACAATATTAGGCGGTAACTGAAGAACCTAGATCGGGGGCGGATGTTTGAGGGTAAATCAACATCTGACATGTGGGAGGCTTTCAAGTGTCAGTTGAAAGGAATTCAGGACCGGCATGTTCCTGTGAGGAAGAAGGATAAATACGGCAATTTTCGGGAACCTTGGATAACGAGAGATATTGTCGGCCTCGTCAAAAAGAAAAAGGAGGCATTTGTCAGGGCTAAAAGGCTGGGAACAGACGAAGCCTGTGTGGAATATATGGAAAGTAGGAAGGAACTTAAGTAAGGGGTCAGGAGGGCTAGAAGGGGTCACGAAAAGTCATTGGCAAATAGGGTTAAGGAAAATCCCAAGGCTTTTTACACGTACATAAAAAGCAAGAGGGTAGCCAGGGAAAGGGTTGGCTCACTGAAGGATAGGCAAGGGAATCTATGTGTGGAGCCAGAGGAAATGGGCGAGGTACTAAATGAATACTTTGCATCAGTATTGACCAAAGAGAAGGAATTGGTAGATGGAGAAGAGTGTGTACATAGCCTGGGTCACATTGAGATCCAAAAAGACGAGGTGTTGGGCGTCTTGAAAAATATTAAGGTAGATAAGTCCCCAGGGCCTGATGGGATCTACCCCAGAATACTGAAGGAGGCTAGAGAGGAAATTGCTGAGGCCTTGACAGAAATCTTTGGATCCTCAGTCTTCAGGTGATGTCCCGGATGACTGGAGAATAACCAATGTTGTTCCTCTGTTTAAGAAGGGTAGCAAGGATAATCGAGGGAACTACAGGCCGGTGAGCCTTACGTCAGTGGTAGGGAAATTACTGGAGAGAATTCTTAGAGACAGGATCTACTCCCATTTGGAAGGAAATGGACGTATTAGTGAGAGGCAGCATGGTTTTGTGAAGGGGAGGTCGTGTCTCACTAACTTGATAGAGTTTTTCGAGGAGGTCAGAAAGATGATTGATGCAGGTAGGGCAGTGGATGTTGTCTATATGGACTTCAATAAGGCCTTTGACAAGGTCCCTCATGGTAGACTAGTACAAAAGGTGAAGTCACACGGGATCAGGGCGAGCTGGCAAGGTGGATGCAGAACAGGCTAGGTCATAGAAGGCAGAGTGTAGCAATGGAAGGATGCTTTTCTAATTGGAGAGCTGTGACCAGTGGTGTTCTGCAGGGATTAGTGCTGGGACCTTTGCTGTTTGTAGTATATGTAAATGATTTGGACGGAAATGTAACTGGTCTGATTAGTAAGTTTGCAGACGACACAAAGGTTGGTGGAATTGCGGATAGCGATGAGGACTGTCAGAGGATACAGCAGGATTTAGATTGTTTGGAAACTTGGGCGGGGAATTCTGGACAAATGTGAGGTAATGCATTTTGGAAGGTCTAATGCAGGTAGGGAATATACAGTGAATGGTAGAACCCTCAAGAGTATTGAAAGTCAGAGAGATCTAGGTGTGCAGGTTCACAGGTCACTGAAAGGGGCAACACTGGTGGAGAAGGTAGTCAAGAAGGCATACGGCATGCTTGCCTTCATTGGCCGGGGCATTGAGTATAAGAATTGGCAAGTCATGTTGCAGCTGTATAGAACCTTAGTTAGGCTACACTTGGAGTATAGTGTTCAATTCTGGTCGCCACACTACCAGAAGGATGTGGAGGCTTTAGAGAGGGTGCAGAAGAGATTTACCAGAATGTTGCCTGGTATGGAGGGCATTAGCTATGAGGAGCGGGTGAATAAACTCCATTTGTTCTCAATGGAACGACGGAGGTTGAGGGGCGACCTGATAGCGGTCTACAAAATTATGAGGGGCATAGACAGAGTCAGAGGCTTTTCCCCAGGGTAGAGGGGTCAACTACAAGGGGGCATAGGTTTAAGGTGCGAGGGGCAAGGTTTAGAGTAGATGCACGAGGCAAGTTTTTTGCACAGAGGGTAGTGGGTGCCTGGAACTCGCTGCCGGAGGAGGTGGTGGAAGCAGGGACAATAGTGACATTTAAGGGGCATCTTGACAAATACATGAATAGGATGGGAATAGAGGGATACGGATCCAGGAAGTGGAGAAGATTGTAGTTTAGTCGGGCAGCATGGTCGGCACGGGCTTGGAGGGCCTAAGGGCCTGTTCCTGTGCTGTACTCTTCTTTGTTCTTGAATCAGTTCTTGAGTACACAGGGTAGGTCATGTGAGCTTCTGTGAACATCTTTGGAGCACAATTCCCACTTTATGAAGGAGAACTCAGTAACAAAGTGTCCAAATTGAACAAGATCGAAGATCTGAATGTGGCACCCCTTCATTACGCGTGATTGGGAGAAGTCGTGGATTATCTTTTCTCTTCAGGTTGGTCCTGGAGTTAAGGAGCAGTTTTGATAGAGGAAAGCAGGACCACTAGTGCTTGATGTGGTCCAGTCAGATCTGCACGGTAGCACAGTGGTTAGCACTGTTGCTTCACAGCGCCAATGTCCTAGGTTTGATTCCCGCTTGGGTCACTCTCTGTGCAGCGTCTGCACATTCTCCCCATGTCTGTGTGGGTTTCCTCCGGGTGCTCCGGTTTCCTCCCACAAGTCCCCAAAGACGTGCTGTTAGGTGAATTGGACATTCTGAATTCTCCCTTTGTGTACCCGAACACGCGCCATGTTAATATAAGCCTACTTGTGACAATAATAAAGATTATTATTGTTAGAACAATGAATGGATAGAACAGTTGTGTACCAGATACCAAATCTTCACACCTTGGACTTGAGAAGCAAGGAAATCAAACAACAAAGAACATTCCAGCACTGGAACAGGCCCTTTGGCCCACCAAGCATGTGCCGATCCAGATTCCTTATTTAGACCTACTACTTATTACACAAATGATCTGCATCCCTCCATTCCCCACCCATTCAAATGTCTATCAAGAAACACCTTAAACGTGGCTCTCATACCTGTCTCCACCACCTTCACTGGCAATGCTATTCAGGCACCCAGCACCCTCTGCGTGAAAAACTTTCCCTGCATATCTCTCCTAAACTTTCTCCATCTCACCTTGAACTGGTGCCCCCTTGTAATTGAATCTTCTACCCTGGGAAAAAGTTTCTGGCTATTCACCCTGTCTATACCTCTCATAATTTTGTAGACCTCAATCAGGTCTCCCCTCAGCCTCCGTCTTTCCAAATAAAACAATTTGAGTCTATTCAACCCACCCGGCAGGTGCCGGGGTTTAGATATTTCAGTAAGCTCAGGGAAGGTGGTAAAAGAGGGGGAGGGGTGGCATTGTTAGTCAAGGACAGTATTACGGTGGCAGAAAGGACGTCTGATGAGGACTCGTCTACTGAGGTAGTATGGGCTGAAGTTAGAAACAGGAAAGGAGAGGTCACCCTGTTAGTGGTTTTCTATAGGCCTCCGAAAAGTTCCAGAGATATAGAGGAAAGGATTGCAAAGATGATTCTGGATAGGAGCGAAAGCAACAGGGTAGTTGTTATGGGGGACTTTAACTTTCC